>NC_089766.1:38950761-39175761 GCF_040412425.1 Macrobrachium rosenbergii
ATCACTCAGTGGGTGGGGCTGAACGGAAGTAAGTCATACACATTATGGTTCTCCCCAAGGTTGCTGGAAGATATCAATAGCAGCCCAGGGTTCCGGCACTGGAAGAACATAGGAGCTTCTTGGTTTCATTGCGTGGTGTACAAATCAATCCCCTGGGGTCCCTAAACCTTAACAGCCTTTCTGGTACATGAGGGTGTAGGGACCACTCTCTCCCTCTCCCCAAGACCTGGCCCTGGTGGCAAATGAGGTGGTCTAACACATTCCAACGTCCTGTGATGTATTTGGCTGACAGCTCATTAGTGTGGTGAATGACCCACTTGCACACCTGCCTTACCAACCTGTGCACACACACACACACACACACACAGAGAGAGAGAGAGAGAGAGAGAGAGAGAGAGAGAGAGAGAGAGAGAGAGAGAGAGAGAGAGACTAACTAATCCTTTGCTTGTTAACATGTCATCATGGTCCTGTTGCCACTCATCAACAACAAGTAACTCATCAGCTGATCTGGAATGCTTGCAATGAAAATGATCTAAGTAAAGGCAACAAAGATGGAAAAGTCACTGAGGTGTGTGCCCCACCACTCTTCCAGTGCATTCAGGAACAAAAGCATCTCTGGAAGGCCGAGTTCAGCAGAACTCCCACAAAGAAGTTCCAGTCATCCAACCTCTAAGCAAGATTTCCAACACTTCCTGGAAAGTGTTAGAGCACAGATGGATCTACCTGTGAAGCATGAGTTCCCCCAAGAATGACAAGTGATCAAGAAGGATCTGCCAAAGCTGCCCCAAAGGTAGGTAGAACCATCAATGCACCCAGTGTGGTGCAATGCAGGCATTACCTAAAAGTGGTTTGCAGCATTCCTTCAGTCCCCAGCTGCACCCACTTTATAGCCTTTAATTTAGGCCTACCTCTCTTCCCACTTCCTTTCTTCCGTCTTGTTGTCCAACCAATCCAACTCCCTCTTTCCCTTTCACTGTTAAAGTGTTTAATGGCTAGAAAGTGCCACAGTGATTAGCTGTACTGCCAATGCCAAAATGAGTTGGTGTTCCTGTCATGACAGGAACTGCACTGATAATTCCCTGAACTTGCAATTACCAGAGTCAATGAGATGGCCCATTGCACGTATTTCATTGATCAGCATGCCCATTTACTTCCTCCCTAACCAACAACTTTCAGAACTTTGCCTCATCTTCCTTCAAAGAAAACACCAGAAAAGCCAAATTCCACCAGTGTATTGAGCCATTGGCTCGACCACTATGAAGCTTGGAATGAAGGCAAGGCAACCAACTCTACAGCTCCTGCTTTGGCAGCGGAGAAAAAAATCCCTTCTGTATGAAGCTGTTCAAAAGAAAGATTGTCAGTCAGTCCATAACCTTACAAATATATATGTTCGCTGCCATGTCAGAGGTTGTGAAGCAGCTTAGAAAAGCAACAGTAGGAAAGATAGTTGTCTGGCCTGGATAGGCCCGCCTGTAAGGTCAGGTCTCAGCACCTAGTAGGGGAGTAATATTTCTGTTGCTATATCTGAGGCAGGGAAGCAGCTTGGATAAGCAAAGGAGGAAAGATGGTTCTCTTGACTGGATACCAGGAAATCTATCACCTCAAAAACGCCACTCATTATTTAATGGATGGATTGATGCGAGAATTAGAGGAAGGGCATCAGACGTAGCCATAACATTGTGGGATGAATTTAAAGGCGGTGAATGGGTTGTGGAATTGCCAATATTGGCAGATAATACAGTGATGACTGGGGATATTGAACGGAAACTGAAGCAGGAAAACAACGTGAGCATATGAGAAGTTTATATATTTGATATGGTGGAGGTGATTTGCGATTATAATATACAAGCCCAGTGGGAATTCTGACCTACTACATGTTGTTGAATCAGAGAAGTGTAAGAAAAATGAAGGCAGTGGATGCCAGTGATTTAACCATATCATAATGGCTCAACCAAACCATCCTTGTTGGTGACTAACTGCGAGGTTTTCCCCCTTTCACACCTTTCAAACTTCCTTACTGTCAATCTCTTTCAGCACTGAATGACCTCATAGGTCTCAGCTCTTGGACTCTGTCCTAAATTCTATATCCTATTCTGAAAGATGTAGCAACTGTACCTAACTGCTTGTTTCTGGTGAGTGACATTCAGCTCTCACTTTTAATTATATTTTGATGAATCAAAATCACACACACACACACACACACACACACACACACACACACACACATATATATATATATATATATATATATATATATATATATATATATATATATATATATATATATAATCAATGCATATTACATATAATTATATATATATATATATATATATATATATATATATATATATATATATATATATATATATATATATAAACATATATATATATGTGTGTGAGTGATTCGTGTTGGAATGAGCAGGAACCCTTCCTGCAATTGGAAAATTCTGTTTATAAAAGTAAGAGAAAATCATTCTAAATGAATCCTAAGAGAAAGTAACGAAACTTTCGTTGCGTAAAAATTTACCTCCAAATGGTCTGGTAACTGAGGTAGACGGAGAGAACGCAAGATAGGCCTATCTGATTAACAAGTTTGTCATGATCAAGTATCTATTTCTGGTGACCAATGACATTTTTTCCTGGTGGCTTCTGTTCAATATGAACCAACCCCAGAATTCCAGCAAAGAAATCATCCGAGTGAGATTTAGATTTGTCATAGGTCAGTACTCACAGAAGTTTTGTGTAGGTAATTGTAATGTCAACTGTGCCTCTTGAAAGTATCAACCCTTCCACGCTTGATTCGTGACTCATATCATTATCTCACATCTTTACACTTCCATCTTATGACCTTTGACACGGATCCCTCTACTCATATAATGAAAATAATTAAGCTAAGGGACAGGGCACGCCCTTTTCGAAGGGAATATAAAGTTAACTACCGTAGTGAAGTGTTGAGCCTGTATTTATACCATCAACACAGAGAGAGAAAAATTTCTCATGCCTCGAAATGTGTTTTGCTTGTCTATTGTGACTTGAACCCCCACCCCTTCAACCTCAGGCTCCGCGTCACAACCTCGGTAGGTGTGCGCAAGTAACCTACACTCAATCAATCAACTCCCGGCTTCTCGGCGGGATCTTGACACTCGTAAGTCGTGAGCGCGTTTGTAATTAAGACTATCATTATTATTTATTCGGTCCACTAAGATGAATATGTACTTGTTCAATCAGCAAAGTCAGACAAGGCATGGAAGGGCCAACATTAGACAGGGTGACCATCAGGAAATAACAAAACCCTTGAACATTTGTGGGGCAACAAAGAGTGCAAGGAGCTTCATCCACAGATTCTTGGTGAAATCGGAAGTTTAACACGTTTTCAAACCATCGCCTCGAACTGAAAAAGGTATAATCTCTGTAAAATGAACGTATGTATGTATATATGGGTGTATGTACAGTATGTATGTGTGTATATATATATATATATATATATATATATATATATATATATATATATATATATATTATATATGTATATATATATATATATATATATATATATATATATATATATATATATATATATATATTATATATGATATATGTGTATATATATATATATATATATATATATATATATATATATATATATATATATATTATAACGACCTATGGGTATATTATGCAGGTTCTTTAACATACTCAGGATAAAAACATAAGTACAAAAAAAGCCAAAAGGCAGCACTAAACAAAATCAAGTTAAATAAACAATTAACTTTATAAACAAAAAGTAGCTAAAAAAAAAGGCAAAATTAAACAACAGCAGGCAGAAAAAAACAAACAAACATACGTTCTCCATCGGGGCACCAAGACAGCCCTCAGCTGTGCAACAGGGACAAAACCCATCAACCAGAAACCCCGATGGAGACGTCAGGACAGCCTCACGCTGTCATCAAAGATGAGCAGCTAATCACACGACTACTCATGGTCACACTCCACCTCTACGACGTGCTCCACTTCGTAGGCGTGCTCCAATTTGTTGCTCAAAAATCGACCAACGTCGACTCCAAAAACTGCCTGCTGCTGCTGCCACTGCCGCTACCTTCGCTGCCCTACCAGACCCGACTGGCGACAGAAACCGGCAGCTCACCACGAAAGCATCAAAACTAAAAAAACTTTAAGGTAAGGAGGCAGCAATCCACAAAGGGAACGAGCGGGAACCAGCAGTTCCCGCAAAACCATCACTTAACGTGACATATATATATATATATTATATATGTATATATATATATATATATATATATATATATATATATATATATATATATATATATATATATATATATGATATATGTGTGTATATATATATATATATATATATATATATATATATATATATATATATATATATATATATATATATATATATATGCATCAGCTTGAGGGTTTGTAACTGGTTCAAGTTTTTCTAATAGTGCAGTTTCATCGTAGTTGGCTAACACCTTCAGGTAGACAATTATATTTACCCTGAAATGCCACTACAAGCAAATTGAGAAATGAACAAAAATAACACGTGGCCCATGTAGGAAAGTGAAATAAATAGTACGTGTTCAGCTATGGGCTATGTTGATAAAAATTAAATAATTATTTACAGCGAAAATTTTTTATTCTCTCTTCAATATTGAAGAGAGAATAATGAATTTGTCGCTGTAAAGAATTTTTTGAAGTAACCCACACAATACAAATCAATTAGGCTTCTTAGGATGGAGTAAAGCTTTCCACATGCGTATGAAAAACTTATTTTCCTTCTCTCCAGGAGATTCGGTGGCCAAATCACTGTATTAATCCTTATCCCGTCCCACATTTGCAAAGTAATGTTACTTTGCCCCGATGTAAAAATTACAACAGAGACAAAATTCAAACCTCTAGTCTACAGCCAACCAGAAATCGCGTCTTAGCTACAGCCTGCATTGCCATTTGAATATTAAATCCTTTCCCAGTTCTTCCTACTAATGAGCTATTAGTTAGGTAAAAAGTAAGTATACCTTAGTTTTACCAGACCACTGAGCTGATTAACAGCTCTCCTAGAGCTGGCCCGAAGGATTAGACTTATTTTACGTGGCTAAGAACCAATTGGTTACTTAGCAACGGGACCTACAGCTTATTGTGGAATCCGAACCACAGTATAGAGAGAAATGAATTTATTAGTTAGGGAGTGAAAGCTTATACGAAGCTAAAATAATATATTTGTAAACATCACAACAGAATATTCTTCGTTCCTCTCAAACATACTTAGAAAAGGGTCGAAAAAAAATATAATAGAGTGGGGTAAAAAAAGTTAGGGGGGTATGTGGGGTAAAAACAGTGACCCCCCAGTTTTTTTATCCAAAGACTCAGCACTTTCCCAAAGTATATCATCTTGCACTCTATTATCATAGGAAGGCTGTGTGCAAAAACAGAGGCTATAGGTATAACAGAGAATTAATAGTGAATATTTGAAGTCAAAACAAAAAGGTCTCATTACAAAAAAGATTTTGGATATTTTTTTCAAGTGAATGCCATGCTTCATATATAGCTAGGATTCCTTTGAAACTCAGGGATCTTATCAACAAGATGTCAAATTTTTCAATTAACTTAAGTAGCTTTTTCAGATTATTATGGCTATGACACAGTGAGGGGGATTTTTTTTACCCCATTTTGTCCCTATGCAAATGGGGTAAAAACAGTGCCTCACTTTAATTACCCCACAAGGGCATTTTTTTACCCCACCTACTTTTATGTAGCATTCTCTCTCATAAAACCCATTTTCTGTACATATATCAATCGTATTTTCTATATCTACCATGCTTTGTTTACATTCTAGAGAATTCTCTTGCATGTTTTAGTGTAAATCAGTAAGGAGGAATTAGCTATGCCTCGAGTTTACAAGCCTACTCCCAAATTCTACACTGATGCAAGCATTACTGCTGCTATTTCAGAAGTTGAACAAGGAGCACATTAAAACTACAGCTAAAAAATATTTCTTGTCCCCAACAATGCTCTCACAGCATATCAAGAAGACTAGAGAAAACATGCCTCTTAAACAAGGAAGAAGTACATGGTTGAATCGTGAGTTAGAAGAAAAGTTTGCAATGTACCTACTCATATGTCAGAAATGGACTAGCACCAACTAAAGATGAACTTATAGGTATCATTTCACATTATTTAACTGTAAATGAAATGAATGATGTATTCAAGGACAATAAACCTGCAAAGAAAAGTCGAATTAGCATGCATGCCAAAATTATTACACACACTGACTGTATTAAGGTGGAAAAAAGCTAACAGCAGTCTAAGAAGAAGCCTACCAAAAGGAAAATTATTGAGGACTCTGACTCAGAGCTCTTGAGCCCTATGCAGAGATTTCAAGTTCAGAAACAGAATTTGATGAGTCCAAGCTTGTTGAATCAGAATCACGAATCTAATGTGGATACCCTATCACTTTCTATGAAGAGGTCACTGATTCATGAAAACCTTGCAGCAAGGCTTCCTCATTATGCAGATATTCAGCTAGATGAGTTTTATGCAGTTTACTGGGAAAACCCACTACTGGGGGAAAACTGCTTGACATTTTGGTTCTGAAAATCCCCAATTAAAGTGCAAGTAAAATTCATGTCTTAATGTTTCAAGTGACAATAAACAAGTGAGGTGGGGACACTGTAATAGTCAGAGTGAGGGCTTAGTTTGTTGGACCTGCAACACCAATTCTTGATTTAGATATAAAAGGGAAACA
This sequence comes from Macrobrachium rosenbergii, assembly GCF_040412425.1. Lineage (NCBI taxonomy): Eukaryota > Metazoa > Arthropoda > Malacostraca > Decapoda > Palaemonidae > Macrobrachium > Macrobrachium rosenbergii. The sequence continues at coordinate 38,957,528 of NC_089766.1, forward strand.
GTGGTATCGATTTGAAGAAGAAAATGAGGCAGTTCAAAGATACAACATAATTAAAAGACAGGGGTTTCCCTCGCCTAAGAAAATGAGAAATGTAAAGAGAGAAGATCAGAGATTATTTGCATTTGCTCTTTCAGATTGTAACCAGCTATGTTTTGTCATTGGTCAAGGATCCAGTTTTTCCTTTTTAGTTCTTAATTTTTTGTTAACATATCTATATTTTTTTATGCCATTAGTGCACTTTTCTTTTCAGAAATTTATGAACATTATCTTTCTTTATTTCATGTTTAATAGCCTATTTCTACATTGCTTAGGCTATGGATTAACCTTAAATGAGGACTAACTTTTTTTATCCCATCATGGCACTTTTTTTACTCCACGTGGAGGGGAAAAAAAGTTTCTGTATTTTGTAAATTTTTGGAAAAGCCATAAGATTTATTTCTCTCTTTACTTTTGCCTATTGTGAGTCATTAGCTACAGTTTCTATACCACACATCCAATGTTCAAAATATAATTAAAAACAATAAATACTTTCAACTTTGTGGAAAATCACCGTTTTTACCCCACTTTATTATATCCTGAACGAAGAACCATGAACACCGGCCCTAAACGTTCACCGTCCGATAGGCCCAACCCACTACAATATAGGCTATATTACCTAGAAGTTCCTTGTCTTGAAGTGCTTTAAATCTCCAACTCCCTTGTGGTTTTTCTGATGTTTGAATTAATTTAATTTCATCAGAAAGAGCAACTCTTAAAACTATCTGGGCATGTGACTAAAACTAGACTATGGAGTATGGATGAACGGCGTTAGCCTATATACAGTTTCAGAACTGTTCTTGAGCCTACCAGGCCAGGCTACTCTCATTTAAAACCGAGTTACAACGACGGTTAAATTTGCTGTCTAGTGTCACCAGAATATATTCCAGAATAATAAACATTTGTTAGGAGGTTTGATGTTTCGTTGATGACGTTTTACAGTCCCATTACAAATGTGTAGGTGTGCGAATTATGATAAAAACATGGAACTAATAATGACGTAAGAAAAAAACGTCAAAGTAACCATCAGAAAATACATCTTAGATCGTTTTTGTTTCCCCATTTTCGGTTGTTAAATATTACTATGTTTTGGATATTAACAACAAGAGAAGCAGGAAAAGGCTAAAATACAGTCATAGAAGACAATGAAAAATGCGCCTGGTAAAATAAGTACTGAAAGTGAACACTCACCAACGGCTGGGAAGTGGCAGTTGTCAACAGTTCCTATCCCGTTATCTTGTCCTGGTTGCTGTCATCACTTCCACTTGTTGTTACTCTCGATCATCATAAAGTGAACCCAGTCCCAGTTCTTAACAAGTTACCTCCAACACGAGGCCTCGACTCCAAAACAACAGAACTATATTATAGGCCTAGACCCCATACCAACGCCTCTATCATGGTTCTTAAATCCAGTTCACTTAATTCCAGTGATTTTCCAGTTTCTTCGTCACTATCGAAGTTCATCAACGCCTAACATCGGTTTCAAGAGAGACATCCGCCTGCGCATATTCACAATCCTTCATCAGGTTATCCAAATGTAAACATGGTGGCAACACCGGTGTTGAACCTTTCATGCTATAGCAACCATTCTGGCTTTGAAATACTGACAGGTTTTCCTGACACTCCTTTTTTAACTTCACAAACACGATTACACTGCAGTATTTAACGAATTACAATAAAATTTATTTAAATGAAAGGTTCACGATCAGATGATTACACTTATACAGTCGACACAGAACTAATGACCGATAATCGTAATAAGGTGATAACAGTCTTGAAGGGGGTGAGGTTTTGTCTATGTAACGGCGCCTCAGACTTCGTGTAACCCCACAAAAATTAGAGCGTTGATTGGCTGGGAGCCCTGTCCTGTGCTGCCCGCTTGTTCGCTGTTATTCCCGTCGATATAATTTCTTCTCTATAGGGCTTGAATTCTTCTCAGAAACTACTATGCAAAATTGTTTAATGCTGAACATGATCTTCAGCCTCGTTACAATATGATGTTTGATTAACAAAACACTTAATATGAAAGAAAGTGCGTTTAGAAAGCCTACGATGCGATGAAATTCTTAAGGTAAGGAAGTATTGTGAAGCACAAGCAGAAATGGCAATATTTTTCTAATTTCCCGGACTGTTTTGTTCGTTTCACCGGCATCATTTTAGCTCCGGGTGGATGTAATGACTGTTACTGTTGTTTGTGTTTACTGATTCTTGACTAAAGTAAGAACACTGAGAGAGAGGCGAAGCTCCGTTTTGTGAAGGAATGCAAAGAAAGAATGAGAGGAGTGGAAGAGCAATGAGAGGAGTGGAAGAGCAATGGAGAGAGAGAGAGAGAGAGAGAGAGAGAGAGAGAGAGAGAGAGAGAGAGAGAGAGGACTCGGAGACCTCCTTGTAAATGTCATACTTTTCATGTCATTCTAATGAATAAATGAACGCACGAGACTTGGGGGCGGGGACCAAGGAGAAGGGTGGGGGAGGGAGGGTATCTCCCTTCAACCCAGATCTCTCTCTCTCTCTCTCTCTCTCTCCCTAAGCCCCCTCTAGAAGTTGCAACTCCGTTTGTAACACCCTTTTCTCGTATCGGAGTCTCGACGTCCAAGTGACATGAAGTCTTCTCTAACTAAAACCAGATTACGACAGTTCCTCAGACATAACCTAGGTGCTCTCTCTCTCTCTCTCTTCCTAACACCCCTCTAACTCTCTCTCTCTCTCTCCCTAACACCCCTCACCCTCTCTCTCTCTCTCTAACACCCCTCTCCCTCTCCTCTCTCTCTCTCACCTCTCTCTCTCACCCCACCCCCCCTACTCTCTCTCTCTCCTCTCTCTCCTCCCTAACACCCCCTCTACTCTCTCTCTCTCCACCTCTCTCTCCTCCCTAACACCCTCTCTCTCTCTCTCTCTCTCTCCCCCTTCCTGTTAAGACAGTTGCTTCAATTACGTTGCCCAACATTTTTGACATTTTATATTTCACCTCTTCTCATCCCCCGCATTCCTATCCGGGTTGAACTTGGACTTGAAGGGCATCGGGGGTGTCACTATTCATCTCGGCGACCTCGAATACTACGGATTAGACACTAATATCTGTCGTTTTCGGTTATTTTTACGTCACCCCTTCCCACCCCCACCCCTTTGGTGCCAGCAATGTCTTACCCCGACAGAGTTCTTTTCTAGATAGTAAGGTATATGTATACCAAGTTTGGTTGAAATTGCTCAATGCATTTCAGAGTTAAGCTGGAACACACACACACACACAAATACATACATAGCAAGATCAGACTGGTCCATCAGACGTCTCTTTGTTAGCCCAAATAGAATGTTAGGATGTCCCCTCAAAATCCTGCGTCACATGCAAGTCAGTCTCCCTGCCGTGTAGGAATATTTTTCTCATTAGTTTAAGCTTTCTTCTTTGTTTTAATAATAATAATAATAATAATAATAATAATAATAATAATAATAAAAAATAAAATAATGCAAAACAAAAAACTATACTTATATAGTATATATATATATATATATATATATATATATATATATATATATATATATATATATATATATATATATATATATATATATTGTAAATATTAAGCCACAAATATCGTTTTATATTGAACTATATATATATATATATATATATATATATATATATATATATATATATATATATAACTACATATATATATATATATATATATATATATATATATATATATATATATATATATATATATATATATATATATATATATATATATATATATATATATATATATATGTGTGTGTGTGTGTGTGTGTGTGTGTGTGTGTGTGTGTATGTGTGTATGCTTATTATATACGCCTGTGTAAATATACTAAACAGTTATTATTATCAGTATGGAATTTCCTATGTATATATATATATTTTTACGTTTTTCCGTGGTTTTAGTTTGAAATATGCTCTGTGAGACAGGTAGCAACAATTTAAGGTAATTTAGCCTTGTGATTCTGACTTCGTGGGTACGGGAAAACGTAAAAAAAGAGGAAAACAAAGGAGAATTTCATATGAGCATAGGGCTCTTGTTACTGAGGGAAATATTACGTAAAACACGTGGGCAAATTTAAAGGAGTGTATTTACATAAATGATATCAGTACGGGAAAGAGGAACTCAAGTAGATTACTATCCTGAAGGAGATTCCTACTGGATTGAATGAAACTGGGAGATTCCAGACACAGTCAGAGAAGCTTCCACGAAATAGGATCCCTCTGAAATGAGAGATATATGCACATTATACGCCAGTAATGAAAATAGACAAAAGAATAATGAATTCGAGGCTGCACTGAGGGTGCCAAAGGAGTAATAAAGAATTAATACTGCCGATGCAAGAGGTGCCCGGACATTAGACAAGGGTGATTTCTGGCTTTCTCTTTTAAGAAAATATTACGAGACAAAAGCGTGACTGAAATGGGGCTCTTCCAGGGCACTTTACCTTAGCAGATTTTCCGAGGGCGTAGAAGGCAGTCCGTGGATGACTTGCGATTTCCGAGGGCGAGTTTCTTCCACGTGGTGAGATGCAAGGTCTTCCGTAAAGGGGCAAGGCGATGGGGACTCCTCGAAACTCCAAGCAATGGCGTGTGGGCTCGAGGAATACGGTCGAAGGACACGAGGAGAAAGTATACTTTGAAAGGGCCACGTGGGTTAGGATGCAAGGGCATCGATGGGGCCAGGTGTTGGGGACGTCTTCATTCCATATCTTCCAGCCCGCGTGTGTGTCGAGACCTCGTGGGTTTTGCTTTTATCCTCCTATGGGGCAGGGGGCGTCCAACACAGATGTTTTGACTCATTGCACCTGCTGCCCGCAGGGGAGGTTTTGGCCTGTAGGAGAAACGCCCAAGCCAGATTACTTTTTGCCTCGAAGGAAAGATCTTTATCAAAAATGGGAGCGCCTTTAATCTTTTAAACCCTTGTTTTTAAGTCGATAGACAGATGGTCTATCGATCGGTCGGCTGGCAGTAAATGAAACACAACAGAACAACCAACAACAACAAAGGAGGGGGAGGCAATTTGCTAGCGAATTCTTGCTAATCATAATACCTCCCCATACAAGATGATGTACATACCTCCTTCGGGTGTGTACATCGATATTCAAGAATGAGCGGCAAATGCTTTACGTTACTCTACATTCTGCCTTGCAATGAACTTTACTCCTAAGGGTTTTATGAAGCTGTGACATTACTTTTAATAACACATTGGGACAATTTTCGTTAACAGAACGCAAAGTGATTTAAACACTTGCAAAAGAATAATTACTTTAGATTTGGTTACCCACTGGTAACTTTATAATGTGACTCGAACAATTGTGAATTAATTAAGATTATAGACCACATATATGAGGCTATGGCCAACAAATGAAAAGAAAGGTTATTGTTCAAGAATTAAAATACACGGTTACTTAATTTTAGATAAAATGCATGCGGTTAGTACAATCTGCCTTGAAGAGGCTGTGTAAATGAAAAACAGCGTTTATTTTTGTAAATGACATCCCCTTTTACGCGATACTGTAATGACTATACATATTCGCATTGATAATTTATCTTCATTTTAACGTGCTTTGCTCAGCTATCGTTCAACGCGAGCTGAGGATGACCCACACACGGAATTTGACAGTCGTGTGCGGGCGAGAGTATTCGCGAGGTTTTAATTATGCTAACCTTAAACTACGCTAATTTTATGCGTCCACTGCCTACTCAATGTTATGACGGGCGAGCAGACAAAAGATGTGGGGTAGGACAAACAGAGATCTTGGAAGGAATGGAAGGGGGAAAAGGGATAATAATAACAAAAGGAAAATTACCAAGACATTACGAATGAAACTTGACCGCATATGAAAGGCGGGACACGTCCCTCAGAGCTTACGAAAGGGGCATTTAAATCACAAGGGCAAGAGTTTATGACTCATGATTCATTAAAATAAAGATAACTAAATGACTAAAAGAAAGTAAATGATATTGGCAGAAGAGCTAAGGGAAAAGAGTGAGGGTTTTATTGTGTTAGGCGGGAATTTATCGTCCTTGCCTATAAATTACGGCCCGGACTATCACTTCAGTCCCAGGGCGAGGAAAGTGCACCCGAAGGGCGCGACTCCTTCAGGAGGGGCTGACACGCACGCCCGGTGCCAAGGTATGGGCGCAAGGGCGTGCCACTTCTCACTCTGTTATTCTTAATGATTTATACATTGTGTGGGGAATGGTATCCCGTATTTAATTGCCTCTTGTGGGGATAATTTAAGGGAAGATTAATAGAAGGTGATAAGAGATAGAAGTTCCTGAGGAATGGAAGAAGATAGAGGAGGGTCTGACATCCCCTTCTGGATTAGGGGTGCCAAGACCTTCGAAAATGAAATGGCGGCACAGGTGCCATGGGAGCTCTAGAGCTCTTTGTAAATTACCTGGAATGTCCCACGCCCGTGGTAATTTCGCCTCGAGCCTTTCTTAATGGGACAGTTGTCCTCGGCCGGGAAGCGGAGGGCCCGCGATCGAGGGCGGCACGGAGTACCACCTGGGCCTGCTGATGCGACAGCTGACGCAGGAGTGTTCCGTGGGTTCTACCATGATCCGTCGCGGCTCTTGTAGTTCATCGGCCAAGTGAGATATGGCAGAATCCTGACTTGCATTGCGTCGGCGACGGGCTGAGGCAGAGAGGAGGCGGTCGGGGGTGGCGTGAGCGGCTCGCAGGTCACGATGACCAGCTCAGGCACGGGTTGCGAGGCCGCACCTGCAGGTGAGCTTCCGCGGTGGTCGGGAGGAACCGTCTCTCTGACCGACGCTGGTAGCGGTGCCAGGCCGGGGAAGAGAGGGGGTCCTGAGTTGGATCCCGTGAATGGAGATCGGCGTGGCGCTCTGGCGCTGGCACTAGGCAGAGTCAGGCGCTATCAGAGGTTTCTTGGGCTCGTCGGTCAGGACGGACAAAGCTTGGCCCTGCTCGGGGCATGCAAGTGGCACCGGCAGGAATTTGGCATCTCCTGAAGGGAGATTTGATTGGGGCCCTGGCACTGGCACTGAGGCAGGGCTGGGCACTGGAATGGGATCGGGAACCGATCGAGGGGGCCACTGTACATTGTACTCAGGTGGCACTGGTGGGGACTGCACGTCCTCCTGGTACCCAGGGGCGCCAGTCTTGACTGAGGGAGAAGCGGGGAGGATTACTCGCGCCATGCGGAATGATTCGGGAATGTGGACCCCAGATTGTCGTGATTTCGGTGGGGACTGAAAGTCCTGTCCCAGGATGACGTCATAGCCTCCGGGGAGATGGCTTGCTACTGCAAGATTGCAAATTTTGGATTGGTGAGGTCTTGTGACTCTCAATTGGACCGTAGGGAGTATCATTTTAAATTGATTTATTCCTCGATCGTGACGAGTTTTCGTCTATTGACGATAGCTCCGTAGGGAACTCTGTCCCTCCGGATGAGGGAGATTTGTGCGCCTCGAGTCCTCGAAAGCAGTGACTCGGCGCCGCTGGCTCGCTACCTCGTGGAGGGGCCACGATACAGGCCCTTCGGCGGGAGGGCCTAATGACTGGGGATCTGTGACGGCCAAGGCGACGGTGGGAGTATTTGATTTATTATTGCGTGGGCATTTTGCCCATGCGGGAGAATGGCCATAAACCTTGCACGCCGTGCAAAAGGTCTGGCTAAAGTCTTTCGCGCTGCCCCTGTGGAGGGCGCAGGCGAGTTATTTGTCGGTTTTCCGGGGAGAGAGGAGCCGGTTTCTTGTTCCGGCACTGTTCGGAGGAATGCCCCGTTTTCTTGCAATAATGGCAAGTTAGGGGCTTGCCGAGTTCCCATTTTTGTGGGAATTTGAACCTCCGAGGAGGGACGGGGATTTATCTTCCGCCCCATGGATCCTTCTTGAGGGTGGTGAGTTTCCCACATGTCTGCTATTCGGCAACACTCGGTGAGTGTTGCTGGGGCTTTTTCCACTATATGGGTGGCGGCGAGGGCAGGAGGGGCGTAGCGCAGGAAATGCTCGACTTAAACCGCTCGAGTACCTCGGCGGTGTTAGTGGCTCCTTCGAATCGAGCCATTTTGTCAACGCCGCTCCGAATGGTACGCCCAATCGGACCAAGTCTGGCCTGCTTCTCTGGGCTGCTCTCTCCAACGTCTCCTCCACCGCTCGGGGGTAATCTCGTACGCCTTCGAACTGCTTGGCGTACGGCTTCCCAGTTTCCCGATCGTCTGCGGGAAGGGCGTGGTAGGCAACGAGGGCCTTTCCGCCCAGGAATTTAGTGAGAACAAGGGAGAGTTCCGCGGGGAGAGATCGCAGCACTCCAGGACTCGTTCGGCCCTTTCAAGCCATACTTCGGGTTCGGACTCGGTCCATTTTGGCATGAACGAGTGAGCTTGGCTGAGGGCACTCATCCCCCGCGGCAGGGGCGGGGGTGACGGGCTGTCGTTCTAGCATCTGGAGCTCGTGGGCGCGCTGTCGCCTCGATCTTCCCATTCTCGTTCCTCCCTTTTCTCTTGGGCGATTCTGTCTCTCTCCCTCTCCTCACGTTCTCTCTCTCTGCACGTTCTTTTCCTTCTCCTGCTCTTGAGCATCGTTCTCTCTCTCCTCTCCGTTCTTGGGCATCGTTCCACTCTCTCTCTGAACCCATGCTGCTCTTGATCTTGCCTCTCTCCCATGTTCTTCCCAGCCTCTCGTTGACTTGTAGAATTTGAAATCCTCGTTTTGGCCTTGGGCTCTGGGCATTAGCCATCTCCGCCTGAAATAATGGGGATATGAACCCATGCTCTGAGAAGACTTGCCTCGATAGTCCCATGTCTGAAAAGACTCACATGCAGGAATTTGAAACACTCAATTTGTTCAGACTGCTGGTAATGGATCTTGAATAATGGGTAGTTGATTAGTAAGTCTGAGAAGACTTTTTGTTAAAATTTGATATGTCTTGGAAAGACGTGGTTGTTCTTGGCGAACGAATTTCTAATATGCGTCTCGGAGGACGTAGTTGGATTTTGTCACGCTTTCGGACTTGGCCGGCTGTAGCGTGAAGTTAAGGAGTTGTTCTAACGAACTAGAAAGATCAGTCCCGTAAGGGCTTAGATGTGTGAACTACACTATATAATGTCTCAAAAGGACTTAATTTTGGGTTCCCACGCAGGAATGAGAAATTCTCGCCACGTGCACGAATTTTGTATGAGTCTCTGAGGACTGGAATTTGGAGAAATTTTGTGGAGTCTCTGAGGACTGGAGTTTGGAGGAATTCTCGCCACGTGCGACGTAGAATTTTAGGAGTCTCTGAGGACTGGAATTTGGTGAAATTCTCGCCACGTGCGACGTAGAATTTTAGGAGTCTCTGAGGACTGGAATTTGGAGAAATTCGCCACGTGCCGTAGAATTTTAGCGAGTCTCTGAGGACTGGAATTTGGAGGAATTTTTGCCAGTCTCTGAATTTTAGGAGTCTCTAACTTGAATTTGAGAAATTCTCGCCACGTACGACGTAGAATTTTAGGAGTCTCTGAGGACTGGAATTTGAGAAATTCTCGCCACGTGCGACGAGAATTTTAGGAGTCTCTGAGGACTGGAATTTGGAGAAATTCTCGCCACGTGAGACGTAAATTTTAGGAGTCACTTAGGACTTGGAATTTGTGGAATTTGGAGGAATTCTCGCCACGTGCAACGTAGAATTTTAGGAGTCACTTAGGACTTGAATTACGATTCGTCCCTTAGGACTTAGAAATTACTAACGGAAACCCAAAGAAAAATGTAAATGCTGGGAAAAAAAAAAGAAATACACACACGGGCATGGGCGGGGTGGGGGTGCAGGTCGTTTGGCCAACACCGGAGGTATTTTTAGATTCTGTGTGAATGAACCCGTATATTTATAGACCGTCTGGGATTCCGGGAATTTCCCAGTCGTCTGAGAGGATAACAGTACAACGGCCTAGTAATTTTCCCTATAAGCGGAGTTTAAATTTCGCTTTCCTAACACCTAACTCGAATTCTAACTACACTGAGAGAATTTTCAGCAATGCAAGCTGACTTCGTCGTGTCCCACGGGGGAATTTATTCGCGCCTAAATAACAGTTCGCTCATTCGAAATGCGAAGTAAAATTTATCACAGAGGAATTTCTTTCGCACTATTCCTCAAGCAAGAATATGGCAAGGATTTTAACACAGGAATTTTCGCACTATTCCTCGAAGCAAAAGATATGGCAAAGATTTTAACACAGAGGAATTTCGACTATTCCTCGAAGCAAAGGATGGTTAAACTGGTTATTTCCTAACTACCTATCCTGAAAGGCATGCATTAACGAATCTAATACGGCGGTTCTTTTCTCTCAGTGAATACATGCGTCCCTATTTCTAATTCCTAGGAACAGTCACGATTGTAAAAAGGTTTTGCTAAGATTAACACATTACTTACGTGGAATTTTCTGGATCTGTGTGCTGGTTTTACACAAAAGGTTCGTAATTGTCTCAAACCCAGCTTAGCTTTGCTAATAGCTGATCTGGCAAGTTGCAAATGCAATAAAGCAACACTAGGGGAACTGCAACTGCAAAACGAGATCTATGGCCAGGTCGCCATTTTTACGTTTTTCCGTGGTTTTAGTTTGAAATATGCTCTGTGAGACAGGTAGCAACAATTTAAGGTAATTTAGCCTTGTGATTCTGACTTCGTGGGTACGGGAAAACGTAAAAAAGAGGAAAACAAAGGAGAATTTCATATGAGCATAGGGCTCTTGTTACTGAGGGAAATATTACGTAAAACACGTGGGCAAATTTAAAGGAGTGTATTTACATAAATGATATCAGTACGGGAAAGAGGAACTCAAGTAGATTACTATCCTGAAGGAGATTCTACTGGATTGAATGAAACTGGGGATTCCAGACACAGTCCAGAGAAGCTTCCACGAAATAGGATCCTCTGAAATGAGAGATATGCACATTATACGCCAGTAATGAAAATAGACAAAAGAATAATGAATTCGAAGCTGCACTGAGGGTGCCAAAGGAGTAATAAAGAATTAATACTGCCGATGCAAGAGGCGCAAGGACATTAGACAAGGGTGATTTCTGGCTTTCTTTCAAGAAAATATTACGAGACAAAAGCGTGACTGAAATGGGGCTCTTCCAGGGCACTTTACCTTAGCAGATTTTCCGAGGGCGTGTAGAAGGCGGTCCGTGGATGACTTGCGATTTCGAGGGCGAGTTTCTTCCACGTGGTGAGATGCAAGGGCTTCCGTAAAGGGGCAAGGCGATGGGGACTCCTCGAAACTCCAAGCAATGGCGTGTGGGCTCGAGGAATACGGTCGAAGGGCACGAGGAGAAAGTATACTTTGAAAGGGCCACGTGGTTAGGATGCAAGGGCATCGATGGGGCCAGGTGTTGAGGACGTCTTCATTCCATATCTTCCAGCCCGCGTGTGTGTGTCGAGACCTCGTGGGTTTCTGCTTTTATCCCCCCTATGGGGCAGGGGGCGTCCAACACAGATGTTTTGACTCATTGCACCTGCTGCCCGCAGGGGAGGTTTTGGCCTGTAGGAGAAACACCCAAGCCAGATTACTTTTGCCTCGAAGGAAAGATCTTTATCAAAAATGGGAGCGCTTTAATCTTTTAAACCCTTGTTTTTAAGTCGATAGACAGATGGTCTATCGATCGGTCGGCTGGCAGTAAATGAAACACAACAGAACAACCAACAACAACAAAGGAGGGGGGGGCAGTTTGCTAGCGAATTCTTGCTAATCATAATAATATATATATATATATATATATATATATATATATATATATATATATATATATATATATATATATATACTGTATATATAAATGTGTATATGTATATACATATAAAAAAACTTTGAGTTTTAAAACTGAGCTTTTCGACAATCAAAGTAAGCTAGTGGAAGGGAAAGTCGTGTTGAAAACATTGTCCCTTCATGTACTTGGACAATACACAATAGCAAGCAATATGTGTACAGTAGACAAGGGAAAGTGTTTGTCGTTGACTGAAAAAATCATGTTTTAACAGGCTCAATAACTGACGTGTCTTTAAAAAGTGTGCTACAATGAAAAAATCACTGTTATTGGAAACTTCCTTATATCTACAGCACCAAGGACATAAACAGCCGCATTTCTGACAACCTCCGGTGTCTTCTGTCCACAACACTTTGGAGCAAGAGCCCGATCGGCAGCTCCATATTTACGGGACGAAACCTCAGCGTCCAAGGAAGGCTGAGAATGTGAAATAAGGAGTGCGGGTCACCTTCCAGGATTTTATGGCATCCGATACATAAACATCCTCTCAAAGGCGGAAGCCAGGCTGGTGGCGACCATAAATACAAGGATTTGGGGCTCTATAAGGAGCCGAATCATGACCCTATTTCAATATAAGCGATGCCTTGCAGATGTGCTTTCTGGCAAGTCTCTTTTATTAAACCTTGATAGCAGTTGACTTTGGCAGGTACTTCTGTTCCCAGTGTTTGCTTGTGTCACTGGCGGTTTGTATGTTTGTTTGTGCACAGATTTCTGCTAAAGCTTGACTCTGAGAGGTAGTTCTGATCCCCAGTGTTTGTTTGCTTGTATCACTGGCTGTCTGTATGCTTGTCTGTGCACAGATTTCCTCTAAAGCTTATGGACAGAACAGAAAAAAGGTTGATCAACAGATCTTGAGACAGACAGATCCAACCGAGGCATATTTTCAATGAATTATCATAGAAGATTGGTTATGGCCAAATGGCGCCATTGCTCTTCGTAATGGCTCTTGATAAGGGGACAGATCCGAATGTAAATCTTGGGTTTTATCGATACTGTAATGGTGTCCATCAATGAAGTTTTGAGTAGGATAGGATACGGAATGAATTAGAGTCTAGATTAAGCCTGACAGCGGATAAACATGGCAATAGGGACTTTGGTTTTCATTACTGACAGAATTTAGTAAAATGCTGTCTGTGGCCGGTGAGCTGGGGAGCAGGGTGTAATGGTTACTACGAAAATGCAGTATATTCTTTAATTTTGGCTGTCTTTGAGGCGATAAGGGAATTTTTGAGATCACAACAGAGTCATTTTTGTTGGCAGCCTTGTGCACGCTGATGATTTCCTAAATTTCATTGTACTTTCTTTATGTTTTTGAGATCATAACTAAATAATTTGTCTCCACCAATAAGCACTCTATTTGTCTTCTAGTTTCCTATGTACATCTGTTGTTATATGAATAGCTGTTACGTTATTATTCGTATCTGTGTGAACCAAAATTTATGTATTCTCTGTGTATAAATCAATATATAGATGCACAAACACACACACATGCTGTTTTAGTTTTTCCACAAACACTAACACACACACACTACTGAGCCGAGAACAGATTGGAGACTTTAGTCCGGCAGAATCAGAGGAATGGACGAGTGTTACTCCACCACGAATGTGCTTCTACACTGGTTTTTTTTTACCGAGGCGCATTTGCACAGACTTCAGGGGGTACCCTTTGCCTGGAAAAGAATTCCTGCAAACTAGCTGATTGGTTGGCAAGTATTTTGTCAATAGCATCATTGTTTTTCAAATAATTACCAAGTAATGTGAATCGAAACTTATTTACCAACTTAAATTTCTCCTCAGAGATATGTTTTGTCAATAAATAACGTTAAGAGTAAAGAGATTATAAAGCATTGTGATGGTAAGTCTAAATTTAATAAAACACCCGCCAAGTCAACGATAGGAGCTTGTTTTCGGATGCACGCTGCATATTTTTACTTTTCACATTTTAACACCAATTGGGATAAATTACAATTATAAACTTTCTTTGAATACCAGAATCTACTAAAACATGGAATTAATAAAACTCGCTATTGGTGAAAACTTCCGGGAGGTAAAAGGAACAGCCTGTGGCTTTGGATAAAATTTAGATAAAATTACCTTGGTAGGCCTAGTTATTCATATGGTATCCACATGCCAGCAAATGTTGATGGGGAAAAAAATTTTCAGATATATATCTTTTATAGGCTTTTGTCAAAGCCTTTTGTTATATCATTATGATTAATATAAGAGGCTATTTTTTCTTTACATAATAATAATGTACTTCCCTTATTATGGCATTATTTCTTGCACACATTTCAACCTAGGCTAGCCTATGTCTATGTGTCTTACACCATTTTTGACAATTGCAGTAAAAGGCTTGCTTAACTCTTTAAGGTGAGGAGTAACAGTAAACAGTAACTGATGCTTGATATAAGTTAAGCTAGGTTTTTATTTAGGCCTATGATGTAAGTCGGTATAGAAAGGATTTGCTAATTTTGTCGTAAAACATTAGATTCTATTAATAGCATTATTTTCAGTTTGAGGATACTGTAGTGTTCAATAAATTGCATAAAAATCATAATTAAACGGATACTTTCACTGAGTTACAACCGCGAAATTCCATCCCCGCCTCGGTATTTGACAGTAGACAGACAGCCTACTAATCCCTAAAATGTATATGTGATGGTACATTTTTATATATTAGTGTGCATCTACAAAATTTAATTGCAGATATAGATGTTAAAGTAATCTCAATAACATAACACTGACTTCAACACTTATATAAATCAGGAAAAAGCTGCAATGACATAAATCAGGAAAAAGCTGCAATGACATAATCAGGAAAAAGCTGCAATGACATAATCAGGAAAAAGCTGCAATGACATAATCAGGAAAATGCTGCAATGACAATCACCTGTGATAGTTTTCCCGCCAGCCGCCACAGGCTGTTCCTTTACCTCCCGGAAGTTTTCACTAATAGCGAGTTTTATTAATTCCATGTTTTTAGTAGATTCTGGTATTCAAAGAAAGTTTATAATAACAAGTTTTCTTATGCTTAGTGTAATTTATCCCAATTGGTGTTAAAATATGTGAAAAGTAAAAAAAATATGCAGCGTGCATCCGAAAACAAGCTCCTGTCGTTGACTTCGGCGGGTGTTGTTATTAAATTTAGACTGTTATCACAATACTTTATAATCTCTTTACTCCTTAACGTTATTTATTGACAAAACATATCTCTGAGGGAGAAATTAAGTTAGTAAATAAGTTTCGATTCACATTACTTGGTAATTATTTGAAAACAATGATGCTATTCGGACAAAATACTTGCAACCAATCAGCTAGCAGGAAACTTTTCCCAGCTAAACAGAAACTCTGAGGGTCGGTGCAAATGCACCTCAGTAAAAAAACCGAGTTTAGTGTGTTCCATTCCTTGTTATTGGTTATTAGTGTTTGGAATATGGATGTTTCAAATTCACCGCAAATGCTTAAATTAAAATCAGCAACAGATATATTATGTTCCTTTTAAAATTTTTAAGAATCACTCCCATAAAGTACAGCATCACTCTGTGGTCGGTGGATTAGGCCTACTCCTGTTCATTACATAGTTTAATGGAAAGCGATGGCTAGCTCTCTCTCTCTCTCTCTCTCTCTCTCTCTCTCTCTCTCTCTCTCTCTCTCTTATCCAGAAGGGGGCTGGGAGCTTTGGATAATAGGCTGTTAAAATCCCCAACGAAAGACTATATCACTCACTAAATCAGAAAATAATTTCCTAAAAAAAATTGAAATCCTTTAACAGTTAAGATATTCATTGGGTTCACTGAAAGTTTGGCCATAAAATCTCAAGAAGAGAAAAGGAAAGGAAAGTAATAACTTCCACCTCGCCTTCCCTTCCATAAAGTCTGTCCATGGAAGAAGAAGAAGAAGAAGAAGGAGAAGAAGAAGAAGAAGAATCTTAAAGGATTCTCGTTCCATATGGGGGAAAAAGGGCATCGCAGGTAAGTGACTTTTTGTTTTATTTTCAAGAAATTTAGTGAAGTTCTGTTTGATTCCTCTCCAAACATCGTCAAATGAGAGACTCTTCCAGCAGCAAGTTCCTCTTTCGTCCTTCCTCGGGGAAAATGGAAGAACGTCTCTGTTCATCACCTGAGAGTTACATATGGACAGCAGCTGGCAGCTAACGAGGGTCAATGTTTGCTACCGTTGTTTTGGACTGCGCCTGTTGTTTCCAAGGCAAAGGACCTCGCCCCCTTCAAGATTTAATCTGTGAAAGTGAAGCTGGACGTTTGAAGACTCTAAAACATTAAGGGCGGGACTGAAACAACCTCAGACCTACTGATGGTGTCCTTCAGTACAAGAGGAGTTTTGTAGAGGCGAGTCCCATTATAGTAAAAAAAGATATAAATCATAGAAAAGAAATCCCAAAAGGGTTAATATTAAGTCCAGGAATAACAAGCACCATAACCTCCGATGCCCAAACATCTCCTGAGTATGTGCGAAATCCTCTAATAAACCACAAATATAACTGAATATCGAATTAACTAAACTTTGGGATGGCAAACACCCACGGGGAATTATAAAAAGTGCATCTACCGATCCCGAGCCGGGGCAGATGCGCTTATCAGTTACAAATCCTCTTGGGTGTAAATTAGCCCAAGGTATAGAGAATTCGATATTTAGTCTTTTTATTTTGTTTTATATTTTTGGGTATAAAAAGTTAAGCGCGTATATATATTTTTTACATATATATATATATATATATATATATATATATATATATATATATATATATATATATATATATATATATATATGTTGAAAAGCTTAATTTAGTTAGCTCCTTCCAATCTTCGAATAATAATCTTTCACCAGATGCGATTTCGCGCATAAATTTCCAGCACCTCCAAGTGAGCTTTCGTAGAGGAGGGAGGAGTTATCGTACCTTGTTGCCATCAATAGTTCTCGATTATTTCGAGCCGTAAAGAAAGTGTAAAAAAAAAAAGGGAGAAAATGATAAAACAGAGAGGAACTCTTGCACGTTCCTGCACTTTTGGGTGAGCGCGTAATATCGGAAATGGATTCAGATCATAAAATGCTCTTCGTGGGTTTTGCCTGTGGGCAATTCAGGCCGCACTGCCTGTGGGCAATTCAGGCCGCACTGCCTGTGGGCAATTCAGGCCGCACTGCCTGTGGGCAATTCAGGCCACATTGCCGTCACAGAATAAGTGGGAAGGAAAAACCATATTAAGAATCGCTCGTTTTGTTCTCTGGTAGGGCTGTTATGTTAACTAAGGATCATATGACCTCATTTCAAGCACTTGGTCGTTGTTAATGGATTTGTAACATTATAGAGAGAGAGAGAGAGAGAGAGAGAGAGAGAGAGAGAGAGATATCAAAACAAACATCTTATCGAGCACAGATCGACACATTTCGTCTGTTTCATATTTTCGTTTTTAACAGTTTAGAAAAATCAGTTTTGTGTGACAGACAGATAACAACACTGATAGTAATATTACTTTTATATTTATTATCTCTCTCTCTCTCTCTCTCTTTCAAGATTAAATTAAGATAATCGACTTCAACGCAAAATGGTACGCATTTACGCATGTATATAAAACATATCTGTACATGATATAAAATTGTGGGTGTGCAGGACTGCATGATATACGTATTTAATGTGCATGCATATACTGTAGTTACACAGTCAAATGCATGCGCATGCATACATATCATACATACATAAAAATACATGTTTACATCAGCTCCTTCATGATATATATATATATATATATATATATATATATATATATATATATATATATATATATATATATATATATATATATATAATATTGATGATGCATGACTGACCATACTATAATACATACCTATATATATATATATATATATATATATATATATATATATATATATATATATATATATATATATGTGTGTGTGTGTGTGTGTGTGGGGATAACAGCTAGAGATCAGATAAGCCTTTTCCAAAGAAGAAAAGAAACCATGTTTTTGGACTTCTATGGGGTACAGTGATACATCGAAAACAGACAGAGAAAGGATAAAATGCTTAGCTCATTTTCAGTGTGTGTGTGAGTGTGTGTGGATGTGGTCCAGAAAAGGAAAAATTCATGAAAGCCGATTTTTTAAGGCGAGAAAACTAAATGTCCTGGCACTGAGTGACACAAAGGTAAAAGGGCAGGGTGTCTGGAGTAATGGGAGGGGCAAAGAATGATTGTATCTGGGATAACTTATAAAAGTACAACTGGGAAAAGGATGCCACTTTTAGCTCACATAAGATTATGTGGATGGGTGACAGAATGTTCCCATACTTCAGAGATCGTGCAGGTATGATTAAGTGTGGCAAGAGGACATATGACTGAAAATTTGTATGGTATGGAAATGGAAAAGAATGAGAGAGAAAGGGCATTTTATAAGACCTGAATCTGTAACTGAATGTGAGAGGGTAGTTGTGCTGGGTGATTCGAATGCAAAGGTAGATGACAGAAAGTGGTGGAATTAATGGTTGTGTGGGGTTCCTGACGTTAATGAGTCCCGAGAGAGTTTTTTGGTAATATGACTGGAAAGGGGACTGATTGTTGGAAACAAATGGTTTTCCAAAAATAATGTTCATAAATATACTTG
Source organism: Macrobrachium rosenbergii (assembly GCF_040412425.1). Taxonomy (NCBI): domain Eukaryota; kingdom Metazoa; phylum Arthropoda; class Malacostraca; order Decapoda; family Palaemonidae; genus Macrobrachium; species Macrobrachium rosenbergii. Next base: position 38,975,991 of record NC_089766.1, read on the forward strand.
GGAGAGAGTAAATGATGACAGAGTTTGGTAGACTATTTGTTGTTCTGTAGTGGATGGAAATGCAAATTGGATACAATGGTAAGATGTCGTCGATGCAAAAGTTCATATGTATGTATATATAAATATATATATATATATATATATATATATATATATATATATATATATATATATATATATATATATATATATATAAACGACAAAAGGTAGAAAGTTAGTGCTTTATATTTCTACCTTTTGGTATTTTTGTGCGCTCCTTTTATTAGATGGAATTCTGATTTAACAGAATATGTTTCAGTCTCATATATATATATATATATATATATATATATATATATATATATATATATATATATATATATATATATATATAGTGAATGTGTGTATATATATAATATATATATATCCCGTGTGTGTTTGTGTAAGTTTAGGTTAGAAATGAAGACGTGAAAATATGGCTGTAAATGTAAGGAGTCTGATAAGGAAATGAACTGACAAGAAGGACATGAGAAGAGCATATGGGCTGATGTGGATAAAAGATGAACCAGGGGCCCATTTCTCATCCACATCCTCCATGAGACGATAAGGAGACAGTAATATTTCATGATGGCGTCACCAGAACACCAGGAGTGTCTGTGGGTGCACAGGGACAGCAGCAAGAGGGAATAAAATCTCTAAGTTCTGAGATGAAGAAATGAAGAGTTTTGTTATGAAAAATGAAACTGTCTCAGATGCAATAACATGACAGAAGAGAGGATCATTTAAACAACTGAACTTTAGGAGCAATAGATAGTTTATATATCATCTTGAAGTGTAATTTCACGCCATTAAGTGTAACAGTGATGAGGATGGTAAACATTGGAATAATAATAATAATAATAATAATAATAATAATAATAATAATAATAATAATTACAATTGTTCCTGTGACTACACTAAAGAACAAATCTATCTTTTACCTCACCTTTTTCAGTCTTTAAATTGGCAGTTGTTCTTCAAAATTCACGATCATCGTTTCAAGCAAAGTCTTTCTCATAAAGAACCAATAGATTCTGAAAATCAGATGGACGTCTCATACATTTTCTGGAAGAGTTTTAAAGAAGTTATTGTCCACTGCATATGCTCAAGATCCCTAACAAAAAATACATTTTCTGGAAGAGTTTTAAAGAAATTATTCCCCACATTTAAGATCCCTAGCAAACTATAAGGAATAAATTATACAAAACAACTGAATACGAAGACCATCGAATGACCAAAGTTCAGAGGGAAGGGAATAAGTCAGAGGAAAGAGAATACAGAGGATCGACATCAAGACTATAAACTATTCTTTCAGAGACGAAATGATCTTCTTTGTGACTCTCCTGTGCAGTTCAGAATGTCTCTTCGGAATTGTTCCTTTCTCTTTATCATTATCTTTCTTTCTTTCTGCTGCTGACGTTCCTCCTCCATATAACCTGCGGGACTTATCCTTGCAGGACACTGGATTACAGGATGAATCACAAAATGCTGCTTCGTACGCCATCTGTTCAGTCACATCACAAGGACGACGTTTGAAGGAGAGAGGGGTGGGGGCGGGGAAAGGCAGGTGGGAGGGAGACAGAGTGTTTAGTTATTTGAATTTAACTTATATATATATATATATATATATATATATATATATATATATATATATATATATATATATATATATATATATATACACCACACCATATATATATATATAATTGTATATATTCTTCTACCTCTACTTTATTCAAACAATGGGAATGTTAATAAATACATGGAAACTTGAAAAATGAAGAGGTGTAAGTTTCGACAATTTCATGGGTGCTGAAAACACACAACTCAGAGTAGACTGATTATTAAGTATCACTAGGAATGTTAATAAATATAAAGGAGACATTAAAAATGATGTAGGGTATGCTACGATAATTTGATGGATACTCATAAAAATTCTGGTAGATTCAAAGTTATGTAAAACCTCCACTGAAAACTTTGTAGAATTCAGTTCTAATTACACTCTGTCAAATGTCTAATCATTGCCGTAGGGCCAAAGTGTGACAACGGACACTGCTTAACCCTGTAAGTAAAATCTACAGAGAACCAATAATGATTAACTGAATTCAAGGTCAATTCATCGCATAGCCAGTTTCGAAGGGCTTAAGACTGTCTATTAGTCATTAACCAGCATGAATTCACCTGCAACAACGCAGCCTACGTGAATTGGTATGTAAAATCTAGAGAGAACCATTAATGATTAACTGAATTCAAGGTGAATTCATCAAGGCAAAAGCTTCAACGAGATCTTAAGACTTTATAATAACCGTTAACCAAGGATGAATTCACATGCAACAAAGAACATACCTGATTTTATATGTACAATCTAGAGAGAACTAATAATGATCAACCGAATTCGAGGTGAATTCGCCATAGCAAAAGCTTCATCGAGAGCTTAAGACTTTCTAATACTCTTTGACCCAGCATGAATTCACGTGCAACAACGGAACATACTTCACCTTATATGTAAAATCTAGAGAGAACCAATAATGATAAACTGATTTCAAGGTGAATCCATCAAAGCTAGTTTCAACAATATCTTAAAACTGTCTACCACTCTTTGACCCAGCATGAATTCACGTGCAACAACGGCACGTGTGGATGTCAAACGATGCGACGGCGAGAACGATTGTGGAGACGACTCCGACAAAAGCTGCACGCCACCCTACGTGCCTGCCCACGTCTACCGCGCCCACCGTCCTCATCTCAAAAGGACGCCCTTGACCATCAGCCTCAAGATCAACAAAATTGTGATGGTGAATGTTGACCTTGGTTTGATTCAGCTGCGGATACAGGTATGGCAATCGACACAAGCTGGATGAAACACTTGGTCTACAGTAGGCTATATACAGTGGTCATCGTAAAATCATAGTTATTTTTCTAGTTACCGTTAGAAAAATCATAGCATACAAGACAACGAATATATATATATATATATATATATATATATATATATATATATATATATATATATATATATATATATATATATATATATTTACACATATACATGTATATATAAATACATATATGTATATATATAAATATATATATATAATATATAATATATATATAATATATATATACATATACATATATATGTAATATATATAATATAACTCAACCACCTACACAATTGTTCTGTGCATTAATACAATTACTAACAGGACCTCATAAAAAATGGATGGTATCTAGTGGAGATTCAAGAGAAGTTACCAGCTTTCTATGAATAACAGTCCTCATTATTAAGTATCCGTGGAATGACCGAACACGTACTGTAGTCCAGCCGTATTTATATGTGTGGGGGGGAGTGGATTAAAGCCCTTTCCGTGTGCTGGCTTCTTTATCCTTTAATTACCCTCTTCTCCTGTGTGGCTCCGCCCTCGTGACCTGGGCCTTTGGCTACCTGCAGCTTCTTCCAGATGTTCATTGTTCAAATGGTCTCTTGTTTTTTGCATTTTTTTTTAAATGTAGAGTATACGACTATTCTTGATAGGTTGTCTTCAAATCCGTTTCCAGCCATTACATTGTTTGTGCATGTTACAAAGACATTCTCTACAATCAGTCTGGCCGTTTTGTTAGTGTTCCTGTACAAAAAATTCATATTCTCCCAGTCTATTTTATTGGTCTTTTCCTGACAGTTAGCGGCGACTGCCTACGTCTGACTGTGGTGCCTAATGTTTGTTTATGTTATTTTCCTCGTTCTCTGCAAGATTTGCAGCTTTCGCCGAAGTACAGCTCTTCACAGTCTAGACACGCTACCATGTATACCCACCCCACCTCTTACCTCCTTCCCCCTCCTGACTTTTTGTTTCTGACTGTGTGTTCTAATGGTGTTTTTGTAACTGCCTATCAATTTAATTTTATCTAACTTCCTGTTGATGTGTATAACAGTGTTGTTGTCCCGGCTGTAATTGTTTTCTTCCCTTTCAAATGTTCCTTTTTACCTTCCTCTCCCCCAAAATAGTTTTTCTTGTCTTGATGTGTGCCCATTCCCACCAGTACTTAGGGAGTCCTAATCTCCTAAAACTCTCACTCAGGTATTCCAGCTCTTTGTCTAAGAATTGGGGACTACAAATCCTATAAGTCCTGGTGGCCAACCCTGTCATTACTCCCATTTTAATTTCCTTCCTATGACTAAAGAACATATGTATGTATGGATTGAATTGCGTGTCTTCTTTCATTTTTGTAAATTTTAATTTCCCTTCCTCTTTACCAATACATTCAAGAGAATTTCTCCGCCTTTTCTTCTTCTGTTGTGAACCCAGTCTGTTCATTTAGTTTATTTAAATTTTCTAGGAACATGTAGTTCTTCCCTTTCTCCCTTATAAATAATCAAGATGTCATCCACGTATCTTACCCATTTGATGATGTTCAAGTTCCCTTTATTTAATTTACCCACCTCTTCCGTTTCAAACCATTCCACAAAAATGTTAGCTACGATCGGCGAAAGACTCGAACCCATAACCATATTTTGTACGTGGTTTCCTTACTTAAGCTGCAGTGACGCTGAGGGCTGCTGACAACAATTTTATCTCATGATCTAAGCCACGTGGAAACCCCTTCCTCCATATTTTTTATTATTTCCATCGTCTTCTTGACTGGTACGTTGGTAAACAGTGAAGTTACATCCAAAGATCCATAAGGAAGGGTGCCCGCTAAGACCGATCGTGGCATCGACAACATCACCGCAAAGGAGGCTGGAGAAATTCCTTTCCAACATAATGGGAAAATGGGTGGGGTTGGTATCTGAAAGGTATCTAAAACAAACATAGACCTTATAGATGAATTAGCCTTATAGATGAATTATCTAAAATTAAAGCAAATGATTGTAAATTTGCGAGTTTGGATGTAACTTCCCTGTTTACCAACGGACCAGTCAAGAAGAGATGGAAATAAAAAAAAGAATATGGATGTGACCTACATCATGACGTTTTGATAAAACTGGTGTCAGCAGCCCTCAGCGTCAATGTGTTTAAGTGGGGTGAGAACCATTACATACAAAAAAATGGCGTGGCTATGGGTTCGAGTCTTTCGCCGGTCTTAGCTACCATTTTTATGGAATGGCTTGAAACGGAAGAGGTGGGTAAATTAAATAAAGGGAACTTAAATGTTATCAAATGGGTAAGATACGTGGATGACATCTTGATTATTTATAAGCGAGAAAGGGAAGAACTACACAAGTTCCTAGAAAACATAAATAAACTAAATGAACAGATCAAGTTCACAATAGAAGAAGAGAAGGAGGGAGAAACTTCTTTTCTGGATGTACTGGTAAGAGGGAAGAAACTTTAAAATTTATAGTACAAAGAAGACACCTGAATTCAACCACATACATGTGTTCTCTAGTCATAGGAAGGAAATTGGAGTAATGACGGGTTGTTGACCATCAAGGCTTGTACCCTATGATTCAGACCAGGCTCTGAGACGGTATGCAAGTAAATTTCTTTATGACAGAACACCTAATTTGTGATGAAGCAAACAAATTGGGTCCAAGTGTGACTCTTTTGTATCATCACCAGCGCAGGTGTAACTTCACCTGTACGAAATATGTCACTTGTGACTAACATTTTCGACTTTGCAGACACAGTCCACATGGAAAGACGACCGAATCGCCTTGTTACAACTGAGGGACAACAGCCGTGAGAACATACTTCCCAACGGAAGCATATGGGTACCAGGGTACTTGCTGCAGAATGCTGTTTTTGAGGACTACATGTCTTACAGGACGTATGAAAACGTGTACCACATCTTGACCTTCGTTAAAGTTGGAGGAGAGAGAGCCGCGTGTGTTAAACCTTCTACGAAAGTAAGTGGTTCAACTGACATTTTAGTTCCATTGAATTGGCTTCAAGTCGTAATGAAACTAGATATGTCTGTTGCAAGTATTTATCGCATGTCTTTCAAAAAGTCAAAGAGACGAAAGTCGTTTTAAGAAAGCTAAAATACTCCACAACCTTTCACAATAATTCTACCCAAATCTGGGGAGGAAAAATTGTAATCATTTTCTAGTCTTAATGTTTTGGCATAGCCATTAGACTATGGACACAGGTTGCTTAGTTACTATAATCAGTTGGGAAGTATTTAATGAATATTGGTAAATGATCAGTTACTAGGTTTGGGAGTAGATTATCTGTGTGCTATCCAGTACCATCTATATTGTTGCCCTTGTGCTCAGTCAAGGCATCTGCATATAAGGTCTTGATGGATAGATATACAGAATTTACGGATTTAGCCCAACTACTAGGACCCTTAAGTGAACTAACGTTTCAGCGCAGAATGGCCTCATATTTCCCAGTGCTTGGGCCTTTGGAGTACATCCAATATTCTATTCTGTACTTAATTTGGAACCCTGTGACCCTGAAACACAAAACCTACATATACTTCAAGACAAGAAACTCTGTCAGTCGCAAACTAGACACCACAATACTTATGAACATTCAACTTACAAACACTCAGACACAAACAAAGGGATTGCAAATTAAAATTGTGTCCAGAGCTCTCCCCTTAGCTACCCTTAAGTTCAGAATTTGTTTTGTGTGCCTATTCTGTACATACAGTATTGTATTGACTTTATATCATACTGTACTTGAATAGGCATGAAGAGTACAGTAACCAACGTACAAACAATTCAACATACAAACGGCCATCCAGAACGTAACTCGTTTGTTTGTAAGTAAAGTGGTGCCTGTATTGTTCTGCAAAGGCCAGCAATCACAAAACAAGTTACGAAAAGTCAATGAACAAAAAACTACATACATTTTGCCATTCACACAGTTCAAGGAGTGCAGACCCATCTCTGATGTTGAGACTATACAAAGCCTTAGTCTTTTCAAAATTAACTTATGGGTGTGAAGTGTACACTTCAGCAAAGACCAATAGCCTAAAATTGCTCAATTTAATTCATCATGGAGGAGTACGATTGTCAACAAGAGCATTTAAATCATCTCCCACTGAGAGCAAGCTGGTAGATACTGGTGAGATGCCTCTGGATCTACATTACCAACGTCTGCTGGTTCGGAGCTGGTACAGATTTCAGAGGCTCACTAAGACTTTGACCAGCATTTGTATCAGAAATGAAAGGCATTGGCAGTTTTATGAAAACCATCCCAAGAAACCTCAGCCATTTGCTTTTAGAAGAAAATGTATAATCAGGCAGTTAAATATGACAAGGATGGAGAATTTACCAACAAGTCATTCAGTTAGCCACCCCACTCACCCTGGAAACTTTCAGAGGTAAAATTTTGTAGATATGTTCATTTTACCAAGGCAGAAATGTCCAATGAGGCAATGCAGTCAATATTTTTGGATCATTCCTCGCAACATGATAACTCCATTGCAGTTTTCGCAGATGGCTCAAATTCAGATGCTGGCGTCGGCTTTGGAGTGGCCTTTCTTGATATAGAAAGAATCGGAAGATTATGATCTGTTGCATCTATTTTTACAGCAGAAGTGCATGCACTTTTAAAGGTCTTAAAGGAGATTTTAAATCAGAATGGAAATAATTTTACTATATATTGTGACTCGAAAAGTGTTCTCCAGTCGTTGGAATCTTTTAACTTTTTAAACCCTTTAATTTTGAGATATCGGAATTGCTGTTTTTAGTCAAAAGAACAGGTAAAGAATTAAATTTTTGCTGTTAAACTTGCTAAGTCACCAGCCACTTCCCCAGAACCCAGAAGATGTCGACTATCATATCGGGATGCATGTCCTGTAGTAGATCAGAAAATTAAACAGTTTTGGTAGTCCCTTTGGGAAAATATTTTATCGAACCAAAAAATGCACAGTATTACGTCATTAGTGTCTCCTTGGTCACATGATCACATTCCTATATACCAAGGAGACAAGAAACGATTTTGTGCAGGTTAAGGATTGGGCATACAAGACTCTCTCATGGTTCTTGATGTCCCACGAAAATCCTCCATTCTGTGAAGACTGTATTGTGCCCTTGACCGAGACATTTGCTGGTCGAATGTCCCAGTCTTGGGAATCTGAGACATAGGTTCCTGTCCTGGGGACGTGACAGAGGAGGACATTTTATCCTAGCTACAATTCTCGATTAGGGTTGTAATATAGAGAAGCTATATATCTTTGCAAGGGAGGCAGGCCTCCTCAACAAAATTTAGATTCCATACATATAAAATATATGCAAGTAGGGATAGTATATTTGAATAGATATGATTATGTATATACATATTTTTTAATATTTTTTATATGAAACTCCTTTTAAACTTATTTGTTTACTTTTAGTTTCCTATTTAATTTTATTACTGTGTCAATAACCTGGTGCTGTGATGCCAGTTTTAAGACATAAATCAATTAACCAATCATATATATATACATACATACATGCATATACATACTGTACATATCTATATATAATATGCTACCTCTTCCCAAGCATCCCAGATACCAAACACGTAATTTAAAGTTGGAAAATAAAAATACAGTGCATTGCTTAGCACTTCCTGACAAGGGAGGGCAAAAGGAATATTGCCCTTACCTAATCCGTTAATTGCACTCTATATCTCCCCCACTTTCTCTCTTTGAACATGTGACTCTGCGAAGCTCTTTGTATTCAGGACAAGAGGCCGGGAGGAGGCACAATAAACCAGTTTAGGAGAAAGGTATGGCTCCTGTAGGAGCACCTGGAATGGGCTCCATGATTCAAATGATGCGCTAGCATAGGGGAACGACACTAACCCCACCTATATGAGGAAATCATCGTCATTCCCTAACCCAAGGTCTTAAGAGGGCTGACTGAAGGAACAAGAGTTAGAGACATCTGCCCTCTGCATTCCTGTCTCCTTCACAGAGCCATGCTCCTACCACGTGGTTCTATCTTGTAGGGGGCCTTAGTATTCTTACCAGTGCAGTCCTCTAGCCTTCCTCCGCCGCAATTTCCTACGCTGAAGCCACCTCTTCTATAAGGTAAAGTGGTCTGTTGCAAGGGTTCTTTTCATTCAGTCACACTTTTAATTCTTGCCCTATACTTCCTAATTTCATTTCTAAGTGCCAGTAATTCCGTATCAACCTCGCCCTGTTAGAGCAGTGTTACGAAAATTCCAGTGTTTGAGAAATTACGTAAAATCGTGCGTTCAAGAGGCTTCCTTGGTACCCTCTGTGCACCGCGCCTGTCCTATGCATATTTTACTGTGTCCTTACTGGCCTTTAAGTCATAAATCCCTCCGTTTACAGAGGGATCCTTGTGTAATTCTTCCTTGATTGTGCCTTATCCCTTCGTGAATCAGCACCGTCACACTGACGGATCTACCTTCAAGTCTTCATGGTTATAATTAATCTCTCAGGCCTTGCCTGCCTGTTTAATTCATTTCATCTTATAATTGGTCATTTAATATAAATATACGTAATCTTGAAACATACCTTACAGTGTTCGGTTACAGTTGTCTTGTGAGTAGAGCCATCAGTTCAATTATATTTCCCCCTTTTTTTTTGTTTTTTACGGTTTCCTGAATCAACAGCAGTCAGATCTTACTCAAATAGAGTTAAGTAACAAAATAATTAATTTAGTCTATAACTGGTTCATGATAAGCATTCCCAGGTTAAATCATAATATATATATATATATATATATATATATATATATATATATATATATATATATATATATATATATATATATATATATATATATATATATAATGTATATATATATATATATATATATATATACAACATAATATATATATATATATATATATATATATATCTACTTTCATAAATATATATCACTAGCAAAGCACCAAAGGGGGTGGGGTAGTATATATATATTATATATATATATATATATATATATATATACACATGGACGTATGTATGTGTGTTCCAACATAACTCTGAAACATATTGAGCAATTTCAACCAGACTTGGTATACATATGATCTACTTTCAGGAAAAGGATACTGAGGGGGTAAGATATCACTAGCAAAGGCACCAAAGGGGGTGGGGGTAGGAAGGACTTCCCTGAAACAAGACTGGTTCTGCCTGTAAACTTAGTAAGTAAATAAACTCTACAGGTTTATCATTCCACATTCCGGTATATATATGACTTACTATCTGGAAAAGAATACTGTGAGGGGAAAGACATCATTGGCACTAAAGGGGGTGGGGGTGGGAAGGGGGTGAAATGTAAAAATAACCGAAAATGACAGATATTAGTGTCTAATCCATAGTTTTCGAGGTCACTGAGATGAATAGTGACACTCCTGATGCCCTTTAATTCCCAGTTCATCACCTATAGGAAGTGGGGGTGAGAAGGGGTGAAAAATAAAATGTCAAAAAATGACAGATATTAGGTCCCCACTGCTTGAATTCCCGAGAGGACTTCTGCAAGCTTAAGTAGTGATCTATCATGTGGGATTTACTTCACTAACATTGGGGTTTCCGCATTCCAGCATTAGCCTCTGGTTCAGTTACACTGCCAGGGGGTAATCTCTGTTAGACGTTAAGGGATGTGATATTGCCTTTGCCTGGAATGGAGCAACGTATTTTGGCACCACTACAAGAGCCCTACCTAACCAAGATAGTTTGGTTGTGTGACACTGCGAGAATTGATTAACGTCTTCAGGAGTTTTCAGTGTAAAACTATTCATTCCATTTATTATATTTAAGTTAGAGTGCAATGGTTATGATATTCATTTGCTTTGGTTGAACCTCTCCTATTTTCTGAACTCTGTTTTCAGTATAAGTGTGTTGCCTTCTTCTTTAATAGTATAAGTGTGTATGTTCTTTTTGTTTTTGTGGAGTTCATATGTAAAGGAATTTGTGTTTTTATGAATTTATGTAAATATTAGAGGTTCAGGTATCACTACTATCCGAAGTTTTTGTATTAAATATTATTTTATTTTTTTGTGTTTGTTTCTCCACCTGGAATCTTTTGCACACTCTTGGGAATTTTACTGTTGATTCCACCATTGTGGACTTCGTCGCTGGCAAGGTTGAAGGTGTTGAGATATTTATTATGAGTTGTCTGAGATATTTATTATGTATATGTCTTATATATATATATTACCATATATATATATATATAAAATATATATATATATATATATATATATATATATATATATATATATATATATATATATATATATATATATATATATATATATATATAAATATATACATATATAATATATATATATATATATATATATAATATATATATATATATATATATATATATATATATATATATATATATATATATATATATATATATATATATATATATATATATATATATATATATATATATATATATATATATATATATACATATATATACATATATATATATATATATATATATATATATATATATATATATATATATATATATATATATATATATATATATATATATATATATATATATATATATATCAAATATATATATATATGATGTTTCAAAAGATAATACCAGTAAAGAAAGTTCTGATATATGATTCCTGTCACAAGAATTATCCAGAATACTCAATTATTTGTATAGATAATTATTTGATGTAGTTTATCCTGTAAATTAAGCAAAGGAAGAATTACACTTCAATTCAGCAGATTATGTTAGTGTTGTATTTTCATGGGAGTGCTGAGAGCTACAGCTGAAAGGCCTCTCGGCAACATTTTTAATTAACTCCATCAAAAACTAGACTCACAAAACCCCTAGGGATTTATGCTTTATTGTAATGTTCAGTGTTAACTGTAAACAACACTGCTGCTGCCAATAATCAACTTATTCTATAAAAGCTCTCTTCCTCACCATTATGCATGTCAAAATTAAATCACTGATACAGGTGATATATGCATATTTTAATTAAATTAAAGAATAGAGTATAATAATAGAATTTAAGCCAAGCGCTAGGACCTAAAAAGGTTTGAAAGGCGTAACAGGAGGAAAACCTCGTAGCTACACTATGAATCAATTGTCAGGAGAGGGCAGAAAGTAAGATGTAAGAACGAACATGAATGGAAGTACAGTAAAAAGAATGAAAGAGGTTGAAGCTAGGGGCCGAAAGGACTCTGCAAAGACCCTTAAGTAATACCTACAGTGCACCGCGTGAGGCATAATGACGGCACTACCCCTCTTATCTAAGGGGTTTTGATTGATAAGACCCTGTCAACTGTCAAGATATCCAGAAAATCGTTACATGAATCGTGTATGCAAATGCAACATTTTCATCTGAGCGGGTCACAAAAAACCAGGCTTCCCAAGATGCACATCGAACCCTAAAAGTTCCTGGGCACGATGAACGAAAAATTAACTACTACAATTTTTCTTGTTTTTAAATACTCCCGCTTATTCAGTGTTCTTTAAATCATGCTTCCCAGTAATTCTTTGAACGACAAAAAAAACCAAACAAACTGCATTGCTTATACAATACATTTTTTAATGTGGAATTATCCATATGCGGATATATATATATATATATATATATATATATATATATATATATATATATATATATATATATATATATATATATATATATATATATATATATATATATATATATATATATATATATATATATATATATAATATATATATATATATATCCAATTGTACTATCAAAACAATAAAAATGGTGCTGAAACCGCAAGATTGTTATCAGCTGAATTTAACATCAAAGGGTGCAAAGCCGAAATATCATTTGTATTGAACATTATTAAACCGAATAAGCATTATATTAATTTTGTTAATATATTATATTAATCTATTAACCTGTGGAAATACATTCATGTTCGAAAAAATAAAGGATAATCAAAAAGGCTTTAATTTTGTTCCACTTACACAAAGGGGTGTTACTTATGCCCCTGTATGTATATATATATATATATATATATATATATATATATATATATATATATATATATATATATATATATATATATATATATATATATATATATATATATATATATATATATATATATATATATATATATATATATACAATATATATATATATATATATATATATATATATATATATATACATATATATATAATATATTCAATATATACATACATACATATATATATATATATATATATATATATATATATATATATATATATATATATATATCACACACTATTCATCACGTGTGTGTGTGTGTGTGTATGTTGACCCGAGTAACGCGTTTTACAAAACCAGGTTTAAAGTATAGAAAGTCAGAAAGTGTCGTAACTTAACTTTAGAATTTTCAGTTATTTTATAAAATGAGCCTTGGGGACTGTAGATCACGTTACACAAAACAGAACTGATCAAATAAGAGCAATATTCATTTCTTAAATTTCAGATAAGGGTTGTCAATTTTCAAAATAGAATGAGTTAGGAATTGTTCAACTCTGAACGACTTTTTAAGTCCCCTTCACTGCGTTCTCATACCATGAAAAGAAACTCGTCTTTTTTAGGATGGTTGATTATGAAATGAAAATGAAAAATTATGAAAAATCTTTGAGTTTTTCTGACGCATGCAAAAGCCCTCGGAACTGCCTTAAAAAATGTCCAGACTCACCTTTAAGAAACTGTTCTTGAATGCCTACTGTATATCAGGAAGTATGAGTCATCACTTTTTGCCAATATCTTTCAAATTAATTGACGGATCGGTGTTACAACTTTGCAACAGTGTGTTTCTCACCCTCCCCTAATTTTTGGTAATAAATTCAGTTTCCAAATTCAGTTTTTTCGGGCACTTTGCTCTTGAATTTGACGGGGTAGCCAGCAAACTGATTAACGCTTTCGGACATACGAGCTTGGGTACCCCTGAACTTGTCCTGGGTATCTGCTTAGGGTAAATTCCTCACTACCCTCAACTTTCGTCTTCGACTCCACCATTGAACTTCTCCCTACTTTTTCTTTACGTCATTGCACCGCGTGGCGTATGTTACTTTTTTCAGGAATGTGATTGTTTTTATTTTGTTTGCATAATTTTGTGAAGAGTTATTTAACTTTTATTCTAAATTCACTTTTATTCTAAATATCATAGAGTTATGTAAATAAATAAGTTTTATCTTTCCCTTATTCCCTCATATATATGACCGTGAAATATAACCATAAGCAATATCTTTCTTACTCAGTTTTATTCTTAATTTTTGGGCAGCTTTCTCCGGCTGTAAACTTCAAGAAGACGTATAGCAAATGCATTTCTGCATCCACGGGGACATTTCAGCATGTAAGGCATAACTCTGAACAGCGACGAGACAACCTTCTCTTTAGTTACTGGATACATAAGTGATAAACCCGTCGGTTAACCCGACATTTCATTCATCAACCACAAAGATTTCAGAAACCCTAAATTCTGTATAGCGATGTAGGTCGTTAGTTCATTTCATCCTACATGCTCAGTTGATAAGTTGCAATGCTAATAATTATGTGCCTGAAAACATTCCATTACGTAACAAATATTGCGAAGACACAGAGGAGAGAGAGAGAGAGAGAGAGAGAGAGAGAGAGAGAGAGAGAGAGAGAGGGGGTGGGGTGGGGGGAATGAATGAAAAGACTGATGAGAAAGGGTGGGTGATGGGAGGGATAAGTACCCCAAGAGTGCTTATCCGAATGAATTCGTAAATCTTGACTGGTTAGGTTTGGCTGTCCTAAAATTCAAGAGTAAAGTGCCTTTAAAATCTGTCTCTGGACATGGAATTTTTCATCAAAAATTAGGGAAGGGTGTAAGAAACTCTGTTTCACAGTATCATACCAATCAATCGATTGGTTTGAAAGATATTGGCAAAAAACGATGACTCACCTTCCTGAAATACAAAGTGGCGGTGTATAGCTAGTGAGTGGAAATGATGGACAATGAGTCACTCATCAATAAATGAAAAACGTATTTTCCACCTTGTACACATTCTTTTAATGAATACTTTAAGAGGTGTGCGACGAGTTTGGGTAATGTATTTAAGAGAAAAGTTAAATCCAATTATATTTTTCATTACAATAATACAAAAATCAGTAACAATAATAACACAAAACCAGTAACAATGAATCAAAAATAACAAACACAATTGCAGCAAAGGAATACCAAAGATTCTATGGTGACTCTAAGTAAAAGAATAAAAAGCAATAAGCAGAGAAAAATAGGCAGAAAACAAAAATGATAAACAATAAACGCAAAAATTAAAATTAATAACTTACAAAAATTGCTTAATTCATTCAGAAATAAGCTAATAATGTGTTAACACTCACCAAAACCGAGACGGCGCAGTACTTCTGAAAATAAGAAAAAATAGAGATATTATTATTGTACTGAACTTTGATCAATGGTGTTAATGTGGGACATTGTGTCCGGACTGTCACTTTTTATTTTCACATACGCTCTCGCTCTCTCTCTCTCTCTCTCTCTCTCTCTCTCTCCATCTTACAATCAAAATGTAATAAGATACCTCAAGTCGTTTCAGCATTCCAAAGCAAATCTTGGGTTTGGCAACAGAGTCCAGAGGAGAGAAGGAGAGAGGGGGAGAGGGAGAGAGGGGGAGAGGGAGAGAGGGAGGGAGGCACTAGGACGACCTCGGCATAACAACCCAAGAGGTCGTTCGTGGTTATGGTGGTCCGTGTCAGAGGAGTCATCGTGCCAACTTTCCTTTGACCCTCTCGCCCACAACTCCCTTTGCCCAGCGATAAAGCCTTCGAGGCAGTTCTAGAATTAGGTTGGAAATACAGTAAGAGTAACTTGAGATCTGTCACTTTCCTCTGTTCAACCAGGACTAAGATCGTTCAGCCAGGAAGCAGTCATTGTTTTAATTCTTTATCTCCTCAGCCTCTCGGGCCATACGACCCGTATACTGAAATGACGTTATTACTCTTTATTTGTAAATAGATTTTGTTTTAGTACACATTTTTTCTGTCTTTCATCAAACATGAACTTACCAAAAAAAGGTTATTTTATTTTCAGACTTGGCTGAAGGACATCCTCCGGTTAGTGGAGAAATAAGGGAACTCCTGCTCTTCATTCATTATCGAAAACTTTAATTAAACACAGATGCGACAAGACTCATTTCATTACATGAGACTGGGAAAACTTGTCGATGCTAAATATTATGTACTCTGAATCTGGTGACGGTTTCTCTTCAGTATGTCAAAAATGCCACATAACATTATCAACAATTCAAAATACCTAAGATGCATATACAGTAAAAATACCTAATCTGGTATACAGGAATTTGTCTTCATAAATGTTATATATATATATATATATATATATATATATATATACACATATATTATACACACACACAAAATACACACACACACACACACACACACATACATATATATATATATATATATTATATATATATATATATAATTATATATATCTTGGATAATTTCGTCTTAACAGCAGACAGCTTGATACATTTAGCATTCTCAAAAATACTTTACTGCACTGTTAAATTTTGTGAAATATTTTTAAATTAAATTCAACAACATATATTGCATTTAGAATTTGGTATTGCAATGGTCTATCTCCTGTCACCAGTATTAAGTAAAGACCATAAAAATGCAGCGTTTTCAAATTATTAAAAACTGACAGATGCAGATTCAAAACCAAACGATGTCCGCATAAACTCCCTTTGGAACTCGACCGCAAAAATGTTTATACCTGGATTTTTTCTGAGCAGAATATCTGGCAATATTGTTCCATAAAATATGAAATGGTTATGGTTTGCTGGGGAAATATCGACATGATATTTACTTGGCAGGAAACGAAGATGTAAACACTTTCATTGATAAACTAAATGAACTGATGCCATCCATGAAATTCACTACGTTGATTGAAAACGATTTTCTCCTTCCTTTTTCTGAGTGCTCTAAACCTGAAGGCAACAAAGGGTTAAAACTGACAATGTATAGAAAACCTAAAAAAATATCCCATTTGCACGTTTTTATTCTGATCACAGCAATAAAGTTAAGATTCACATAATTATTTTGAAGAGTGTAGCTCTGAATACACTGATGAATGAAGAACTCTCATGACAGTACTGAAAGATGTGTATGTCATATCCATGTAAGAAATGTGTCAAAATCTAAATTTGTCATAGGTTTATAAAAGAAGTTTGAATAACAACATCAACCTGGAAATGTAAAACTTCATCCATTTATTTCAATAGAAATAAGTAAAATGTTGAGATTTCAAGGACTGTCTTTACATGGCCCGAATGACAACAACAATTGCTATCTTACCATTAAGAAATATCCCCGTAGTGGGGTAGGCCATCAATGCACCTCACGCAGTGCACTGCATTACTTAAGGTTCTTCGCAATGTGTCTTTCGTTCCTTTTACTGTACGTTCCTTTCATATTTTTCTTTCTTCTAACTTACTTTCCACCCTCTCCTAACATCTGATTCTTAGTGCAAGTGCAAGGATTTTCTCCTGTTACACCTTTCGAACTTTTACTGTCAATTTCCGCTTCAGCGCTGAATGACCTCACTGGTCTCAGTGCTTGGCCTTTGGCCTAAATTCTCTATTCAATTCATTAAGAAATATCCAGGTGTGTAGGTCAGGTGTCATTCGAAAATGCAAGACTTGTAAGGTCACGTTCACCCTGTGTCACATCTGGGCATTGCCCTCACCTCCTCTTTCATGCTGCCCACTGCTTCTAATCTTCTTTTTCCAAGCCAGCAGACATAAAGTAAATTTCTGCTGCTATTTACTAGGCACCCCCTTCAAGATGTCTAATTAAGATGAATAACAGTCAAATATTCATACGTTTGGTTTCAGTTTTAACAATGGTATTTGCATTTAAGTTTCATGTATTCCAGGTCACACACATTCATACATTACTTATATATATATAACATATATACTGTAACATATATATATACAATATATACATGTATATATGTATATATATATATATATATATATATATATATATATATATATATATATATAAATGTATTGCCTGTATATATGTGATAACTAAATACTTATTTATATATATGCATTATATATATACATTATATATATATATATATATATATATATATATATATATATATATATATATATATATATATATATATATATATATATATATATATATAATAGACTCAACTATTATGTACTTTACACTTAATACTCAATTTAAGGGATTTTTCTGAAAATGTATCTCTCCTCAAAAAGGGAGCCTAGTAAGAAAACGTGTATATAAAACCATCTCCTCCAAACAATTTTTGGAAGACCAATGCTTCAAATCTTAGAAACAAATTATGAAATTTTCTGAAAATTTAATAAAACGTGAATTAAAAATTTCAAGATTAAATTCAGAATTTTGCAAGAAAAATTGAGCAAATGACCAAGGTACAAAGGAAAAGAAAAAACTTTCAGCAACATATAGAAAATTTAAAGCAAATATTAACGTGTAAATAAAGTATGATATATTAAACATTATTTCACCAGAATTCAGTGGATTCATTCATCTCTTGTACAGAATTTTTATTTTTTCTGTATAATTTCCCACAAAGGATAAAATAAGAGAAATAAGGTATCGTTATTTTGACCGAGGCGACTACTAAGCATATAACAATATAAATATTAGTTATTATATCAAGCAATAAAATAAAGACCGAAAACAAAAGGGACACAGAAAACCTTGATGGAATTTTCCTATGAAATAAATGTATAATGCGATGACCACCAGCTATGGAGAATCTGCCACCAATACTTGTTTGGTGAATATTTACTTCAAACGATTCTGATCTTTCATTTCAAGAAAGAAATACAATAACGGAAGTTCTGTAGCTTCTGTTCTTATTCTTGAGAATTTTTACGCACTAAATGCATAAATAAAATATAACCAATGATACAAATCTTTAACTACAATTTTTCCTTGAATCCTAAAACAAATATTTATTATAAAAAATAAAGTATTGCAATGGTGTACATGTTTCACTCCTTAATAAATAATATGCTTCAATATCTGCAATAATAATAATAATAATAATAATAATAATAATAATAATAATAATAATAATAATTTAGCTTAGCCTGGGAACTCAAGTTCCTTAATAAATAAATTGCTTCAACGACAGCAATAATAATGATAATAATATAATAATAGTAATAATGTGAAGAAAAATCCACAATAATATAGTAAATATATTACTATGTAAAAACCAAAGACTTTCGAACACCTAACGGTGTTCCTCATCAATGTTAACGTTAAAATGCAAAGTCTTTGGTTTTTACATAATAATAAATATTTACTATAATATTGTGTTTTTATTACTCAGATTGTTTTTTTCACAAATTGTGAATCTATTAGCAATAATAATAATAATGAATATTATTATTATTATTATTATTATTATTATTATTCTTATTATTATTATTATTATTATTATTATTATTATTAAAATTTAGCTTCCTGAAAACTCAAGTTGCGATGAAGACTTTTCAATAAAAAAGAAGAGGCTCGAAAATAGAATGAAGAAGTGAAAGTGAAGAACGGACAATCAATAGAAAGAGGCTGACAGAAGAATAAGGGACAGATCTGTTTGCAAGTGTCTGCTTTTTTTATGCAACAACAGACATTCAGTTTTCGCTCTCATTTCACCGATAAAAATCCTTCCACGTGGAAAGGACGTCCACAGAAGAACCTCTCGTGAGGATCAACTTTTCTTGCCAAAGAGAAAAAAATACAAATGTAAAATAATAATAAAAAGAATAAAATACAAATGTAAAATAATAATAAAGGAAAAAATACAAAAGTTAAATAATAATAAAGAAAAAATACAAATGTCAAATAACAATAAATATATAAAAATGATTAAAACCAACCGGGACCAGGGCAAAAAGATTATTTAAAGACAAATTATCAGTAATAATAATAAATAAAAAACAGTTTATATGAATATCAACGAATGCGCTTTCATGACACTTAACAGCGTCTGATATTATGTTCAGCTAAACTACCACAGGAATAATTACACAAAGTACCAGCGCTTTCGCCTTAAGAACACTATTGAAAGAGAGAGAGAGAGAGAAATGTAAGAGAGAATAGAGATAAAAAGTTTGATGAATAAGAGAAACCAAGTAACATGAAAGCGCTTGGTGCTTATCTTTTATTTTTCCTGTATCTTAGCTGAATAAACGAATTACTGTCAAGTAAAAAATGAACAAAGGAGGTAAAACATAGAGAAAGAAGAATATACTTTACATTTACAGACAAACAGCAAAATGAAAGGCCGGACATTTTACTGCAAGAGATAAATCTAAATATTTCAATTGTTCCTCCTCAAAGAATGAAGGGAAAACTTTTCCGTTTCCTGCTCAAAACAATGAAGGAAAACTTTTCTGTTTCCTGCTCAAAATAATGAAGGGAAAATTTTTCTGTTTCCTGCTCAAAACAATGAAGGGAAAACTTTTTCCGTTTCCTCTCAAAACAATGAAGGGAAAACTTTTTCTGTTTCCTGCTCAAAACAATGAAGGGAAAACTTTTTCAACATTTCCTGCTCAAAATTATGAAGGGAAAACTTTTCTGTTTCATGTACTCAAAACAATGAAGGGAATGAAGGAAAACTTTTCCGTTTCCTGCTCAAAACAATGAAGGGAAAACTTTTCAGTTTCCTGCTCAAAACAATGAAGGAAAACTTTTCAATTTCCTGCTCAAAACAATGAAGGGAAAAACTTTTCAATCTGCTCAAATGCAAATAATGAAGGGAAAACTTTTCCTGAATTTTCTGAAAGATATAAGACAGAAAAACGATTTGAAAATTTTCCTGGAAATTCAAGGATGAAATTGACAGAAGAAAATGGAGAATAATGAAGAACTAAAGATAAAACAAATGGAGAAAAAAGAAGAAAACGATGTTTAGTCCGACAATAATCAATACGACGGCACAGATGAAAACCCTTGCAACAGGTAATCAATCAAGTGCCTGGGACGACGAAAGAGAAACCTGGTTGAAGCGACACAAAAAGAGACATGAAAAAATGAGGATGAGAAAAATGCAGACAGATAATAATAGTTGAGCACAAAGAGAAACCGAATGACTTAATAATTATTTGATAAAAAAAATAACATATTGGTCAAAAAACAAAAAAAAATTAGGCCTCTGTCGTAATGAACGAGAAAAAATAGAATTTTGCATTAAAAATTATACTACGGAATTAGTCTCAAAAGCAAGCCAGTCCTCAGTCGCTGTAAGAGATTGTTTCCACTATGAAATAGAAAAACATCTTCACACTCCTTCACAGACTGGGAACACGGAAGAGCGTCGAATAGAATATAGAATTTAGAACAAAGGCCAAGAGCTGGGACCTATGAGGTTATTCAGCGCTGAAACGGAAACTGACAGTAAAAAATTCTGAAAGACGTAACAGGAGGAAAACCTCAAAGCAGTTGCACTATGAAACAATTGTTAGAGAGGGTGGAAAACAAGATGGAAGAAAGAGAATATGAACCACCCTGGTACAGTAAAAGGAATGAAATTGCAGCTAGGGTTTAAGAGACCGCTACAAAGAACCTTAAGTAATGCCTACAGTGCACCTCATGCACTGCCCCTACTGGGATGGTGGTGGTGGGGTTGGGGTTTGAAGTCGAAATGAAAAAAAGGATGAACTCCATTTTCTGCTTGGAAGACTTTCGATACTGATACCGCTCATCCATCTCTCGACTGAAAGATATCCACTGGGTCACGTGAATACAGCCATTCCAAACTCCTGGAGACGGAAGGGCAATACTGCAAAATGAGAAAAAAGGGCAATAGATCACGCCTTACTCCAAACTGCCAACCAATCATCGATAAAGTGACCATTGAGAGAGAGAGAGAGAAAAGAGAGAGAGAGAGAGAGAGAGAGAATGTGCATATGCACATGCTGAAAATATTTGAACTTTGATGTTTAATTTCCATTAAATTAGGCCAAGATGAAGACACTTACATTCTATAACATTCTTTCTCTCTCTCTCTCTCTCTCTCTCTCTACTTGGTCATTTGTTACGTCTCACAATAATAGTAATATATTTTTTTCTTTTTTTACTCTCATACAAAAGGTGTTGTTTATGAACTCACTCGAATCTCTGCTCTAGAACAGAACAGAAGAGGAAACCTCACCTTGAAGCTGACTCTAACAAGGCCATTGCAAGAAAGGCTTCGGATGTCCCTTCCCTCTCAGCGTCTGTCTCGTGTTCTCAGGCCTACTTTCTATCATTAATTAATATTATGCCCACCTTTAACCTTTGGTGTATAGAACTTTAAGAATGCACTTCTCGACGAACATCTCAAGTGTTAAGAGTGAATATCGATGGAACAGAACAGAATATGCAATTTAGGCCAAAGACCAAGAGCTGAGACCTATGAGGTCATTCAGCCCTGAAAGGGAAACTGACTGTAAGAAGGTTACGAAGGTGTAACAGGTGGAAAACCTCGCAGTTGCATAAGGAAACAATTTTTAAGAGGGTGAAAGTCAGATGAAAGAAAGAAAATATGAACGGAGGTTCAGTAAAAGAAACGAGAGGTTGCAACTAAGGGGCCGAAGGGACGCTGCAAAGACCCTTAAATAATGCCTAATGCACCACACGAGGTGCAGTGCACCCGTTGCCCGTGAAAGCAATTATCAGTGCCATTAAGAGTCTAATAAGTCATTTAAAAAAAAAGGTTATATTTCTTTCTGAAACGACAGGACTTCGTGTCGTTGAGACAGTTACTCACAAGCTGCTTTCACTCTATTCATTAAGACACAACAACAAAACATCCTGAGAACTTTCACGAGACAACTTCAATAATTCAACGAAGGAAAAAACTACCGACCTCACTGCCACGAAAACGAGGAACCACGACAAAAATCAATAAAATATGCAACCAAGTTTCTTCAGTACAATCGAGTTTTCTGTACAGCGTATAATGTTGTATGAAACTCTCAGCCACGGCCCATGAAACTTACAGTCATGGGCCGGTGGTAGCCTATGTTGTTGGCACCTATAGCGGTACTGAAAATATTTTTCATGGCTAACTTAAATAAAATTTCCAATTTGGTATGTTTGATGATTGGAAGGGTGGATGATCAACATAAAATTTGCAGCTCTCTAGCCTCAGTAGTTTTTCAGATCTGAGGGCGGACAGAAAAAGTGCGGACGGACAGACAAATATTTGGTAATCTTTAGTTTTCTTTGACAGAAAACTAAAACTATCCACAGGAAAGAAAAGCTAAAATGAAATGAATGAAAGTCGGGAAAACAAGTCAGTGACGCATACAAAGCCTTTCCCTTCACAGAAAGCATCTGCCTGAGGTCGTTTCGTCCTTTTCTTCCAAGATTATGGGACTCTCTCTCTCTCTCTCTCTCTCTCTCTCTCTCTCTCTCTCTCTCTCTAATATCTATCTCTCTCTCTCTAATCGCCTCTTGTGATTTTATGTTTTCTGTTCCTGTTTACCTGCTGGCTTCATCTGTTTGTCACTGGTGCTGTTTATTGCTTTTGTTTCTATAAAAAAACAATGTAGATCCTTTCTTTCGTTTCGTCATGATAGAACAGAATGGAATTTAGGCCAAAGGCCAAGCGCTAGGACCTATGAGGTTATTCAGCGCTGAAAGGAAAACTGAGAGTAAGAGGTTTGAAAGGTGTAACAGGAGGAAAACCTCGCAGTTGCACTATGAATCAGTTGTTAGGAGAGGGTGGAAAGTTAGAAGAAAGAAAGATTACGAACGGAGGTACAGTAAAAGGAATGAAAGGGGGTTGCAGCCAGGGGCCAAAGGGACGCTGCCAAGATCCTTAATTGCCTAAGTGCCTAATCAGGTGCACTGAATCAACTCTCTGGTTTCGTAAGGATGAATGCACACTGGAATTAAACATACTGGCAACTTATCGCATACATACCACAAACAAATTGAATACAAGTCAGCGACTTACTGGTGGCCCTAATCAGAGCTTCATATGATTATCAAGCTTTTGCCAAAGATTTGTTCTCAAATGTATCGATTGTATAAAAATACAAGACGATACATTGGACTTTCAAAATATCCTGTTCTCTTCGTACAGACAGAGCGGCCATCTTGTTTCAGGCTAATCTACTGGTTTGCCTTTTTCCTGAAATAGTTGGAAGACTCTGGTTGTTTGCCTATTGTCGTTCATCTTTTGGAAGGTCAAGTTGCCTCTTTATCATCGAATAACTGTTAGCACCAGTTGCGTTTCCTACTTTCCAGACATTCTTACTGGATACGAATAGAGCGAAAGTCGATAACGCGGAGATGCTGCCAAAGTTGAAAAAATACCCTATTAAGGAGAGGCGAATTCTGACAATGCATGAAAAAAGCAACTTTGAATTTTATTTACCATCGGTATCCGTCAACTCTTCATACTGTTGCCAGTTCACAGCATAATAAATTATTCTTCCATTATCAAAAAAGTAAATAAAAAATAAAATCTCTCTTGAACCTCGTCCGACTTCGCAAAGGATGAATAAAATTGAGGCCTCAAAGAAATGAGACGAACCTCAAATATCGCTGCGAAAGTTGAAATTCGTCAGACAAACAGGACCTTCAGTCATTCCAAAGGATCATCCAGAAATAAAAGCCTTGATGAAACTGGGATAGACGATTAAATATAATAATCATCATATAGAAACCTACACAAAAAGATAAAATTCCAAGTATGTCTTGCGTTCGTATGTGTGGTGAGCATATTATATACCTCAGACTGATAATAACCATTTTTCGCATTAGTTACTTAATAACCGGGAAAAAATTATATTACCGATCAACATCCACCCAATGAGTTGAGTTCTTTCACAGCAATACAAAAGTTGACCGATAAGGGAGACTAATAAAAGTCATATACATAGGAGATATTAGTGGATAGTGTTTTAAATAAGATATAAAAACTAATAAAAATCATATGAGATATTATCATAATAGAAGAGAGTTTTTTAAATAAGATGTAAAACGATGTTCAAGTTCATTCAAGAGTAAGTAACTCCAGCTATCATGAAAAAGTAACAAATTGTGTAACACAAAGACGAGGGATCACTATGAATGAAAACGAGACAAAATAGGACCAGTCTTCCTGTCAGCCATGCTTGTTTTTGGAAGGCGTTTCATGCTGGAACTTTATTGGTTTTAGAGCAATTTCAATATTTGTTTTTCATTATTTGTTTTTCTTGTCCATTGTCATTCTTCTTATTTTTAGTAGTGTAATAATTGCTTGTTTCTTTTGAGAGGGAAGGGACCACCTAATACCTGTAATGTCATGACTGTGTAAACTTGTGTGCGCGCCTCCTCTCTCTCTCTCTCTCTCTCTCTCTCTCTCTCTCTCTCTCTCTCTCTCTCTCTCTTTTATGTTCATGAAAATATTGACAAATGAACATTTGTTTATTTTCTCTTTTCACCATTGAATTTATGTTCTTTTATTCTTGTTATTCATTTTTATATTTTACCCTTCTGAATTGGCCAATAAGGGGAAGGGAGTGTACAATACCTGATAGACTTCGTAATGCATTAGTTTCGGCAGTTTCTTGGTATAATGCAATTTTTCTTTTCTTTACGATATCGAAATACATTACCCTAATTTCCAAAGTTATTGTGTATTCACGAATCATTCTCACAGTTTCCTCCATCATCATCACCGTTACTTAACTGATCAATTAATCTTCTCACCCATCCTTTGGAACCTGTCCCTCTCTAGATATACCTTACAAACATTGGTCAGCAGCTCAGTCTCAATTAAACCGTCAACACTATACTGCAAAACCTTCATTTGTAATCCCATCAACCACTGGTGTCTTTCCTTACTTTAAATTGCTCTCATCAAAAGCCAAACAGTTACTCCCTCAAACCTTTTTTCACTCTTGTGATATTCAGCTTTTCTTCTCTCTTCTGTCTTCCACTTCAGACAGCAATTTCCCAATATCATTGTTCATCTCATATCCAATTGTTCACTAGTGATTAGTGTTTCTCTCTGCATTCACTTCCAGTAGAAAAACATCGTACCCTCTCGCAAGTTTCTTTACTAACCTTCATCCTGTTTTAACTTATTAATTGCTTCTCTCTCTCTCTCTCTCTCTCTCTCTCTCTCTCTCTCTCTCTCTCTCTCTCTCTCTCTCTCTCTCTCTTTAATCTTGACATTAAAGATCCCCAACCTCAGTTCTGTCCTGCAGTTACAACTCAAGAATTTGAATTTTTTACTTCACTAAACCAGTGATTTCCTTATTTTAACCACACGCTGTTTATTCTCTCTTCCTCTCCTCCTATACTCACAAACATTCTCTGCTGTCCCTATGACACTTCATGAAGTTTCACAAAATCCTTACCTACTTCCACTTCACGTCCTTCATTCAAGTTTTGTTCTTCTCACTTCTTTATCACAATTACTTCATTACATTCACAGCCAAATTTTCACACCTCTCCAACTAGAACATTCACTTCAACAAAATAATGAAGAGATATAACTTCAACCACTCCTCTTCTCAACATTACATCTGTTAATGTGTTCTTTCATCTACTCTTTCTTCATCATTTTCTCTATAACAAGTGTACAAGCGAGTATTCTGCTTTGAAACCATTTAATTCCAACAGTCAAACATATTTCCACAATACTTTCTGCCTTTTTATGTTCTCGTCGAACTCCATAACAAGGTCATCTCTTACTCTGTCATCTACTTTTGCAGTTAAACCCCCAAGCACAACCACCCAATTTTTACTCTGCAAAGAATCAGACCAACCTAAAAACATCTCTTTCACTGTCATTATTTTCAGTTCATGGGACACATACAGTGCGTTCACCAATGCAGTCTTCTCTCCTGCCACATTCGTTCTTATTCATTTATTTTCTTCCAACACTTTTGTACTCATCCATTTACAGGGTCTTAAGACACTATGCTCTCTCTCTCTCTCTCTCTCTCTCTCTCTCTCTCTCTCTCTCTCTCTCTCTCTCACACACACACACACACACACACACACACACACATACACACACACATATATATATATATATATATATATATATATATATATATATATATATATATATATATATATATATATATATATATATATATGTGTATATATATATATAAGTGTGTGTGTTTTGCAAGAGATTAATATTCCAACTCAAAAGAGAGCATTCTGAAGCTGGTGAAAATGAATAACATAAAGAATGTAGGTTTGCAAAGCTGCTGCAACATGTAAGGAAATATGATGCAATGAAAAATCTTTAGGAGAAGTATAAAAACAAAGGCATCTGCCGAAGCAAATTCGATATTCGCGAAAGTTCTCTAGAAATTCAGGAAATTTAATTTCCTTCACAAAGAAACGTCAATATTTTTAATACATCTCGCAACAAGGGATGAGCGAAAAGAATCATCGTTAATTTTGTATGCAATGTGATGTGATCAGCATAAAAACGCCGTCATTTCCACAATGCAGATTACGAAGTGTTTCGCATTTCAAACTCTCGTCCTTCCCCTAAGCAATGACAGCAAATACCGGAATCACAATGATACGGAGAAAAGCTTATTGAAATTCCTATCTGAAATAAATAAAGATTACAACACAAACCAGTTGGGGCATTTGCAATTTATACACAGTTCATTATTGCAAACTAAGCAGACTTTTCATTTGCAATATGTACACACATCGCAACATATACGCACATACATATATATACGTAATTGTAATAACTACAATGCCCTCTTAACTTCTCCAATTCTTCGCGTTTTTTTTTTTTTTTGGATACGCTTGTCACTACAAAGCCTTAAGATCCAAGTGCAAGAAATATGAAGATATTATGATGTCCGGTGGCGGGAAACGAACCCGGGTTCCATAATCACAACTAGGTCGCGTTGCCGACCTGACCACTAGAAGGATAATCTATTGCCTCTCATACATAGATATACCTGTCGTTTTCAGATATATTTATTAGAGCTGGAATAGACCCATCCTCACCATCGTGACCGAGTGGGCAATCGCTTTTATTGTTTTTTAAACTGAAATATATATGTAGAATCTACATATGTAATTGTAATAGCCGCAATGCCATCTTAACCTTTCGAATTCTTCGTGTTGTTTTGGATACGCTTGTCACTACAAATGCTTGTAAATTCAGAATACAGCATAAATATGCTAATATTAATTTCATAATTATTTATCTCTTTCCATTCAAATACCCTAAAGCATTCAGCTCCAAGAACAACCTTTTAAATGGAACTTAGAATTGTTAGTCCCGACCACACGAGTGAAGAGGGAAACATTATTAGCTGTATAGGAGGAGATGATGGCTGTTATAGAATGAGTGTTTCAGATTTTCAAAAGGGTCTTTTATCCCCACTTGACATTCAAGAAGTTTTCTTTTATTTCAATTCACAGTTAGTGAGATGTTAATAAGAAACTGCTCCAAATAGGAAGAAAATGTCATTTATGAGATGTCATTTCTTTTTATTTTTTTATTTATCTTTTACCGGACAGACGAGAAAAACAAACCTGCCTCTCGTACTCAACAACACCAGTGTTATATACTACAAATAATGGAGATGTTATTAATGTGCACAATGATCGATTCGGTAGTGCAATGCATTAGGACAGGGGTAAAGGCCTCTTTAAAGGAAAGGAATATAAAATTAAGTCCAGAGGCCAAGCGCTGGGACCTTATGAGATCATTCAGCGCTGAAATGGAAATTGAGAGAAAAAGTTTTAAGGGTTTAACAGGAGGGAAACTTCGCAGTTGCACTGTGAATCAATTGTTAGCAGAGGGTGGAAATTAAGATGGGAGAAAGAGAATATGAATGGAGGTACAATTAAAGGAACGAAAGTGGGTGCAGCTAGGGGTCGAAGGTACGCTGCAAAGAACCTCAAGTAATGCCTGCAGTGCGTCGTGAGAGGTGCACTGACGGCACTACCCCCTACGGGGAAGACCTCTTCAAACGAAGAAGCTTTGAAGAACGATGCCCACTTGAAAGTGCTCCTACTCAAAGTATCATTAATGACAGCGTTAATGAGCTGGTCGAGATGCAAGTCATGCAATACCATTCGATGGGGAGGAAATGAATTGGGCTTTTAATGTGCAATGGACATTTTAAAATAGATTCCTGGGTTCTACATATTATTCAGCGGCATATAATATTGTGCTCATTGTTTGACAATTATGACTCAACAGGCTGTCAAATTATTCTGAACTGGTCCCGTTTTTTACTAAAATTCTCTGAAAGACCCAAACCCTGGAGTTGAAACGAGATTTAATGGTTTACCTTCTCACTAATGTCAATTTCCTATTTTAACATTTAACTGAAACTGAAGGCTCAGATTAAAATTATATATTGTATGTATGTGTGCAGAATATATCTGTCAATATAATTGCATGTGTGAATTTTTGACTCAAAGCCACTGGTGATAATTCTGGACTGGCTTTTAATGAGGACATTTTATCTAAAGGAATGCCTGACCTTTACTGAGTTTCTCTTGGCCTTCCTGAGTTCTCTGTCCTCTGTCATTATTGTGTTTGATGTTTTATTTCTAAAATAGCAGCAAGCTGACGACTCCTATGTTTTCCATATTTTTCATTTCAATATTTTAAAAGACAAGGCAGGTTAATATCAAATTTCTTTGACACGTTCGGTCATTTCATTTAAATTCCTGCATATTAATTTCCCTTGTTGGCGCACATCAGGATCGTTTAAAATTTCACACACATTACAGATATTCTTAGTTCATGAAAGAAATTTCATTTAAAAGAGAAATGTTGAAAGTAAATAACAAATGGGCTTGTGATTAAATAAATGACGAAGCAGTCAGGCGAAATACTAAAAAAAAAAAACGAAGGCAGAAACAAAAGGCAACAAAAGCACCGTTCACGATGCTAAACAAAAAGGAGCCGTTGCAATAATGCTTGCAGGCGACAGGAGACCAGCAAGTGTGATTGTGAGAGGGAAGTGCATTGCAAATATTGGATTAGAATGAATCCAGAACGCTGGACGACTTTCCATTCACAATGGAAACAGGGTTTCAGTTCTGCCGGGATGTTTCCAACAGAGATTTACAAAGGTTCTTTTATGGACATTGTTCATGCACAAGCGAATGAGACAAGGCCGCTCCCGGACGCCCAGTCTAATCATGAAACCGATAATAAAGCCTTTGGCATTTGTTTAAAGCGAACTCATGCATTGCTCAGAGGATATGAAAAGACCGTGCGCAAATTCAACCTGCAGAGCGGACATTTTGGCTGAATATCTCTTTCGAATCGATCTGGAAAAACAGGGCATAATTGAACAAAGCGACTGAGGATGAGTCAGTATTTATAAAGTAACAGGCAAAACCTGAAAGTCCGCAAGCCTCATCTTAAATAAAAGTGATTATGAAGACTCAAAAAAACACCTAATAAATTTTGAGTGATGGAATAAATGATAAAAATCTTTTTGTGAATCTGCCAACTTTACAAACTATTATATGAGGACTCGTAAAACACACTGGGCAAATGTTTCCCCAAGTAACTGTCTTTCAATGGTTCTCTGTCCTCACAGGTTATCAAAAGACCATTTAAGATTCAACCTGCAGAGCGGACGTTGAACACTGCAAAATATAAAAATCTTTGTGCACAGTTTCGTGAAAGAGCAATACGAAGTCTGAAATAATCAGCGGTATAATGAACGAGGCACAACCGAGGACAAGGCAAGCAATTTTTTATCTTGACAAACAATAAGGTCAATGGAAGCGTATTCGGCACCACCTGAGAAGAAAGACTAATGAGAAAATACCTGAACAGAATATAGAATTTAGGCCAAAGGCCATAGTGCTGGGACCTGGAACCATGTCATTCAGCGTTGAAACCCCTTAGGATGAAATTGACAGAACCAAAGTTTGAAAGGTGCAAAAATAACAACAAGTCAACCCAAGCAGTTGCACTTATGAAACATAAGTGTTGAAAGAGAATGGTGATAAGGTTTAAAGATTGAAGAAAAGAGAAACAATGTTGAGAGCGAACGTTGATCTCCTGAGGTAAAGTCAAATGGAAGAAACAAAACAAGAGGTTGGAGCTAGGCACCGAAGGGACGCTGCAAAGAACCTGAGTAATGCCTAGGCACCACAGGGAGTGCACTGATTCAGTGATGGACTAACCCCTAATACGGGGAGTGGACTGGTAGGTGAGAGTCTGGGAGCGAACTCGGGTCCCAGCAGCAATCGTCAGTCAAGCGCTGAACCTTTCAGCCAGGGCGACCTTTGACCCTCTGTGGCCCTTTCAGGGACCTGGCTGACTCTACCAGTGGAAGAAGCCCTGGTGATGACACCACTTGGCTTTGTCGAGATTTGGCTACATTTTCCTGTTTCTCATATTACATCATACTGCATAAAGAAAAATATGAAAAACAAAACAATTTCCTTGTGTCTATATACGTATATTATACGATATGCTTAGTCTTCGTTTTTCAATGTCTAAATATTTTTATCTTTTTGTTTATATATCAATATATTATAAGCACCCCTCCGTTATTTAAAATATTTAAAATTTTCTCTCAAGATAAAAACTAATACAGTCAAATAAATGCACGACATAAAGTTGAATAAAATGACAAATAGATATTTCACATTGCTTGAGTTCTCTCCTATTCAAAATGACCTCATCAGATTATCCGCATCACATTACTCATGATACGGATTGTTGTTCCCTTCATAATTTGTTTGTTCCAGTTGTTCGCTCATAAATCTAATCTTCACCATTGGATATTAGGAAACGAGCAGCCACTGATGCAAACTGTCAAGGGAACACTAAGTCAAAAGACAAGCAGTCTGTATGAAGTAGATTACAGTTATCTTTATATTATCATCTCGTTAAACGTTACACTTTTTTTATGAAGAGACGAATTTACCTCCAAGCATCCATCTCCCGACGGAAGCCAGATAAATTCTCTCGAAATTCCTGCCAAGTACAGAAGCAAACTGAATATTCTGAAGGCACTTGTAACCACAAATGGATTACCACTGACGTCTCTCCCTTTCATGCAAAGGTTTCGCTCCCAAAATGGTTTGGTGAAGGCCAAATGTTCCACCATATCTCCCAGAGAGAAATATGGGGTCAATATCTATTGACAGATGACAACTCGCCCTTTTTCATTTTGTTATATGAACTTCAGTGCTTCACTGGCTTGCATTGTTCGTAGGTATTTATATTGCCCTTTATACTGGAATGCTGTAAATGTATTTTTCAGTATAATTATTTAAGAAGTGGCGTGAAAAGTTTTCCATAGATACTTAAAAAAATTGAAAAAAAAGTGTTCGATTAAAGTACCTGTTTTTGAGTATAACAACAGAAAAAGCAGACTTCTAAATAGTTAGTCCTCTTTAAAGGAAATAGTTTAATGAAATTTGTAGACATTTTGTTATACATTCAAGATCTGAACCTGGTTAGGTTATCAAAAATATTAATACCAATTTCATTTAAAATTCAAATGAATGGATTAAAGTAATATTAGCGATACGTCACAAAAATGATTTGGCCTGGGAATATCTGAAAGGGTGAAATAAAAACAACTTGTGTAGGGATGAATTTCACAAAACTAGGCTACATATAAGAACTATTAGCTCCAATATCCCTAAAAAATACTTCTTAGCTACATTTAAATGAACATCAGACGGACAAACTGCAATATTAGTAAAAGGCCTCAGATACAAATATTTCCTCTGTTAAACACCGCGTGGATCAAAAAGTCTCAAATATAAATGAAAAAGGAATATTTGCCAATCCATAAAGGAAAGGAATACGATGAATGATCAAATTCTTAATGTCCTGAATACGATAAGAGTTCTGTTATATTTCAGGGTCTTCAAAGGGAGCTTGTTTTAGGAATATTACTTTGGTGAATTACATTGGTAAATACAACTGATATTTCAAAAAGAATGTTAATAGATGAGATAGCATTCACAAGTTGTTCCCCTTGGCGGCAAACATCAAAAGGAACACGTCTGTCTTTGGCTTTTTCTGTGTTGAAAAAAAGCCGCAGCATATAAAAAAACTTCGTTTTTTGTGAAGGAAAAAACTATTTCGGATCAGGTTTATTCTTTCCAGCTGGCGGAGAGGCCTTTGATCTTCAGTCTGCAGCTGGAAGAGCAAGAATTCTTCCATTCGAAAAATACTACTTTCTTTTAAAAGGACCGTTTTTGTTCTGGAGAATAAATATAAAAAGTAAATGAAAGTATTTATACAGTCTGATATATATAATATAGATATATATATATATAAATATATATATATATATATATATATATATATATATATATATATATATATATATATATATATATGTGTGTGTAATTTTTGTTTGTGTGTGTGTGTAACTATGTATGTCTCCAGGTAAATCTTTTTAAATTAACAATTACTACAAAAGTAGTATACCTAACAACTGGGCACTACTGCCATGGGAAGTACCCTTAGCCATTAGCTTTGGATTCAAATAAAAAGAGCTCCGAGGAAGAGGAGCGCCTTTTGGTAGGTTGTGAACCCCTCTGGGAAGAATCAACCCTCTAACTGACACTGCCACTCTCCTTCTTGAGGTTGGGCTATCTTCTGAATACTGCTGTTACAGTGGTATAACCTGACACCGACAGTCTAGGAAGTGCCAGTGGTTCAAGATACAAAGTAACTCCTGGTGGAGAAGCACTTAATAAAAGGTGCTGAACCCCTTGGTATGAGGAAATACCCCTTGAATGGAAGATGAGCCTCCTCTTTTAGGCCAATGGCAATCTCACTTTTCACTCCTTTGGGATTCCAGAAGAAAATAAAAGGCATCCCCATCTTAAGGCTGCCAGATCTGAAGGTTAATAAATGGTAGGGGGTTAAAAATGGTCTTGCAGCCCTATACTTGCACTGATATTGCAAACATCCAGAAGGAATACAATTCTAAGTCAGGTTTTGAATGTGCATGGCTGTGGATCAGAAGAGAAGATGTGCAAAACTGATGATTTAAGAAAAAAAAAACTGGTTATTTTGGATCTCAGAGGCAACATTGAAGTGTGTGTGCATGAATGGCAAGGACAGAAAGAGTGGTTGTGTCTGGGTTAGGTGACAAGTGTAGCTAAGGGAAGGGTAGTGCTTATAGTATCTAGTAGAGAGTTGAGAATGATGGTATAGATGATAAGTTATCTGATAACTACTAAACTTTTTATAACAGAAACAGAAGCATGTTTTAGAATAAACGTACTAAAGCTTTGCTGTAAATGTGGGCTGAGAAAAACGTGTGTGTTGTGTATCCATCACTTAATATCTTTATGTGTGGAGTGATGTAAGAAGCCAGATGTAAGCCAGAAAATGTGAAACAAGAAAATGCATCATAGATGGAGAGTGGAATGTTTGATCTTTATAGATGATGAAGAGAAACTGCAGAAACTAATAAAGGAGTTTGAAACTGTTTGAAGGAGGAGAAGGCTGAGAGCAGATGGAAACCAGAAAGAGAGAGCAGTGCATGTTAATATGGTTGTTGGAAAACTAGTTTGTTGATTCATTTTGTATTTGGGCATAAATAAGATGAAAGAGGTGGTAAGTCACAGGATAGGTGAAGCAAGAAAGGGTGCTGGGTGTTTGCAAAAGACTGGAAAGAGAACTTGATTGTCTGTGGAAATTCAAGGTGGGAATGTGTGAGGGAAAGTAGAGCCATTTTTCTACCATCGGATGTGGGCTTATGGGTGCTGAAAAACTGATGAAAGAAAAATTGATAAAGTATAAAATGAACTGTATGTGGTATAAGAAGAATTGAAAAGATCAAAAATGAACAATTTGTAATGGAAAGGATGGATTAGATTATTTTTAGATGGTTTTGCCATGTGGAAGAATGGACACAGATTGATAAACAGAGTATAATTCAGAACTGCTATAGGGGAAGGAGGAGAGGGAGACCTGAAAGAGGTCAGCTAGCAGCATAAAAGAGGTATTGGAAAACGAAGGCTTTATTATCCAGGTACTACAAGAGTATGTGCAAGATAAGGGTAAATGCAGGGGCTGGATGCATTGCTGGTGAGCTCTCAGTGTAGGTGTGTGAACTGTCCAATATTGCAGAAGTTTTTCTCCAAAGAGACTCATCCATAATTCAGCAGCTAAAGAATGAATGTGGTGGTGATCAGTTTTTTTTTGTACCCATCCCCTTTCGGTGAAATGTTTTTTTCAAAATATACCTTTTTTTCTTTTTCAAAAGAGGTCCCCGAAGAGAGGAGCCTTCTCGGTTCTCTGCAAACCTTTCAGGATGACGCTGCTGGCCCCAAGCCCTCTTCTTCACCCTGTCTGACGTCGTCACATATTCACAGATAATTTTCGGATTTCAGCACTGCTCAGTGCGATTCCAGCAGTGCTCAGCATGATTCAGCACATTCAGCACGATTCAGCACTGGCCACCTGATCAGAAGTTGCCTCGGATACAGCGACACGTGGAATGGAAGGAATGAGACCTGGACGCCTGAAAATTCAGCGCCTTTCTTGCAGTCACCTTTGGAATACAGCAGATGTCAGTGACACGGTTTCGAGGCGGATCTTTCCGTCCCTGTTTGGGATGGAAGTTTCTGGAACTTTTATCCAGTTATATATCCAGATTAGGGGTGTGCCTGGAAGTGGTGTTTTCAGTTGTGCGTACCTGGTGAAGGATTTTGTAGTGAAGTATTGAAGTTTTGGAAAATATATTTCACTGCAATTGCGAGAAGCAGACAGACATTAGAAATTCAACCTCTGATTCCTTGCTGAAATGGTGAGTGTGAACTTAGAAAATGACTAAGTTGTCCAAGTGCAATTTCTAATGTTAACTCCTAATGTTGATGTCAGAATGTTTCAAGATGTTTTCTGTGATATGAACTGAATGAATTCTGATTTTTATGGGAGATATTTTTTGTGTCATTACAGATGTTTCGAAGAAGAAGGAGGTTTGAAATAATTTCATGGCATATAGCACCTAAAAATGGAACTGATGATGAAATAGACTTAGAAAGTTATTTGGACATAAACTGGATAATGGAAAATGTTTAGGGTGCTCTTGGGGGAGACGGGAATTAACCCCACACACATGTTTTTCTTGCAACTGAAAGTTTTGCTTTTGGGGTTCAGGGTTCTTACAGCATACATAAAATGACTTATTGTTAGACTTGAACATCAACTTTATTTTTTGAAGCTAATTTTGAAAATACATACTTAGAAAACAAATGTTGATGCAAACACGAGATACAGAAAAAAAAAAAATCCCTCTTCCTTATCCCCGAAGAAACTTGAAGGCCATCGCTACCAGAAAATGATAAGGTATTGTTCATTAGGTCGATGTATTTATATAGTCCAAATTTTATAAATATTATTAAAATAACTAAACTATATAACAATATACATTACAGCATATATATAAAATATATGTAAATAAATACTATATATATATATATCCCCATCAGATTATATATCTTATGGATATATATATAGTACAAACATATGTATTAATTGAACTAAGAAATTAGAATGTTATGGAGGAAAATGATCAAATCCAGGATGGAGGGTTACAGAGAAAGCCTTTGCAACTCTTTATATCCGATCTGCAGTGTCACTCTCTATTATCAATTATTGACTTACTGAAAATAAGACTTGGGAACAAATGTTGAAGCAAACACGCCATAAAAAAGTTCCCTTTTCTTGATCCCCGCTGAAAAAATCAGAAAATGATAACCAAATGCTTTGATAATCTCATTTTCCGGAATTAAAATAACTTAAAAACATTTATTATAGTAATCTATAAAATACATACATACACTCTCTTCTGATTTCCCCTTTCTCTCTCTTTCTCCCCCCCCCACAATCTATGCAACTTTAGTGGGACATGGCACAAGGCAAAGTTTTGCAGAAGAATTTTTAAAAGTACCTAGATGTTACGTTTGCATTAATTTTTTAGATGCTTTCGCTAAAACAACAAATTTCTGTTGTTCCTGAATAAGTAAAACAGAGAACACAAATTATACAAAACTGAAGATCAGTATTGAGAAACAGACCCACTTCCAATAAGTCTCCCTTCAGTGCCTCCAAAAGACTTCAGCCTTGAAATGCTCTAAAAATCGTCCTGGCGACAGCAAAGAATTTAAAGCAATTTGTTTCGTTTTGCGATCAATCCATTTATGATTCTGCGATATTTATGCAGCAAACAAAGCTTTTACCAAGAAGCGTTACAACAAAACAAACTGTCAATATGGGTCCTGGACGTTGATATTTGGAAATGACTCTTTACTCACTTTCACCTGCGTCCGGGATAACGCTGACGTTCTGACATGTTTGAGCCTTTTGTTGGCTCTCACTCATTTTGACGTCAAGTACCAAGAGAAGCAGCTGAAATATTATTCTGGAATAATATAATTCTGCATAAAAGTTGCAAGGCTAGTTATCCTAAAATTCGTACCAGACAAAAAAGCACAAACACCCACGATTTACCAAATAAATAAAAAAAATTTAAATAACTTATTATAAATGGATTATGATAAGAAGGTCAAAATGGACTCGCACGGATAGGAGAGCAATGTGGTTCCTCTGGCAATGGTGATGATTTTGTGACAAACAATTATAATGGCAAAAAATGACCCCGTATGAGGTTTATGGAAGATTTTAATTGGTTCAAAGGACAAAAAAGCTGAAAGAGCAACAGTAAAATAAGTCTAATATGTACCCGTAAGGCTAATGCATGGGCCAGGAGAGAGAGCTCAAAGTTAAACGTTGTAGTGACAAACATAACTAAAAGGTCAAAGGTCTTACAATTGCAAAATCTGGTACCAAGGCTACGCTGGTGAGGATGAGTATTCCATTTGGAAAAATGCCTGTTCTGATACTCCCCTTCTTGAAACCTGAAGGGAATCTCTTGCAATCTGGATATAATTTTGACGTTATTAGCATACCAAACAAAATTCAAGTTAACAAACATTATTCTGGAAAATTACATATAATTGATGAAAATAAAAGTGTGCATGTATGCTAGTTATCTATTATAGTCGTACAATTTTTTATATATTATATATAAAAAATATACAAACATCCATATATATACATATATAATATAATATATATATGCAAAATAAATTTCCATATAGCTCTGAATATATAAATTGCAGATATAAAATATATACAATACTATACTGTTGAGAGACTGAATGGAATACTATATGGACCGCTGGCAAACACACGGATGGATAGGCAATAAATAATTCCTCTGTGTATGGGGTGATAGAGGAGACTAAAAAAATTTATAAGGGCAAACATAACTTACTCTACCAGGTTTATGGTAAGATTTTCATTTTGATGAGAAAAAATAAGACATGACAAAAGAACTGACAGGAGAATAAACAGTGTATTTTTATGAAAATGGGCGTTTGGATCAATAGCTTTGAAACAGTTATGTCTGAAAAATTCAAATATATATTAAAAATATTGTACTATTTTTGTAGTGACAAACGCATCGAAAAGGTGTGGAGAATTCGAGAAGCTCAGAAGGAATTCTGGTTATTACAATTGCATACGTATCTGGTACAACGTGACCAGTGGATACTATAAAAATATTTCAATCTAAAAAATTAAAAAAAACGATTGCCCACTTGGCTACGATGGTGAGGATGGGTCTATTCCAGCTCTAATAAATGTATCTGAAAACGACAGGTATATGAAAGCATGAGCGGCGTTGGACTTATTCTTCTAGCGGTTAGGTCGGGCAACGTGACCTCGTTCTGATACTAAGAGATGCGAGTTCGAATCCTGCTACCGGACATCAGAATCACTTTCATACTTCTTGCATTTGGATCTAAAAAGTTTTAGTAACAGGCGTATCCATAAAGTAGATTCTGCATAATTTGCCTAAAAAATAAAAAATTACGATGAATATATATGATATATAAATAAATATATATATATATATATATATATATATATATATATATATATATATATATATATATATATATATATATATATATATATAATATATAACTATATATATATATATATATATATCTATATATATATATATATATTATATATATATATAAATATATGATATATATATATACACAAATTATATATATATATAATTCTGTATATATATATATGTCTGTTTGGTCAAGTTTCCCAATTAAAATTCTGAATGAAGTCAAGAGGAGCGCCAGAAGTGCAAGCTTCCGTCTTCAGCATCATTGACAGAAACAAAGAAATAAATGACGGAACGGTCTTTATAAATTCGTCTCTCTGACCTGAGGATGAGGTCAGCTGACTTCAATTAGCCTTCGGATTTGTTGACTTGATCCAATCCTTCCTTAATGGACAAGTGGATTAGGATGAT
Source organism: Macrobrachium rosenbergii (assembly GCF_040412425.1). Lineage (NCBI taxonomy): Eukaryota > Metazoa > Arthropoda > Malacostraca > Decapoda > Palaemonidae > Macrobrachium > Macrobrachium rosenbergii. Next base: position 39,015,313 of record NC_089766.1, read on the forward strand.
GTACAGGGATATGATTAAGAAGGCATCTGGTTCGTCGATGGGCACGGTCTCTGCTATATGCAGCTTTTGTTAGTTACTCTCCCTGTGATTGATCTTGGAGATGGATTGGATTAAGCTGATTATAAATTTAGAAGCCAAAGGTTTTTCGCCCTGGACCTATGAGGCCATTCAGCGCTGAAAGGGAAACTGAGAGATACGAAGGGTTGAAAGGTGTAACAGGAGGAGAACCTCGCAGTTGCACTAGGAAACAATAATTGTTAGGAGACGGTGGAAAGTAAGACGGAAGGAAAAGAATAAGAATGGAGGTGCAATAAAAAGGGATGAAGGGGGTTGCAGTTAGGTGCCGAAGGGACATTACAAAGAACCTTAAGTAATGCCTACAGAGCACCGCATGAGGTGTACTGACGCCACTACCCACCTACGGGGCATTTTGGATGTGTGGAAATTCTAAGTAGAGTCACAGTGTTATATCTTGAGATTTAAGGATTTATGACAACTTGGCTTTCCTTCCTTCCAGGGATGTCTTGGATGGAAGTTGAGTCTTGTTGGAAATTTGCTCTGTTCTGTTCCCTCTCTTCCTGTTAGAGTGAAAGGCCTCCTCGCTGTTGCTGTCATTAGCCTCAGATGGGGCCTTCTCAGTTACTCCTGAAGTGTTGGCTGATGGTGACTGACATGATTTATTGACCGATTATCGCATTCTTCAACACCTCTTTTTATAATGCTTTTTGAAGATTATAAGATTTACCTTCGGGTCGTGATACAGAAGTTTTAAACATGAAGGTATTTTAGAAAAACTTCCATGCTGAGGTTCAGGTAATTTCTACTAAAAATAATCGATATTGCAAAAGCGTTACCGGAGATTAAGTTCACTATTTGCATCTGGCTGCATAAGCTGTGACTCGATTCATTTTGGTGGAAAGGGAATAAATATTAATTTCATAAGCGATAAAAAACCTAGGTTTTAACGTCGAATTACAAAAAGTATTCTCTTCTATAGAATACAAGCTCTAGAGGAGAAAGAAGCATGCGTCATCTACTAGTCATCCTTTTAAATAAATTACATGAGTGAATAGAACGGAAAAGGTTTATATTTATAATTGAATCTTTCCACTTGAGATCATACACTTTCATTTCCTGAGGAACAGCATCATCTCAGATAACCTGTTTTTCAAAAGGAAGTGAAAAAATGAAAGGAATTACTGAACCTTCCAGTGTTGATATTTACTCTTCCAGCTAAGACCGGAGAACAATGGAACCTAAAGAAATCACTTCTACGTATTGAAAATCTTCCCAGAACTTCCTCAGCCAACTAAATGCAAAAAGTAAGTAATGACGACGCCATTACGGAAGATCTCAATGGCTGTTCACCAGGTAATTAGAGCATTACATACTGACAGGAAGCAGTTTTGTAAATCACTTTCTCCCAAGACGGTCATGTGACTGCATACCAGATGGCCCGGAATTTCTTGAGCTAAGATATCCTTTTATTTCTTGTTTTATCAAAACGTACGTAAATATATGTATACATATCTTCAAGGTTCAGGCGATTTGTCAAGAATGAAACATATCATTCTTGATCACATAATAATAAAAACCATATTGTTGGCTATAAAAATATATGATAAACATATTGTTGTCATTTTTTTAAGTCACGGAAAACAGATTTGTTATTTATGGATTATATTTATAAAAAAAAATCCTTTAAACTCATTCCGAACAGCATAGGAACTATCTGACAGCAAAATACATTCTACAAAATCAGTAACAGAGAAATTTGAATGTTCATTCTTAATTCTCGATTACCAGAAATATCCTGACGCAGTTTAGTAAAATTTCTATTTATAGGGCTGATTCCTGTTGCTAGATTTAATTACTAAATGTAATTACCTTAATGAATTTTGCCACTAGAAATGACCTACAACTTTCAATGACGAAAAGGTATCATAAATACTAGAGTTTAATTTCAATAATAAACCGATGATTACTCTCCAGTATTTAAAAGCATTCCTCTCTCATATCACTAACAGACCCAGCTAACTAACTAAAAATGAGCGCAGCTGAAACCCCTGGGGGTGATGAACTGAAAGGGCGAGAGGTGAGGTCAGAGCTCATCAAGCATCCTTGATTCCAAAGGAAAAATTGTTCAATTCAGGTGAACCCACCTGGTGTCACTTCAGAAAGGGATTCTCTTGAATTCACAAAATTGTTCATTCACTCATGAATACTGTTCGATATAGCATTAATGTAACAGGATTCTCTGATGGAAGGGATTTAATTCTCTTGGCCACTGGTTGCTGCAAAAGCGTTGGGGTATCGGTGACTTTTGCAAACAGATTAATTTCTGTCAATATAACACAAATGGATTAAATCCCCTTGACTGGGAAACTTGACCATCAAATCTCCAACAGACAAGGTTTACACAAATTCCAGTGGAAAAGAATTCAGTTCCCTGCACTGGGAACTTATCCAACATGTGTTTTTACAAACAAGGTAAAACTGTCAATGGAATCAGATCAGTTCCCCAAATTGGGACAATTAACCTGCAAGCCTCCTGCGTCCACTGGAAAGCAGTCAGTGGAAAAAGGGATCAAACCACTTACATGGGACACGTGACCAACATCTGTCCTTCAAACAAGGTGACAAAAAAGTAGATAGAAAATGCTTCAGCCCCCAGACTGGTGTACTTACTCAAATGAGTGGCCTGCAGACAAGGTGGCAAAATATTCAATGGAAAATTGCTGGGGTTCCCAACCCATAAAAACCCAACCATTGTGTGCATGGCCACTCATCTCTTAGGTATTGTAAAGTACTTCAAAGCCATTTGGTAATGTCCAACATTTTCTGGATTTGCATTTCATTTTGCATCTTATCTGGTTGCTTTGAAAGATATTCATAACCAACAGACAGAGTTGTCCTTCTTGGTAAGCATTTTCATGTTATGTCCCTCCAAGTTGACTGATTTTTCTTTGTCCTTCACACCTTTGTGAGCAATTAACCCCCCCGAAAAAAATAAAATCAATTACGTATTACGACTTTAACAAAAACAACCATTAAAAGTTCCAGTAGTCAATTTCAAATATCTCAGTGATAACAGATATTATTTTTTCTGGGATTGTGTAAATCTACGAATGCTATGAATGGGGACTGTATGTGAAATCACTAGACAAGGGGTAGGTATTGGATATTGGATACTGCAAATTCATCAGTTAAGGCTGCTGTTGGTAAAGGAAAAAATTTCAGTTTCCAACATTTCCTAGAAAATGACCAGCTAGGCCTCAAGAGACCAACTCCATTTAGGATTATAGTCTCAAGTGCCTTTAAATTTGAAAGCAGAATTTATTTTGTCAAATGGATATTTCACTTCACTGAAATCACTTGTGAGCACAATGCATATGATTATCGTTAAACTAGTGTACCCCATGATTAAATTTAATTAAAATTACTTTTTAAAAATTCACCCAAATTGGGTAACTTGAAGGAAAACATCATGTTATAGACAGAATCATTTGATCTGTATTAATTAAGAAAATATCCTTGTAAGAATATGTCGTCCTCATTGAATCACGTAGTATAGAAAATAAATGCACAAAAGCCTCAGAAAGGCAAGATTCACCAAATCGTCTTTTCACGAGAGACAAGTAAGTACTAAGTAAGTCAGTCAGTCTCCTCCTCTGCCTTCCTGGAAACGAGCTTAAAAGGCCGAGTGCATCGTGGAACTTCCTTGAGGAAGAAAACGGGGCAAATGAAATAATAATCTCCCTCCAAGACTCTCTGCTGTCAGGGAACATTTGAGGCCTCTGTCGTCCTTATTCTATTGCAGAGGCTTTCAGGGCATCTGGAAACTCTGGGGTGGAAGTTACTTCGCTTCTGGGCCAACTTTATTCTTCTCTTTTCCACATAATCAAGACACGGCAAGGATTTTATGTAGCCATTTTCTCTTGCAATACTCTGACTTTAGATTACTTTGATCTGCGCACCATCGAATAAATTTAATCTGATTTTCCTTATATTAAAATATTATAAATCAAAATTAACATATAATTATCATAGGCTGATAAAAATAAACTTATATGACGGATATTAAACTTTTATATATTTTCATATAGGGTTTTCTGTTATGCCTCGGTCTCTCCGTGCAAATATTTATTGCAACTGAACCATCCTGTTTATTTGAATATATTATATACAGTATATATATATATATATATATATATATATATATATATATATATATATATATATATATATATATATATATATATATATATATATATATATATATATATATATATATATATATATATATATATATATATATATATATATATATATACATATATATATATATATATAATATAATATATATACATATATATATATATATATATATATGTATATATATGATATATATATATATATATATATATATATATATACATCTTATATATATATATATATATATATATATATATATATATATATATATATATATATATATATATATATATATATATATATATATATATATATATATATATATATATATATATATATATATATATATATATATATATATATATATATATATATCAATTTTTGATCATTCAACACGTGACATTTTTTTATAATTACATACAAATATCCATTTCAGTATCCCTGGGGAACAACTTCCACCCAGGGGAGAATTATAACAGGTAGATCCTCGGTCGCCGGCGGAGTTGAATGATAGGTGAGAAGATCATTTGTAAGCACACAGATAAGATGAACAGGGCAGTCAAGAGGACAACGAGAGGGGAAAGAAGACATTTAATGAAAACACAGATAAGATGAAAAGGAACTTTAGAGAAAATAAAAGCATTCTACACAGAGGTCAATGCAAAGATTAAGATTAATTGATAAATTTATCCTAGGCTATTACCCACCATCCACCCAACTGTAAATGGGTACCAACATCTGCTTGTGTCAAGGAAGAGGGTACAAGGCTAGAAACTTCACATTCAAGACTACCTGATAAACCAGAAAGCTGCAAACTTTCTGAATGTTTCTGAAAGCTGTGGTGTTTTTCTGAAAAGCTGCACCTTTCTGAAAGGTGTGTTTTTCTGAAAAAGCTGCACCTTTCTGAAAGGTTGTCTTTTCTGAAAGTTGCACCTTTCTGAAAGGTGTATCTTTCTGGTGCTATGTTATTTTGTCAAATTCTAGTCCTTGATTCCCATTCTTTTGCTAATACGTTGTTTTCTTGAACCTGTTGGGTTTTTCGTACTTCTTTCATGAAATTTTACCTAGAAAATTATATCACTTTATGCACAGAAAATCACAATAAACGTCACACTTTCATAGCTCAAAAATATTGTATTGTATGTATAAATGTAAACTATACCTAATTGAGGTAAACGCCTCTACTTTGATTTTATTTTACCCTGTATAAAATGTCTGACAAAGGATCTGAAACACTGCAGCAGATGCTGTTCTAAAATACAATGATAAATGAACAGAATATACAACTGAGCTTCCCAAGATCAGCTTTTCATAATGGAAAGTGAGTGCTTTCTTGTTATTTAACAAAGACAATCCTTTATCCCTGAAGATATTTCATTTCTCTATAGTTATATATTACACTCAACATAAATACGAAATGACTACTGTGCAAATGTTCCTCTTTGACTAAAGCTTTCAAATTAAAATAATGCTTGGGTAACTATTCATGCAAAATTGATACCTGGTTAATTTCATGTGACTTTGCTTATGAGTTCCTAGATGAATTATTCCTTTACTTAAATATACATGAAAGCTGATCCCCATTCCTTTGTGAAAGTAACGGCAGCTGAATAATAGGAGAATGTAAACTGCAATAATGGTTCTGTGAAATTTGTCCTGAAATCTCTGGATAAAGATTCTGACTCAAAACTGATCTGGCTTCACACTGGAATATTATGTAATGGGTTGCGAGCCAAAGCACAATGTTTTCATCAGCACAGGATACGAGTTACTCATCAGTTCTCAGGTTCTGCTGTTTTCAGTGAAAGGAAATTATGCTCCACATGATGAAGGGCTTCGGTATTCCCGAAAAATAATAAGAGGAAAACGTCGTTTTTTAATTAACTACGTCTGCCACATGGTAAATATTAGCTATTGTGATGCGGTAATTCTCTGTGCATTATTCAAGCCTTTTCAAGCCTATAATTTACATACATGTGCACATAAACGGTTCAGTAATCATGAGAGTATGAATGTAGCAGTGATCATTGTCTTGTATTTTTTCGTACGCCTCCCTTTTAGGAAAAAGGTTTGAATGTTGAAAAAATGTTTGGACGTATTATTAACAGCCACACTGATGTCTTAACTTTCGATTTTCCTATGAGAAACAAATGAAGAAGCCACTTTCATGCTAGTATGACTGACGTTACCTTTCAGCCAACTATTCCCAGCTGATACTATTTACATACTATTCTCCCTTGGTTGGGCGAAGGACATGTACAAGCCATCTCCCATTCTTCAGTACCTCATCTGCGTAGGGCACTTCCGTCATTTCCCTAATGGTGTTATTTCTATATTTCTAAAACTGTCCAAGTATCTGACAACTAATAATTTTCTTAAAGCTTTATTCACAAAACAGCTAAATCTTTTAGACAGTTCTCTGAGCGTATAAAAATATAAATTGTGCCTGACTAACAAACGAACATCTTACTTTTGTACAGTTTGTCTATCTAATTTCCAAATCTGACTCAGGCTGCCCGTTTTGCCTTTTGTGTCCTTAGCAAATTCCAACGAAAGAGAACCTGTATTGGATATTGTTCCTAAATATTTGACTTTCAATAATCCCCTCTCCCTTCAGTTGTATTTCCTCCTTTTGTGCAGACTTTGCCCTCATTCTTTTTTTTTAATTTAATTTACCTAATTCCCATCTCACTAGCTGGCCTTGCAAATCTTGTGGTGTTTCCCTGATTAAATCAGCTTCATCTGTCAGTCATCTTTCTAGCGTTTGATCCACTCTAAACTTGCTCTTCCTTTTCCAACTACATTTTCATGGTTAACTTTCATTAGTTTTCCATATTTAAGGTGAATAGGGAGGACTCTTGAAAAGCCTCTCAGTACAAATAACATCTTTTCATCGCTGATGTACTTGAGAAGCTGAACTATTTCGAACGACTTTTGTCCTGTATAATTTCACTGTATAACAAAACCACCGATTCTTTCATCAAATGAAGAACGATGATTTATAGCATACAAAAATAACGTTTGCAATATTTTTAACATTGTTATTAAGAAAGGGATTCTTGATTCACAGTGAATAATTTCTGAATTCTCGTGATAAATCCAGCCAATTCAGAATCATTCTTGTGCTACCATGTTCAATCTACTTCCTATACATCTCTCTCTCTCTCTCTCTCTCTCTCTCTCTCTCTCTCTCTCTCTCTCTCTCTCTCTCTCTCTCTCTCTCTCCTGCAAAAATCTATTTCTGTTTTCATCTTAACTTTCTCTAATGTAGTTTACGTAAAAGTTTTTTTATAGCTTTCATCCTTTCTTCTGATGCCTAAGGAATGAGAATAACGATATTTGAAAACATTTGACTTACAAACTTTTATGACATTTCTAATTTTAAGCTCAAAACTTTTAATGCATAACGTGTGAATCCAGTTTTCCTGTTTTCAGGAAAAACAATAAAACTGGAAGTGAAGCTGTATATTCCATCCACCGGCTTTTATTTCGCTGAGCTGGACAACTGATCTGAAAAGGTGTTTTGGAAAATTCATGAAACTGTGAAAAGTGCTTCAGATAAATTTGTAATCACACACGCACACACACGCACACGCACACGCGCACACACACACACACATCTTCATATATATATATATATATATATATATATATATATATATATATATATATATATATATATATGCATAAATTTCTGACTCACCACAGGACCGACCCCGGTCTTTCAGTGAAGAGAGTCAGGGTATTAACAATTCAGGTACAAAGGTCACAAAGAAAGTTGGAACCCATGTATTACGTACCTACAGTTGAACAGTGAAAGGGGTAAGTCCTGTGAAATGTTAGCAATTCGAGTGCTGTTGGGTAAAATTCGCTGGTATGTTGGGCCTTAGTCGCCTGCCCAAAACAGGAAAAACCGTAGGTATGACTAAGTTGACTACATAGGTCCCAACTCCATTTATGACCTTTGTGTGAAACATCCGAATAGCTAATGCCCTGGACTCTCACTATATATATAAATATATATAAAGACTGGGGTTCGGTCCCATATATATGAGTCAGAAATTTATTATATGTATAAACATATTCCCATATATTATATTTATATATATATATATATATATATATATATATATATATATATATATATATATATATATATATATATATATATATATATATATATATATATATACCATAAGGATGTTTATAGCCTAAAATAAAGGCGGACCTACAGTTGATACATATTGCCATCGGCGCTTCACAGCATTACCTATTCGTCTGTATTTGGCCAGCATCTCATCTGTGCATATATGCATATATATATATATATATATATATATTAATATATATATATATATATATATATATATATATATATATATATATATATATATATATATATATATATATATATATATATATATATATATATATATATATAAGAACAGTGAATTAAGGCATACCAGCAAGATGATAGTTTTAAAACCTTACAAGAAATTGAGAAAATGCGATGGAAAATTGAATAAATGCGTAAGGTCAAGATATACTGAAGTGGTCTTAACCCCCCTCCATAACACCTTCATGGCAAAGATGAGATGCTGCCGAATACAGACGAATAGGTATAATAATGCTGTGAAGCGCCGATGGCAATATGTCTCGCCTTTCACAGGCTTTAAACATCCTTATGCTGCTGATCATACAAAAACGATTACTTACACTTTGGGGAGAGAGAGAGAGAGAGAGAGAGAGAGAGAGAGAGAGAGAGAGAGAGAGAGAGAGAGAGAGAGAGAAAGTCATTATCTAAATTCATAACCAATTTTAATATAAGGATATGTATCCAAGTGTTATAGCCCCAATCTTGGGTGATTTTCTCTCTCTCTCTCTCTCTCTCTCAACTCTCTCTCTCTCTCTCTCTTCAACCACAATTTCTTCAACGTTCGTTACTCGATAAATTTATTTTCTCCTGAGTTTGCATCGAATACTTTATCTATCCCTGGAGTCTTGAAAAGAAGACAACGCATCAGGAAGGTAAGAAAAACGGTCTGTTTTGCATCTCACTTCGCAAAAGAATTTCAATTAATTGAGTAACAAAGGATCTCAAGTTGTTTAGAAGATCAGAGTGGGCGCTTTTTCACGAACAAGAGGAAAAACGAGTAAATAAAGTACTTAACGATGAAGCTAATGATACAACAAAGCAGAAGGACGTTATTGTCCATCAATACAAAAACTGAGCTGAAATATGAATAGAACAGAAGCCTTATAATTACAAACGAAACAAACCACCGGCAGTGCATTGGATGACAGATACTGAAACTGGACCTATATCATTACTTTGACTAATGAAAGTTAAACTTAGAAATGAGACAAAAGAGTAGTTTTTCACTGGGAGGTCAAATGACATTTGAAAGAGTTTTCAAAAGTTATTGGAAGCTACATTGGCAAAAAATCTTTCAGAGCATGGCGCAAGAACAGTGTGTGTTTCCTTACACTGTTTTTTTATACAGTATGGAAATACATTTTTTTGTTACTAAAGAGATGAGTTTGAAAGAATGTACGATTAGTTCCTTAGGATGTCACATAGTTGGTATACTCAGGCTGACTTCTGCTATGTATACCACTCATTAATAACACATGCGAATCTATGCACAAGACACTAAATAAACATATAAGACTTTTACAGTAGGAAGTATGATAAAGTGAAAATTCATAATAACCAGCATTTTTCTAGACAAACAATTCTGAAGTTTTTTATACGATGATAGCCTAATTCACTCACTAAAGCTTGATTACAGGTGGTTAGTGACAGGTGAGGGACAGGTTGGGGGAAACACCTGCCCATTCTGTAAAGTGCTTCACACTTTCCTTCAGTAACAGAGAGAAATGCGATCTTGGTTACAGGTGACATCAAAGTTAAAGACTTCAGGTTTGTATATCTAGGGAATATGCAAATTACAGTCAATTCCAATTTGTTCCTGCAAGAATAAAAGCTTTTCTCTGCCCTATGGAGAAGTTTCCAAGCACTTACAGGTAGGAAGAGGTAAAAGTGTTCTGGCTTTGCCAAACACCTGCCCTCAGTACTTGTGACACCAAGAAGTTCCTCCTGAATGCTGGGGACAGCACAGTGTCCCTGACTCCATGAGCCCTAATACAAAACATAAAGCTGTCATACACTGAGCAATTCATTTTCCTACCAGAGTAAGATGATATTCTAGGACACCTTCTTCTGTAACTTCTGTACCTACAGTGGACTGAATTTGCTGAATGGCTGAGCAGTAGCCTTTACAACAGAAACAGAGAAGAACTTGTCTCAGCAGAAGTAAATTAGAAACTCTGCAATCTCCTGAAGAGTGGCTCTAACTAGACAGATACTCCTTTGAAAACATCAACCATTAGTTAGTCAACTTTGCCTGAGACATCTGCTGCAGACTTCTTGACAGTGCCTGACACCTCCTCCACAGCCAAGCAGAAAATGAGATGCTGGATAGTTTCCTGCTGCAAAGTGCAAGTGACTCCACGGCTTGGTGGAACCTCAGCAGATGTGGCTGCCAAAGCAACATGAGTCACAGGAGTAATTCTCACAGCATCTTGATAGGAAGGCCCAGCAGACCATTGGCCACTCAGCATGTGGACAATGAGGAGCCACCAAAAAATCCTGAAACAGGTTAATCACTCAGTGGGTGGGGCTGAACGGAAGTAAGTCATACACATTATGGTTCTCCCAAGGTTGCTGGAAGATATCAATAGCAGCCCAGGGTTCCGGCACTGGAAGAACATAGGAGCTTCTTGGTTTCATTGCGTGGTGTACAAATCAATCCCCTGGGGTCCCTAAACCTTAACAGCCTTTCTGGTACATGAGGGTGTAGGGACCACTCTCTCCCTCTCCCCAAGACCTGGCCCTGGTGGCAAATGAGGTGGTCTAACACATTCCAACGTCCTGTGATGTATTTGGCTGACAGCTCATTAGTGTGGTGAATGACCCACTTGCACACCTGCCTTACCAACCTGTGCACACACACACACACACACACAGAGAGAGAGAGAGAGAGAGAGAGAGAGAGAGAGAGAGAGAGAGAGAGAGAGAGAGAGAGAGAGAGACTAACTAATCCTTTGCTTGTTAACATGTCATCATGGTCCTGTTGCCACTCATCAACAACAAGTAACTCATCAGCTGATCTGGAATGCTTGCTAATGAAAATGATCTAAGTAAAGGCAACAAAGATGGAAAAGTCACTGAGGTGTGTGCCCCACCATTCTTCCAGTGCATTCAGGAACAAAAGCATCTCTGGAAGGCCGAGTTCAGCAGAACTCCCACAAAGAAGTTCCAGTCATCCAACCTCTAAGCAAGATTTCCAACACTTCCTGGAAAGTGTTAGAGCACAGATGGATCTACCTGTGAAGCATGAGTTCCTCCAAGAATGACAAGTGATCAAGAAGGATCTGCCAAAGCTGCCCCAAAGGTAGGTAGAACCCAGTGTGGTGCAATGCAGGCATTACCTAAAAGTGGTTTGCAGCATCCCTTCAGTCCCCAGCTGCACCCACTTTATAGCCTTTAATTTACCTCTCTTCCCACTTCCTTTCTTCCGTCTTGTTGTCCAACCAATCCAACTCCCTCTTTCCCTTTTCACTGTTAAAGTGTTTAATGGCTAGAAAGTGCCACAGTGATTAGCTGTACTGCCAATGCCAAAATGAGTTGGTGTTCCTGTCATGACAGGAACTGCACTGATAATTCCCTGAACTTGCAATTACCAGAGTCAATGAGATGGCCCATTGCACGTATTTTATTTATCAGCATGCCCATTTACTTCCTCCCTACACCAACAACTTTCAGAACTTTGCCTCATCTTCCTTCAAAGAAGACACCAGAAAAGCCAAATTCCACCAGTGTATTGAGCCATTGGCTCGACCACTATGAAGCTTGGAATGAAGGCAAGGCAACCAACTCTACAGCTCCTGCTTTGGCAGCGGAGAAAAAAATCCCTTCTGTATGAAGCTGTTCAAAAGAAAGATTGTCAGTCAGTCCATAACCTTACAAATATATATGTTCGCTGCCATGTCAGAGGTTGTGAAGCAGCTTAGAAAAGCAACAGTAGGAAAGATAGTTGTCTGGCCTGGATAGGCCCGCCTGTAAGGTCAGGTCTCAGCACCTAGTAGGGAGTAATATTTCTGTTGCTATATCTGAGGCAGGGAAGCAGCTTGGATAAGCAAAGGAGGAAAGATGGTTCTCTTGACTGGATACCAGGAAATCTATCACCTCAAAAACGCCACTCATTATTTAATGGATGGATTGATGCGAGAATTAGAGGAAGGGCATCAGACGTAGCCATAACATTGTGGGATGAATTTAAAGGCGGTGAATGGGTTGTGGAATTGCCAATATTGGCAGATAATACAGTGATGACTGGGGATATTGAAGGGAAACTGAAGCAGTAAAACAACGTGAGCATATGAGAAGTTTATATATTTGATATGGTGGAGGTGATTTGCGATTATAATATACAAGCCCAGTGGGAATTCTGACCTATTACATGTTGTTGAATCAGAGAAGTGTAAGAAAAATGAAGGCAGTGGATGCCAGTGATTTAACCATATCATAATGGCTCAACCAAACCATCCTTGTTGGTGACTAACTGCGAGGTTTTCCCCCCTTTCACACCTTTCAAACTTCCTTACTGTCAATCTCTCTTTCAGCACTGAATGACCTCATAGGTCTCAGCTCTTGGACTCTGTCCTAAATTCTATATCCTATTCTGAAAGATGTAGCAACTGTACCTAACTGCTTGTTTCTGGTGAGTGACATTCAGCTCTCACTTTTAATTATATTTTGATGAATCAAAAATCACACACACACACACACACACACACACACACACATATATATATATATATATATATATATATATATATATATATATATATATATATATATATATATATATATATATATATATATAAACATATATATATGTGTGTGAGTGATTCGTGTTGGAATGAGCAGGAACCCTTCCCTGCAATTGGAAAATTCTGTTTATAAAAGTAAGAGAAAATCATTCTAAATGAATCCTAAGAGAAAGTAACGAAACTTTCGTTGCGTAAAAATTTACCTCCAAATGGTCTGGTAACTGAGGTAGACGGAGAGAACGCAAGATAGGCCTATCTGATTAACAAGTTTGTCATGATCAAGTATCTATTTCTGGTGACCAATGACATTTTTTCCCTGGTGGCTTCTGTTCAATATGAACCAACCCCAGAATTCCAGCAAAGAAATCATCCGAGTGAGATTTAGATTTGTCATAGGTCAGTACTCACAGAAGTTTTGTGTAGGTAATTGTAATGTCAACTGTGCCTCTTGAAAGTATCAACCCTTCCACGCTTGATTCGTGACTCATATCATTATCTCACATCTTTACACTTCCACTTATGACCTTCTTTGACACGGATCCCTCTACTCATATAATGAAAATAATTAAGCTAAGGGACAGGGCACGCCCATTTCGAAGGGAATATAAAGTTAACTACCGTAGTGAAGTGTTGAGCCTGTATTTATACCATCAACACAGAGAGAGAAAAATTTCTCATGCCTCGAAATGTGTTTTGCTTGTCTATTGTGACTTGAACCCCCACCCCCTTCAACCCTCAGGCTCCGCGTCACAACCTCGGTAGGTGTGCGCAAGTAACCTACACTCAATCAATCAACTCCCCGGCTTCTCGGCGGGATCTTGACACTCGTAAGTCGTGAGCGCGTTTGTAATTAAGACTATCATTATTATTTATTCGGTCCACTAAGATGAATATGTACTTGTTCAATCAGCAAAGTCAGACAAGGCATGGAAGGGCCAACATTAGACAGGGTGACCATCAGGAAATAACAAAACCCTTGAACATTTGTGGGGCAACAAAGAGTGCAAGTAGCTTCATCCACAGATTCTTGGTGAAACCGGAAGTTTAACACGTTTTCAAACCATCGCCTCGAACTGAAAAAGGTATAATCTCTGTAAATGAACGTATGTATGTATATGTATGGATGTATGTACAGTATGTATGTATGTGTGTGTGTATATATATATATATATATATATATATATATATATATATATATATATATATATATATATATATATATATATATATATATATATATATATATATATATATATATATATATATATATATATATATATATATATATATATATATATATATATATATATATATATATATATATATATATATATATATATATATATATATATATATATATATATATATATGTATATATATATAATATATATATATATATATATATATATATATATACCATATATATATATATATATATATATATATATATATATATATATATGATATATATATATATATATATATATATATATATATATATGCATCAAAAGGTTTGTAACTGGTTCAAGTTTTTCTAATAGTGCAGTTTCATCGTAGTTGGCTAACACCTTCAGGTAGACAATTATATTTACCCTGAAATGCCACTACAAGCAAATTGAGAAATGAACAAAAATAACACGTGGCCCATGTAGGAAAGTGAAATAAATAGTACGTGTTCAGCTATGGGCTATGTTGATAAAAAAAATTAAATAAATTATTTACAGCGAAAATTTCTTTATTCTCTCTTCAATATTGAAGAGAGAATAATGAATTTGTCGCTGTAAATAATTTATTGAAGTAACCCACACAATACAAATCAATTAGGCTTCTTAGGATGGAGTAAAGCTTTCCACATGCGTATGAAAAACTTATTTTCCTTCTCTCCAGGAGATTCGGTGGCCAAATCACTGTATTAATCCTTATCCCGTCCCACATTTGCAAAGTAATGTTACTTTGCCCCGATGTAAAAATTACAACAGAGACAAAATTCAAACCTCTAGTCTACAGCCAACCAGAAATCGCGTCTTAGCTACAGCCTGCATTGCCATTTGAATATTAAATCCTTTCCCAGTTCTTCCTACTAATGAGCTATTAGTTAGGTAAAAAGTAAGTATACCTTAGTTTTACCAGACCACTGAAATTAACAGCTCTCCTAGAGCTGGCCCGAAGGATTAGACTTATTTTACGTGGCTAAGAACCAATTGGTTACTTAGCAACGGGACCTACAGCTTATTGTGGAATCCGAACCACAGTATAGCGAGAAATGAATTTATTAGTTAGGGAGTGAAAGCTTATATGAAGCTAAAATAATATATTTGTAAACATCACAACAGAATATTCTTCGTTCCTCTCAAACATACTTAGAAAAGGGTCGAAAAAAAAAATATCCTGAATGAAGAACCATGAACACCCGGCCCTAAACGTTCACCGTCCGATAGGCCCAACCCACTACAATATAGGCTATATTACCTAGAAGTTCCCGAGTCTTGAAGTGCTTTAAATCTCCAACTCCCTTGTGGTTTTTCTGCACAGAATTAATTTAATTTCATCAGAAAGAGCAACTCTTAAAACTATCTGGGCATGTGCACTAAAACTAGACTATGGAGTATGGATGAACGGCGGTTAGCCTATATACAGTTTCAGAACTGTTCTTGAGCCTACCAGGCTAGGCTACTCTCATTTAAAACCGAGTTACAACGACGGTTAAATTTGCTGTCTAGTGTCACCAGAATATATTCCAGAATAATAAAAATTTGTTAGGGAGGTTTGATGTTTCGTTGATGACGTTTTACAGTCCCATTACAAATGTGTAGGTGTGCGAATTATGATAAAAACATGGAACTAATAATGACGTAAGAAAAAAACGTCAAAGTAACCATCAGAAAATACATCTTAAATCGTTTTTGTTTCCCCCATTTTCGGTTGTTAAATATTACTATGTTTTGGATATTAACAACAAGAGAAACAGGAAAAGGCTAAAATACAGTCATAGAAGACAATGAAAAATGCGCCTGGTAAAATAAGTACTGAAAGTGAACACTCACCAACGGCTGGGAAGTGGAGGTTGTCAACAGTTCCTATCCCGTTATCTTGTCCTGGTTGCTGTCATCACTTCCACTTGTTGTTATTGTGGGATCATCATAAAGTGCTTCTTACCCAGTCCCAGTTCTTAACAAGTTACCTCCAACACGAGGCCTCGACTCCAAAATAACAGAACTATATTATACGCCTAGACCCCATACCACCGCCTCTATTATGGTTCTTAAATCCAGTTCACTTAATTCCAGTGAATTTCCAGTTTCTTCGTCACTATCGAAGTTCATCAACGCCTAACATCGGTTTCAAGAGAGACATCCGCCTGCGCATATTCACAATCCTTCATCAGGTTATCCAAATGTAAACATGATGGCAACACCGGTGTTGAAACTTTCATGCTATAGCCTACCAACCATTCTGGCTTTGAAATACTGACAGGTTTTCCTGACACTCCTTTTTTAACTTCACAAACACGATTACACTGCAGTATTTAACGAATTACAATAAAATTTATTTAAATGAAAGGTTCACGATCAGCTGCTTACACTTATACAGTCGACACAGAACTAATGACCGATAATCGTAATATGGTGATAACAGTCTTGAAGGGGGTGAGGTTTTGTCTATGTAACGGCGCCTCAGACTTCGTGTAACCCCACAAAAATTAGAGCGTTGATTGGCTGGGAGCCCTGTCCCGTGCTGCCCGCTTGTTCGCTGTCATTCCCCGTCGATATAATTTCTTCTATATAGGGCTTGAATTCTTCTCAGAAACTACTATGCAAAATTGTTTAATGCTGAACATGATCTTCAGCCTCGTTACAATATGATGTTTGATTAACAAAACACTTAATATGAAAGAAAGTGCGTTTAGAAAGCCTACGATGCGATGAAATTCTTAAGGTAAGGAAGTATTGTGAAGCACAAGCAGAAATGGCAATATTTTTCTAATTTCCCGGACTATTTTGTTCGTTTCACCGGCATCATTTTAGCTCCGGGTGGATGTAATGACTGTTACTGTTGTTTGTGTTTACTGATTCTTGACTAAAGTAAGAACACTGAGAGAGAGGCGAAGCTCCGTTTTGTGAAGGAATGCAAAGAAAGAAATGAGAGAGTGGAAGAAATGCAGAAAGAGCAGAGAGAGAGAGAGAGAGAGAGAGAGAGAGAGAGAGAGAGGACTCGGAGACCTCCTTGTAAATGTCATACTTTTCATGTCATTCTAATGAATAAATGAACGCACGAGACTTGGGGGCGGGGACCAAGGAGAAGGGTGGGGGAGGGAGGGTAAAAAGCGAGTATTTGCAACGCCGTTTGTGAAGCCACTTTTCTCGTATCGGAATCTCGACGTCCAAGTGACATGAAGTCTTCAAGAAACTAAAACCAGATTACGACAGTTCCTCAGGACATAAGCGTTCAGGTGCTCTCTCTCTCTCCTCCCTAACACCCCTCTCTCTCTCCTCCACCCTTGTCTCTCTCTCCTCACCTCCTCCTCCCTAACACCCCCTCTCTCTCTCTCTCTCTCTCTCTCTCCTAACACCCCCTCTCTCTCTCTCTCTCTCTCTCTCTCTCCTCTAACACCCCCTCTCTCTCTCTCTCTCTCTCCCTCTCTCTCTCTCTCTCTCACCCTCTCTCTCTCTCTCTCTAACACCCCTCTACTCTGTCTCTCTCTCCCTAACACCCTCTCTCTCTCTCTCTCTCTCCTAACACCCCTCTACTCTGTCTCTCTCTCTCTCCTAACCCCTCTACCTCTCTCTCTCTCTCTCTCTCCTACCCTAACTCCCTAACACCCCCCACTCTCTCTCTCTCTCTCTCTCACCCAAACACCCCTCTCTCTCTGGTGGCTCTCTCCTCCCTAAACACCCCCTCTACCTCTCTCTCTCTCACCCCCTCTCTCTCTCTCTAACACCCCTCTCTCTCTCTCTCTCTCTAACACCCCCTCTAACATCTCTCTCTCTCCCTCTCTCTCTCTCTCTCTCTAACACCCCCTCTCTGTCTCTTTCTAACACCCCCTCTCACCCTCTACTCCTCTCTCTCTCTCTCCCTAACACCCCTCTACTCTCTCTCTCTCTCTCTCTCTGTCTCTCTCTCTCTCTCCCTAACACCCCCCTCTCTCTCTCTCTCTCTCTCTCTCTCTCCCTAACACCCCCTACTCTCTCTCTCTCTCTCTCTCTCTCTCTCTCCCTCCTAACACCCCCTCTCTCTCTCTCTCTCTAACACACCCTCTCTCTCTCTCTCTCTCTCTCTCTCTCTCTCCCTAACACCTCTCTCTCTCTCTCTCTCTCTCTCTCTGTCTAACACCCTCTCTCTCTCTCTCTCTCCTCTAACACCCCCTCTCTCTCTCTCTCTCTCTCTCTCTCTCTCTCCTCTAACACCCCTCTACTGTCTCTCTCTCTCTCTCCCTAACACCCCCTCTCTCTCTCTCTCTCTCTCTCCCTCTCTCTCTGTCTCTCTCTCTCTGTTCTAACTCTCTCTCTCTCCTCCCTAACCCCCTCTACCCTCTACTCTCTCTCTCTCTCTCTCTCTCTCTCTCTCTCCCTCTACTCCTCTCTCTAACACCCCCTCTACTCTGTCTCTCTCTCTCTCCTCTCTCTCTCTCTCTCCCCTAACACCCTCTCTCTCTCTCTCTCTCTCACCCCAACTCTCTCTCTCTCTCCTAACACCCCTCCTCTTTCTCTCTCTAACTCTCTAACACCCCTCTCTCTCTCTCTCTCTCTCTAACTCCTCTCCTCTCTTCTCTCTCTCTCTCTCCTCCCTAACACCCCTCTACCCTCTCTCTCTCCCTAACACCCCTCTAACACCCTCTCTCTCTCTAACACCCTGTCTCTCTGTCTCTCTCTCTCTCTCTAACACTCCCTCTCTCTCTCTCTCTCTCTCCCTAACACCCCTCTACTCTCTCCTCTCTCTAACACCCCTGGTCTCTCTCTCTCTCTCTCCTCAGAATGACCCTCTCCTCCCCTCTCTCTCTCTCTCTCTAACACCCCCTCTACTCTCTCTCTCTATCTCTCTCTCTCTTAAGCTGGAACACCCCCACTACTCCTCTCTCTCTCAACTAACACCCTCTCACCCCCTGACTCTCTCTCTCTCTCAGTCTCCCTAACACCCCCTACTCTGGGGGCGTCTCCTCCCCCCTTCTTTCTCACCCCTCTACTCTCTCTCTCTCTCTCCTTAAAATAATAACACCCCTCTCTAACACCCATAATAATCTCTCTCTCTCTCTAACTCTCTAATCTCTCTAACACCCCCCCCTAACATCTAATCTCTCTCTCTCTCACCCCCTCTATAAATCTCTCTCTTAACACAGTCTCTCTCTCTCTCTAACAAGCCCTCTACTCTGCTCTCTCTCTCTCCCTAACATTTTTCTCTCTCATTTCTCCTCTATCCTAACACCCCCTCTCTCTCTCTTCTCACCCCCCTCTATACTCTCTCCCCAAGCCCTCCAATCTCTCTATCTCCCCCTTTCCTGTTAAGACAGTTGCTTCAATTACGTTGCCCAACACATTTTTGACATTTTATATTTCACCTCTTCTCATCCCCACCCATTCCTATCCGGGTTGAACTTGGACTTGAAGGGCATCGGGGGTGTCACTATTCATCTCAAATCGACCTCGAATACTACGGATTAGACACTAATATCTGTCGTTTTCGGTTTTTTTACGTCACCCCTTCCCACCCCCATTTTGGTGCCAGCAATGTCTTACCCCACCACAGAGTTCTTTTCTAGATAGTAATTTTGTATACAAGTTTGGTTGAAATTGCTCAATGCATTTCAGAGTTAAGCTGGAACACACACACACACACAAATACATACATAGCAAGATCAGACTGGTCCATCAGACGTCTCTTTGTTAGACCATATAGAATGTTAGGATGTCCCCTCAAAATCCTGCGTCACATGCAAGTCAGTCTCCCTGCCGTGTAGGAATATTTTTCTCATTAGTTTAAGCTTTCTTCTTTGTTTTAATAATAATAATAATAATAATAATAATAATAATAATAATAATAATAATAATAATAATAATAATAATAATGCAAAACAAAAAACTATACTTATATATATATATATATATATATATATATATATATATATATATATATATATATATATATATATATATATATATATATATATATATATATAAATATTAAGCCACAAATAATATATTGAACTACATGTTTTATATATATATATATATATATATATATATATATATATATATATATATATATATATATATGTGTGTGTGTGTGTGTGTGTGTGTGTGTATCAACAAATGCTTATTATATACGCCTGTGTAAATATACTAAACAGTTATTATTATCAGTATGGAATTTCCTATGTATATATATATATATATATATATATATATATATATATATAAATATATATATACTGTATATATAAATGTGTATATGTATATACATATAAAACTTTGGAGTTTTAAAACTGAGCTTTCGACAATCAAAGTAAGCTAGTGGAAGGGAAAGTCGTGTTGAAAACATTGTCCCTTTATGTACTTGGACAATACACAATAGCAAGCAATATGTGTACAGTAGACAAAGGAAAGTGTTTGTCGTTGACTGAAAAAATCATGTTTTAACAGTCTCAATAACTGACGTGTCTTTAAAAAGTGTGCTACAATGAAAAAATCAGTTATTGGAAACTTCCTTATATCTACAGCACCAAGGACATAAACAGCCGCATTTTTGACAACCTCCGGTGTCTTCTGTCCACAACACTTTGGAGCAAGAGCCCGATCGGCAGCTCCATATTTACTGGACGAAACCTCAGCGTCCAAGGAAGGCTGAGAATGTGAAATAAGGAGTGCGGGTCACCTTCCAGGATTTTATGGCTCCGATACATAAACATCCTCTCAAAGGCGGAAGCCAGGCTGGTGGCGACCATAAATACAAGGATTTGGGGCTCTATAAGGAGCCGAATCATGACCCTATTTCAATATAAGCGATGCCTTGCAGATGTGCTTTCTGGCAAGTCTCTTTTATTAAACCTTGATAGCAGTTGACTTTGGCAGGTACTTCTGTTCCCCAGTGTTTGCTTGTGTCACTGGCGGTTTGTATGTTTGTTTGTGCACAGATTTCTGCTAAAGCTTGACTCTGAGAGGTAGTTCTGATCCCCAGTGTTTGTTTGCTTGTATCACTGGCTGTCTGTATGCTTGTCTGTGCACAGATTTCCTCTAAAGCTTATGGACAGAACAGAAAAAAAGGTTGATCAACAGATCTTGAGACAGACAGATCCAACCGAGGCATATTTTCAATGAATTATCATAGAAGATTGGTTATGGCCAAATGGCGCCATTGCTCTTCGTAATGGCTCTTGATAAGGGGACAGATCCGAATGTAAATCTTGGGTTTTATCGATACTGTAATGGTGTCCATCAATGAAGTTTTGAGTAGGATAGGATACGGAATGAATTAGAGTCTAGATTAAGCTACAGCGGATAAACATGGCAATAGGGACTTTGGTTTTCATTACTGACAGAATTTAGTAAAATGCTGTCTGTGGCCGGTGAGCTGGGGGAGCAGGGTGTAATGGTTACTGCGAAAATGCAGTATATTCTTTAATTTTGGCTGTCTTTGAGGCGATAAGGGAATTTTTGAGATCACAACAGAGTCATTTTTGTTGGCAGCCTTGTGCACGCTGATGATTTCCTAAATTTCATTGTACTTTCTTTATGTTTTTGAGATCATAACTAAATAATTTGTCTCCACCAATAAGCACTCTATTTGTCTTCTAGTTTCCTATGTACATCTGTTGTTATATGAATAGCTGTTACGTTATTATTCGTATCTCTGTGAACCAAAATTTATGTATTCTCTGTGTATAAATCAATATATAGATGCACAAACACACACATGCTGTTTTACACACAAATACTATTCCACAAACACTAACACACACACTACTGAGCCGAGAACAGATTGGAGACTTGGGTAGTCCGGCAGAATCAGAGGAATGGACGAGTGTTACTCCACCACGAATGTGCTTCTACACTCGGTTTTTTTTTTTTTTACCGAGGCGCATTAGCACCGACTCGCAGGGGTGCCCTTTTGGCTCGGAAAAGTTTCCTGCTAGCTGATTGGTTGCAAGTATTTTGTCCGAATAGCATCATTGTTTTCAAATAATTACCAAGTAATGTGAATCGAAACTTATTTACTAACTTAAATTTCTCCCTCAGAGATATGTTTTGTCAATAAATAACGTTAAGGAGTAAAGAGATTATAAAGTATTGTGATGGTAAGTCTAAATTTAATAACAACACCCGCCGAAGTCAACGACAGGAGCTTGTTTTCGGATGCACGCTGCATATTTTTTTTACTTTTCACATATTTTAACACCAATTGGGATAAATTACACTAAGCATAAGAAGAACATGTTATTATAAACTTTCTTTGAATACCAGAATCTACTAAAAACATGGAATTAATAAAACTCGCTATTGGTGAAAACTTCCGGGGAGGTAAAAGGAACAGCCTGTGGCTTTGGATAAAATTTAGATAAAATTACCTAGATAGGTAGGCCTAGTTATTCATATGGTATCCACATGCCAGCAAATGTTGATGGGGAAGAAAACTTTTCAGATATATATCTTTTATAGGCTTTTGTGCTGAAGCCTTTTGTTATATCATTATGATTAATATGAAGAGGCTATTTTTTCTTTTACATAATAATAATGTACTTCCCTTATTATGGCATTATTTCTTGCACACATTTCAACCTAGGCTAGCCTATGTCTATGTGTCTTACACCATTTTTTGACAATTGCAGTAAATTTTGCTTAACTCTTTAAGGTGAGGAGTAACAGTAAACAGTAACTGATGCTTGATATAAGTTAAGCTAGGTTTATGTAGGCCTATGATGTAAGTCGGTATAGAAAGGATTTGCTAATTTTGTCGTAAAGGTATAGATTCTATTAATAGCATTATTTTCGGTTTGAGGATACTGTAGTGTTCAATAAATTGCATAAAAATCATAATTAAACGAATTCATACTTTCACTGAGTTACAACCGCGATACCCCTCCCTCCCTTCCATCCCCGCCTCGGTATTTGACAGTAGACGCACATAGCCTACTAATCCCTAAAATGTATATGTGTATGGTACATTTTTATATATTAGTGTGCATCTACAAAAAGAAGCATAGAAACTATTTAATTGCAGATATAGCCATTAAAGTAATCTCAATAACATAACACTGACTTCAACACTTATATAAATCAGGAAAAAGCTGCAATGACATAAATCAGGAAAAAGCTGCAATGACATAATCAGGAAAAAGCTGCAATGACATAATCAGGAAAAAAAAGCTGCAAATAATCAGGAAAATGCTGCAATGACAATCACCTGTGATAGTTTTCCCGCCAGGCCGCCACAGGCTGTTCCTTTTACCTCCCCGGAAGTTTTCACTAATAGCGAGTTTTATTAATTCCATGTTTTTAGTAGATTCTGGTATTCAAAGAAAGTTTATAATAACAAGTTTTTCTTATGCTTAGTGTAATTTATCCCAATTGGTGTTAAAATATGTGAAAAGTAAAAAAAATATGCAGCGTGCATCCGAAAACAAGCTCCTGTCGTTGACTTCGGCGGGTGTTGTTATTAAATTTAGACTTACCATCACAATACTTTATAATCTCTTTACTCCTTAACGTTATTTATTGACAAAACATATCTCTGAGGGAGAAATTTAAGTTAGTAAATAAGTTTCGATTCACATTACTTGGTAATTATTTGAAAACAATGATGCTATTCGGACAAAATACTTGCAACCAATCAGCTAGCAGGAAACTTTTCCGAGCTAAAAGGGCACCCCTGAGGGTCTGTGCAAATGCACCTCGGTAAAAAAAACCGAGTTTAGTGTGTTCCATTCCTTGTTATTGGTTATTAGTGTTTGGAATATGGATGTTTCAAATTCACCGCAAATGCTTAAATTAAAATCAGCAACAGATATATTATGTTCCTTTTAAAATTTTTAAGAATCACTCCCATAAAGTACAGCATCACTCTGTGGTCGGTGGATTAGGCCTACTCCTGTTCATTACATAGTTTAATGGAAAGCGATGGCTAGCTCTCTCTCTCTCTCTCTCTCTCTTCTCCAGAAGGGGGCTGGGAGCTTTGGATAATAGGCTGTTAAAATCCCCAACGAAAGACTATATCACTCACTAAATCAGAAAATAATTTCCTAAAAAAATTGAAATCCTTTAACAGTTAAGATATTCATTGGGTTCACTGAAAGTTTGGCCATAAAATCTCAAGAAGAGAAAAGGAAAGGAAAGTAATAACTTCCACCTCGCCTTCCCTTCCATAAAGTCTGTCCATGGAAGAAGAAGAAGAAGAAGAAGAAGAAGAAGAAGAAGAAGAAGAAGAAGAAGAAGAAGAAGAAGAAGAAGAAGAATCTTAAAGGATTCTCGTTCCATATGGGGGAAAAAGGGCATCGCAGGTAAGTGACTTTTTGTTTTATTTTCAAGAAATTTAGTGAAGTTCTGTTTGATTCCTCTCCAAACATCGTCAAATGAGAGACTCTTCCAGCAGCAAGTTCCTCTTTCGTCCTTCCTCGGGGAAAATGGAAGAAGGTCTCTGTTCATCACCTGAGAGTTACATATGGACAGCAGCTGGCAGCTAACGAGGGTCAATGTTTGCTACCGTTGTTTTGGACTGCGCCTGTTGTTTCCAAGGCAAAGGACCTCGCCCCCTTCAAGATTTAATCTGTGAAAGTGAAGCTGGACGTTTGAAGACTAAAACATTAAGGGCGGGACTGAAACAACCTCAGACCTACTGATGGTGTCCTTCAGTACAAGAGGAGTTTTGTAGAGGCGAGTCCCATTATAGTAAAAAAAGATATAAATCATAGAAAAGAAATCCCAAAAGGGTTAATATTAAGTCCAGGAATAACAAGCACCATAACCTCCGATGCCCAAACATCTCCTGAGTATGTGCGAAATCCTCTAATAAACCACAAATATAACTGAATATCGAATTAACTAAACTTTGGGATGGCAAACACCCAATAGGAATTATAAAAAGTGCATCTACCGATCCCGAGCCGGGGCAGATGCGCTTATCAGTTACAAATCCTCTTGGGTGTAAATTAGCCCAAGGTATAGAGAATTCGATATTTAGTCTTTTTATTTTGTTTTATATTTTTGGGTATAAAAATGTTAATTTTTTTAAATATATATATATATATACTTACATATATATATATATATATATATATATATATATATATATATATATATATATATATATATATATATATATATATATATATATATATATATATATATATGTTGAAAGCTTAATTTAATTAGCTCCTTCCAATCTTCGAATAATAATCTTTCACCAGATGCGATTTCGCGCATAAATTTCCAGCACCTCCAAGTGAGCTTTCGTAGAGGAGGGAAGAGTTATCGTACCTTGTTGCCATCATCAGTTCTCGATTATTTCGAGCCGTAAAGAAAGTGTAAAAAAAAAAGGAGAAAATGATAAAACAGAGACGAACTCCTGCACGTTCCTGCACTTTTGGGTGAGCGCGTAATATCGGAAATGGATTCAGATCATAAAATGCTCTTCGTGGGTTTTGCCTGTGGGCAATTCAGGCCACATTGCCGTCACAGAAGAAGTGGGAAGGAAAAACCATATTAAGAATCGCTCGTTTTGTTCTCTCGTCGGGCTGGAATGTTAACTAAGGATCATATGACCTCATTTCAAGCACTTGGTCGTTGTTAATGGATTCGTAACATTATAGAGAGAGAGAGAGAGAGAGAGAGAGAGAGAGAGAGAGAGAGAGAGAGAGAGAGAGAGAGAGATATCAAAACAAACATCTTATCGAGCACAGATCGACACATTTCGTCTGTTTCATATTTTCGTTTTTAACAGTTTAGAAAAATCAGTTTTGTGTGACAGACAGATAACAACACTGATAGTAATATTACTTTTATATTTATTATCTCTCTCTCTCTCTCTCTCTCTCTCTCTTTCAAGATTAAGATAATCGACTTCAACGCGAAATGGTACGCATTTACACATGTATATAAAACATATCTGTACATGATATAACATTGTGGGTGTGCAGGACTGCACAAATATATACGTA
Source organism: Macrobrachium rosenbergii (assembly GCF_040412425.1). Taxonomy (NCBI): domain Eukaryota; kingdom Metazoa; phylum Arthropoda; class Malacostraca; order Decapoda; family Palaemonidae; genus Macrobrachium; species Macrobrachium rosenbergii. The sequence continues at coordinate 39,041,567 of NC_089766.1, forward strand.
TTTAATGTGCATGCATATACCGTAGTTACACAGTCAAATGCATGCGCATGCATACATATCATACATACATAAAAATACATGTTTACATCAGCCCCTTCATGATAAAATATATATATATATATATATATATATATATATATATATATATATATATATATATATATATATATATATATATATATATATATATATATAATTGATGCATGACTGGACTATAATACATACATATATATATATATATATATATATATATATATATATATATATATATATATATATATATATATATATATATATATATATATATGTGTGTGTGTGTGTGTGTGTGGGGGGGGGGATAACAGCTAGAGATCAGATAAGCCTTTTCCAAAGAAGAAAAGAAACCATGTTTTTGGACTTCTATGGGGTACAGTGATACATCGAAAACAGACAGAGAAAGGATAAAATGCTTAGCTCGGATTTTCAGTGTGTGTGTGTGAGTGTGTGTGGATGTGGTCCAGAAAAGGAAAAATTCATGAAAGCCGATTTTTTAAGGCGAGAAAACTAAATGTCCTGGCACTGAGTGACACAAAGGTAAAAGGGCAGGGTGTCTGGAGTAATGGGAAGGGCAAAGAATGATTGTATCTGGGATAACTGATAAAAGTACAACTGGGAAAAGGATGCCACTTTTAGCTCACATAAGATTATGTGGATGGGTGACAGAATGTGTTACCATAGGTCAGAGATCGTGCAGGTATGATTAAGTGTGGCAAGAGGACTTATGACTGAAAATTTGTATGGTATGGAAATGGAAAAGAATGAGAGAGAAAGGGCATTTTATAAGACCTGAATCTGTAACTGAATGTGAGAGGGTAGTTGTGCTAGGTGATTCGAATGCAAAGGTAGATGACAGAAAGTGGTGGAATTAATGGTTGTGTGGGGTTCCTGACGTTAATGAGTCCTGAGAGAGTTTTTGGTAATATGACTGGAAAGGGGACTGATTGTTGGAAACAAATGGTTTTCAAAAATAATGTTCATAAATATACTTGGGAGAGAGTAAATGATGACAGAGTTTGGTAGACTATTTGTTGTTCTGTAGTGGATGGAAATGCAAATTGGATACAATGGTAAGATGTCGTCGATGCAAAAAAGTTCATATTTGTATATGTAAAATATATATAATATATATATATATATATATATATATATATATATATATATATATATATATATATATATATATATATATATATATATAATATATATATCTACATATAAAACATAAATATATATATATATAAAATCGAAAAGGTAGTGCTTTATATTTCTACCTTTTGGTATTTTTGTAACTCCTTTTATTAGATGGAATTCTGATTTAACAGAATATGTTTCAGTCTCATATATATATATATATATATATATATATATATATATATATATATATATATATATATATATATAATGAATGTGTATATATATATAATATATATATATATCCGTGTGTGTTTGTGTAAGTTTAGGTTAGAAATGAAGACGTGAAAATATGGCTGTAAATGTAAGGAGTCTGATAAGGAAATGAACTGACAAGAAGGACATGAGAAGAGCATATGGGCTGATGTGGATAAAAGATGAACCAGGGGCCCATTTCTCATCCACATCCTCCATGAGACGATAAGGAGACAGTAATATTTCATGATGGCGTCACCAGAACACCAGAAGTGTCTGTGGGTGCACAGGGACAGCAGCAAGAGGGAATAAAATCTCTAAGTTCTGAGATGAAGAAATGAAGAGTTTTGTTATGAAAAATGAAACTGTCTCAGATGCAATAACATGACAGAAGAGAGGATCATTTAAACAACTGAACTTTAGAAGCAATAGATAGTTTATATATCATCTTGCAGTGTAATTTCACGCCACTAAGTGTAACAGTGACGAGGATGGTAAACATTGGAATAATAATAATAATAATAATAATAATAATAATAATAATAATAATAATAATAATAATAATAATAATTACAACTGTTCCTGTGACTACAATAAAAAACAAACCTATCTTTTACCTCACCTTTTTCATAATCTTTAAATTGGCAGTTGTTCTTCAAAATTCACGATCATCTTTTCAAGCAAAGTCTTTCTCATAAAGAGCGAAAAGATTCTGAAAATTAGATGGACGTCTCATACATTTTCTGGAAGAGTTTTAAGGAAGTTATTGTCCACTGCATATGCTCAAGATCCCTAACAAAAAATACATTTTCTGGAAGAGTTTTAAAGAAATTATTCCCCACATTTAAGATCCCTAGCAAACTATAAGGAATAAATTATACAAAACAACTGAATACGAAGACCATCGAATGACCAAAGTTCAGAGGGAAGGGAATAAGTCAGAGGAAAGAGAATACAGAGGATCGACATCAAGACTATAAACTATTCTTTCAGAGACGAAATGATCTTCTTTGTGACTCTCCTGTGCAGTTCAGAATGTCTCTTCGGAATTGTTCCTTTCTCTTTATCATCATCTTTCTTTCTTTCTGCTGCTGACGTTCCTCCTCCATATAACCCGCGGGACTCCTCCTTGCAGGACACTGGATTACAGGATGAATCACAAAATGCTGCTTCGTACGCCATCTGTTCAGTCACATCACAAGGACGACGTTTGAAGGAGAGAGGGGTGGGGGCAGGGGAAAGGCAGGTGGGAGGGAGACAGAGTGTTTAGTTATTTGAATTTAACTTTATATATATATATATATATATATATATATATATATATATATATATATATATATATATATATATATATATATATATATATATATATATATATATATATATATATATAATTGTATATATTCATTCGAAAACCTTTCTAAATCCAGGCAATATCTAAGCTAATTATACAAGGAAGTTTAAATCATGAGTAACTGATCTCTTTATAAGCATAATTAAAAGACATTTAATTAGAAAACGTACCATTACCTGGCTGTCATTAAGGGCGATTTACTTTAATGAAAGAGGAAATTTATTTATAGAAAAAAATCTCATCCTCTCTTTCATTATATTATTATCAGGTGGTCACGTGCCACTTAAAAGAGGGAATTCATTGGAATTACTTCAAAGTGAAAACAATATTTGTTAATAAGCCGGAGACTGAATTGTGCACCGCTCGCTAATTCCCTCATAATGAATGTCTACGAGTAAATGCCTTTGCACTTGACTTTGTAGTGTGCAAAGGAAGAAGAAGAGGAAAGTTATCATTTATATTCCCACGTGGGAACTGAGTAGTCCAAGGGGAGGTGACTGGAGTTGATACTTATAATGTAACCTTCACCACATTCAATCTTTTTCACTACGTTAATTGTCTAGACATCCCAGAAGATTGTTTGATTCATTTATGAAATTTGGCGTTTTCAGCCATTCAGCGATTGTGATAATGAAGAGAGGAATTTGGGTGGTTCACAACAAGATAAAAAGATCAAGAAAATAGAGGAAATGAAGTACAAGGATCTAAAGGTGGAACTGGGAGAAACCCCTCAGTTGTACTAAGCACAGTTAGAGAGGTTGGACAGCAAGACTGAAGCCAGGAAGAGGAAGTTGCGGCAAAGTAAAAGGCTAAGGATTTGGTGCAGCAAGGGGCAGGAGGGACGCTGCAAACACCCTTTAGTAATGCCCACAGTGCGCCACATGAGGTGAACTGACCGCACTAACCCCCTTCCGGGTTTCATACCGTGATGATGTCCAGGCTTCTAAATTACTAATTAGGCCTTCTGTTCGGACGTCATAAAACTTCGTCAGGAAACAACAAAACACCGAAAATATGAGGCTTTTGCGACGTAATCAGAAGAGGTCGTGATGATGAAGTGCCCTGAAAACGGTGCCAAGCCGGGTCGAGCATTAACAGACCCTTAATATCAATACTTGAATTCTTTTTATCACTGATCAAGTCAATATCACCAACCTGTTTATTAATCTGGAAGCAGATCAGATTGCTTAGTATTTCCCGACTGAAGACTAAAGTGTCTGAGTCTGGAGTGATGAAGAAGAGCAATAACAGGAACATGTTCCAGGAGTCATGAAGCCTGGTTCAGTAAATAAGACTTTCATGGAACACAATTTGGAAGAGGATTGATAATCTATAATATCCTTGGGACAGGGTGCGATCTGGATTGACCCGTTTCTCTCCAATACCTGTCTGTCGTAAATAGCTCTCCTATTTAATTACGAAGTCTCCTTCCACAATGACTCCTAATATGTTGTTTTTACTGAAATGATCAACCTTCCTTCGACAAGGAATGAAACAGGAAACAAATCAGGTCGCACCAGCGAATGCATAACACTTATTATCATCAGTATAATGGAATGGAATGGAATATGAAATTTTGGTAAAAGGCCAAGCTGTGGCAACTGTGAGGTCATTCAGCGCTGAAAGGGAAATTAATATAAGTTTTTACAGGTGTAACAGGAGGAAGACCTCGAAGTTCCACTATGAAACAACTTTTAAGAGAGGGTGGAAAGTAAGATGCAAGAAAAAGAATATGAACGGAGGTACAGTAAAAGGAATGAAAGGGGTTGCATCTGGGGCCCGAAAAGAACAACGCAAAGAAGCTTAAGTAATGCCTACAGTGCCCCGCGTGAGGTGCACTGACGGCACTACCCTCCTACGGGATCATCAGTATAATAATTATTCCGGTTTCAAAAACTGCTCCGCTGGAACAAAGAGTTTGCTTTGTCCTTTTCAATTCTGTAACCATAAATTGGCTGCTCAGATCGTCAGCACTTCTCCCAAAACCAACAAAACCTAATTGCCAGAAAAATGCTGATGTGTGAACGAGGTCACTTATCTTGGCTAACACAAATTCTTTCCAGAGGAATTTCGTTAAAACACAAACGCTCACGCGGCCACAATCATGACGTCCTTAAATTCTGTTGATGGGGCAAATGCACGAGACTGTAAGAACATTTAATCAATTATTTTCCAGTTTAGTTTATTTTGGCTCCATCAAATTTGGATGTTGACGACGCTTCTCATCGACCGTGGAGTGCTAAAGAGCAGACCGGAATTTCTGAGTCTTCCTTCTAATTAAGTTTTACTCTCCACTTCTATTTAGATGAGAGTAATGGCGCCCTCAAGGGTCATAAAAGGGTGGAGAGAGAGAGAGAGAGAGAGAGAGAGAGAGAGAGAGAGATAAATTACCAGCAGCTCTCTCACCAAGTTCCTAATTGCTAATTGATTCCCTTCACAACTTCACAAGTACAAATTTAGCCTAAATATTTTGTAGAGCAGGCCGACATAAGTCTCACTTCGTATGCCATTTGTTATTTTTCTTATTTACTTTAATTCGTTATTTATCTTATTATTTTCTCTTTATTTTGTTTTCTCTGTTACTTCTCTTCCATTGTTTATCCTTTACTTCTCAGTTCCTCTTCTGTATTTGCTGTTTCCATATTGGGGCAATTGGGCTGTGGCATTTTGCTTTTCCGACTACGGTTGCAGCTTGGCTTATATAATAATAATAATAATAATAATAATAATAATAATAATAATAATAATAATAATAATAATAATAATAATAATAATAATACAGTTGAATGTCTAAGTGAAACGTTTGTCGCCAGAAAGGTCCTTACCAAAAAAAAAAAAAATAAATAAATAAATAAAAATTGACAGAGCAAACGCCGTTTTGTGCTTATGTCACTTTCATCTACAATTATTATGGAAAAGCAACTGCTCACGAATACTACCCATTGTGTCTACAACAGTGAAAATATATATCTCGTCTATCAACTTCTGATACGTAAAGGAAAAATTAAGCTTTGAAGATTTCATTTAAGAGTTTTTATAACTTTTCTAGAGACAGAAAGCACTTCTCCATTGGAAATACGAAACAGGAAATACGTTGGTCTTTGATGTGTAAGTGTAATGACATGAAACACGAGAATAAATAAAAACGAAAAACATATGCCTCATTATTTTGAAGTATTTGCAGGCAGGTACCGTATAAGTTATGACATCAGAGCACTGGAAGGATAATGCATCAGTCGTTAATGCATGAGTCATTAATGAGTAAGTGAATAAAATGCACTCAATGAATGTCCAGGTCTGGAATCTCTTGCTGTTCAGACCAACCCGCAAGAATCAAATTCCAATATGAATAAAACAATACCGGAATAATGCACGAGTACTGAATGAGTAATGAGTACATATGAGCAATGATTCTGCAATAAGTACAATGACCAAGCATTTTCTACTTTACTTCCTAAACTAGACTCGCTGCTTCTTCTCGTATTAACAATCTAAATGCATTTCCTAAGATTAAGTACTACATCAGTGATAAATAAATATGAGGACAAATTCTCAAAAAACTGTATCTTTCGCAACAGCTGATTCAGTCGCTGGAACTTGCTAACAAGGCGCTTACAACTGTGGATTGGTTTGCGTGACAGGTGCTATCCCCATCATCTGGCTGCTACAGTTGTGGGTTGGATAGAGGTGGGATTATGATAAAAAAAAAAAAAAACTTCAGGACTGTATCTAGGAAAAGGGCAATTTACTTTAAACTCCTGCAATTCGTTCAGGCAAGAAAACAAACTTTCACATTTTTATTCAGACAACCCACTTTGGGTGGGAGGTATTGTTAATATTTACTGGCCGTGTCACTGTACCCAAAACTGGTGTCTACATTATTCCCTGTAAAGATTGTGCCCAAACCTATGTCGGGGAGACTGGAAGAGATTGCTAATGAAATGAAAATTTGTGTTTTTAACATGGAGATTTTTATTAAATTCCTATGAGAACTTTCTTTGGATAGATGTAGCATTGCAAGTCTACTCATCGTATGCTGTTCACTTTTCCTGCCTACTGGTGTAAAAAATATTCTCTTATTATACAGGTTTGAAGTTAAATGTAAAATTTCAGAAAAAATACTGAAAAAACTCATGTCTATGTGTAATACATATTAATTTCAACTCATTAAAATTCTATTGAATTTATAAATAACTGAAAAGTGAGTTATTCCTTTTCCCTGTACACACAAACACTCCCTACTGACTCCATGATCAAAGCCATTAACCTTGCTTGCTTCCTGTGTACTCCTTCCTCTTCACTGTTTGACTATAATCTGTTTCTGATCCCTGTTCTCACTTCCTTCTAAAACTCGCCTCTCATTTTAAGCAAACAGTGATCAGATATACCACAAAACATTCCTTTCTTCTTAATTACATTCGCCAAATTGGTCTTCCATATACTGCGTACAAACAATTTATCAAAGTCTTTTTTCCGCTTTTCACTTTTTATGTCCATTTGCGAATATTTTTCTTTTGAAACCCTGTATTTCCCAGAACCAACGGCACTTCTAAATACATTTTGTTGAATTCTCAAAATACATTTTACTTCGTACCTCCCAAAAACGCCATCTCCCCCCTGTCACTTACTTCTGCAATTAAATCACCTAACGCAGCCATACTTTCAAATTCATTCTACCCAGGTAGGCATAAATTATTATTCTCCTAAAAACATTTTCAGTGTTCTCAGAATGGGGAATGAAACAGTATTATTCTCACCATTGTGTGTGGCGTGGGTCATTTTATGATTGGGAGAAAGGGGGGTTTTCAATACCAAACCCAAAATCTTTGCAAAACGGTGGAGAATATAGTAATAAAGTCTGGGGAGTTTGGCTGAGCTTGAATGTAGTTCGAAGGAGAAATGTATATTTGATTTGCTAGTGGAGTGTGTGTGCCTGACATGATTGGTACAACTGAGACGAAAGAAAAGGTAGTTATTATCCAGAATAAAAAAAAAAAATAACACATTCACGGAATGAATACGATTAGTGTTTCGTGTGTCAGGAATACTGTGGGTAGCTGACAAGATACAAATTAGTTGGTCCAAGGATTTTTAAAGTAAAATGAAGTGTGGCAGGAGAAGATAATTTTGTCTTGTTGAAGCAATGAACAGTGAGTGGAAGCTGTTTCGAGGTGTCTGAATCTGCATTTAGAGGAGTCTGAATCTGCATTTAGAGGAGTCTGCATTTAGAGGAGTTGAATTTGCATTTCGCTAGGCGAAGAACAACAGCAAGATGGTTGTGCTGGACGGTGTAAATGCTGGAGAAGGCAACAAAGGAAGTGATAAGTATGGAGGGCATAGAGTGAACTAATGAGCAGAATATAGAATTTAGGCCAATGGCCAAGCGCTGGGACCTATGAGGTCATTCAGCAGTGAAAGGGAAATTGACAGTAAGAAGGTTAGCAAGGTGTAACAGGAGAACCTCGCAGTTGCACTATGAAATAATTGTCAGAGAGAGTGGAAAGTCAGATGGAAGAAAGAGTGCATGAACGGAGGTTTAGTAAAAGAAATGAAAGAGGTTGCAGCTAGGGACCGAATGGACGCTGCAAAACCCTTAAGTAATGCCTACAGTGCACCACATGAGGTGCACTGACGACACTACCCTCCTACGGGATAGAATGAACGACAATGAGCAGACCCATTCTCATCAAGCGCAGCGTTTATCGTTGAGCAAAGTTTGTCGTTGTGCATCAGTCGCGGTGTTTTCCTCTTCTGCATCACACCAAAGCTTCTTGGGGTTGTGGAGTGGGACAGCCATAACAATGAGTCCCGCAGTTTTAAAGTGAAGAGGCCGAAATGAATCACTTTTTTATAGATGCTAAAGGTTCTTGCGTTGAGAAAAGAATTTCATTTTCATTTCAGTGTTCGCACTTGGCTTCCGTAGTTATTCTTTTAAATATAATAAATGTATTTTCAAGAGTTTTATGCCTTACGGAAGGCAAAGATGGAAACTGAAGAACAAATATGCTGTTACTTTGAACAGTGTTGATGAATATGTATTAAGATCACCTAAATTGCATATAAAATTCTGTTTAATTATACTTAGTGGTTAATTGTTTGGAATTTTTCTGCACAAGTTCAGCGTTAAACTATGAAGGACCTTATGTTTAATTTCTGTGAAGAAGGATTAGCACACTCAAACACACACGTATGTATGTATGTATGTATGTAAATAAAGTATGTGTGTACTTGTGTATTTATTTATTTGATTAGTTTTAGTTTGCAACAAATAAACAAACTCACACCGAGTACAGAAAAACGGAGGTTCTAGTGAATCATGTATTAAACACTGCAAATGTAGCATGATGGAATAAAAGTCAGTTTTACACAATATGCTCAGGGATTAAAGTGTCTCTCTCTCTCTCTCTCTCTCTCTCTCTCTCTCTCTCTCTCTCTCTCTCTCTCTCTCTCTCTCTCTGCTTAGTAATCTAATGATCATTACAGCTTAGGTTTTAACAGCATCTATTTTCGTTCAGCACTTTGTGTTATTGTGCATTCGTCTTCATATTTCCTCTTCCCTACACTTACTGGAATGGTTCTGTGGAATGGCAGGGGCATAAACAAGCCCCCGGGTCGTAAAAGTGAAAGAACGGGAATCGAGTACTTTCTTTTAGAGGCAAATAAAAAAATTTCTCTTGATGCAATACACCCATTTGTATGCTTCGTAAAATAACAAAATCGTCGCAGAAAAAAGAAACTTCATGACACCAGGCTGTTTCCTGAATGGTTTTGTTTAAATCATGTCTCTTCTGTTCACATTTTTGTAGTTTAATTTTCGTACGCAGCTGTTAATTCGCTATACTTCACAGACAGCCATTAGAGTAATAAATTTGAAATCTGTTGCTTTGGAGGTTCGTGTCAAGTCGTGTAGTTTAATGTCTAAGAAATATTTACGTATTTTCCGATCATTCAAGTTAACAAGATAAAGAAATCCCCGTAAGAGGACAGTGCCGTCAGTGCTCCTCATGCGGTGCGCTGTAGGCTTTACTTAAGGTTCTTGGCAGCGTCCCTTTGTCCCCAAGCTGCAACCCCTTTCATTCCTTGTGAGAGAGAGAGAGAGAGAGAGAGAGAGAGAGAGAGAGAGAGAGAGAGAGAGAAAGGAACGGTAATAAAAGTTGCCCACTAGTTTCCCAGGATACTGGGAAAATGACACCAACAAATATAATATCTCTAAAACTATGTAATGGATACCAGCAGCCATCAGGGAAGCGAGTGATTCAAAATAAATATTGAAATTGCACAAAAGCGACATTGAATTGAATTTTTATATTAAAGTGATTTATGGGCATATTTTTTTAACTTATGACATTTTAATCATTTTTGAGTATGATCTTTAAAATGAAATACGTGACTTTTATAAGAATTTTTATATTCCTTCTCTCGAATAAAAAAATCTTTTTATCTTCAGCTATATGCATTGGGGTAGTTTCTCTCTCTCTCTCTCTCTCTCTCTCTCTCTCTCTCTCTCTCTCTCTCTCTCTCTCTCTCTCTCACACGTGCAAGAACACTTTTTTTTATTTTCAGTTTTATACATTATTATTATTATTATTATTATTATTATTATTATTATTATTATTATTGAACCTCACTGTTCTTGGGGTCGTAAGGCGGCAATATTCCAAGCTGATATTTATGTCTGAACCCAAAGTTGAAATTGGCTGCCTAAGGCAAATTCAAACCTAAAGATGGATATAGATTTCAAGCGCTGCCGGATTTCTCAAAACTTAATTGGGATTGACGATAGTGGACTAGTCTTTCGAACGAAGTCCGTTCAGGAGGAATTTGTAACACGAAGAAAACGCGACTGATGATAGATACGACTTATACTTCTGAATACATTAACGACATAAGAAGGGTAGTAACCAATATGCTCTTTATCATATAGAGATGGAGAGAGAGATACACTCTGAAAGGAAAAGTAAAAGCCTCCTTGCAAACTTTGTTTGATGATTCCAGCAAATGTTACAGATATCCGAATAACTGAACGAGGTTAAATCCATCCACTTTTACTGATATACAACTGGTAAGACGTAAAAGAAAAAGCATAGATTAATTTCACATGATAGTTTTCCTTTTCTTGAGGAAAACTATCATGCGAAAAAATGATTGACATGTGGACCGTTGTATCATGGAGGAAAAAATCAGAGAGAAATTTGAGAGAAAAATATTACAACAGTCAGGTGGGAATTCTCTAGACTGAAAACTAAAGGGAATCTGAGAGAGACAGAGACTGCTGGGTTGCTGCTGGCAAGGATTTGATGCTGTGAGATCACGGGACTTTTGCCCCTTCCACAAGACGGCGAAAGACACGACGGTCACTCGGATTTGCCAGTAATTCTCTCGCTTTTAAACAGTGTTACCAGATCAAACAGTCCAAGGCAGGCAGTTTATGACGTCATCTACACTCGTGATCGCCGTCCTCCCACAAAATTGGTAAAAGTGTCCGCCCGCCGTGCATTTGGCCCTCGTGTGGAAGGGGCTTGAGAATGCGTCAGGCACATCCATCTGCCTCCGCTGAAACCGACGGCAGATGTAGCCAATAGTAATGTGAAAAACATTTGGTTACGATAGTGGACACAATTTGTGGTTGCTATGAATGAATAAGCCATCCACCAATCTGGGCTGACATAACACGCCCTCTTCCTAGGTTGCCTTTACAATTATCAGGTCACTCATTGTCCCCGTAGGGTGGTAGTGCCGTCGGTGCACCTCATGCGGTACACTGTAGGCATTACTTAAGGTTGTTTGCAGCGTCCCTTCGGCCCCTAGTTGTAACCTCTTTCATTCCTTTTACTGTACTTCCATTCATATTCTCTTTCTTCCCTCTTGCTGTCCACCCTCTTCTAACAATTGTTTCATTTGCACCTGCCTAGTTTTCCTCCTGTTACACCTTTCAGATCTTTCTACTCTCAATTTCAGTTTCAGCGCTGAATGACCTCATAGGTCCCAGCGTTGGGCCTTTGGCCTAAATTCAATATTCTATTCTATTCTAAGTTACTCACTGTATAACCGTCTCTACATAAACGTCCCTCTCCCATAATCACTATAACCATTCTTTTCAGAAACTTTCTCTTAATCTCTTTCTCTCAAAGTTCTCCTGCAGCTGCTTCATAAAACCTCCTAATTGCACAGTTCCTTTCCTTGTTTGATCCATCACTGCTTCCACCTATCAATCCTTCTGTTTTCTCTCTTCCTTTCTAAATCCAAGCCTCGCCATATAAATTTTCCTACCATCACCGCTTTCAGTAGAATTCATGATCTCTGTCAACAGTTAATTTCACAAAGATCCTCAACTTATATAAACCTTTCCACCCCTCCATCATTAACAGCTGCCTGTCTGTCATATGCATTCAACAACTCTTTAAAATACTCCTTCCATCAAAGCTGGACCGCACTTTCTTCAGGCAGTATATCTCCATTTACATCAAATATTCAGCAATTCCCTTACTCATAATCTTCCTCCTTGTATTTATTCATTTCTGTTTTGTTGTTTCTCATTCACGTTTCCTTCATTTACCCAATGAATGCACTATTCATCCACTTGTCTACCTTCTCACGGTAAACTCTCCTCTTTTTGCTGCCCTGAACTTCCAACCAACTTCATCATGGCGCTACTTGATGAAATTCTCTTCCTTTCAGCGAGATGGCTGGCGGTTGAATAGGTCTAGCTGGCTTATGACTCTTGCCCTGAGACGGCCAAGTATGAAAGGAAGTATGAGATTGATGAAACCTCCGAATTCTTCCAACCAACTGAGATATAGTTTCTACGACATTATGCGCACGGACATGGCCTGGCAAGACTAAATCCAGTATTTAGTGTTTTTTTCATACCCACTTCTCGCACTTCTGTTTGCAACCTTAGCTCATTTTTCATTCAACTTCTCCACGAAAACCTTTCTCACTCATCAATATCACACTCACTTGTACTGTCACATTATGCACCTTTCCTCTCCACCATTTCGATAAATTAACAATTGGAATTACCTTAATTTCTTCTCTTCATGTGCACCTTGTTAAACTCGATAAAGGAAATTGGCTTTGGGTAAAAAAGGGTAATATGTATGTATGTATGTATGTATGTATGTGTGTATGTATGTATGTATGTATGTATGTATGTATGTATGTATGTACTATATATATATATATATATATATATATATATATATATATATATATATATATATATATATGATTATTATCACTTTTGTACGTGATTCATTTATCACAAATTACACAGGTGAAAAAATAAGGACCTACACCCGTTTCTTATTTTTCACCTGTGGTAATATGTGATATATATATATATATATATATATATATATATATATATATATATATATATATATATTTCAGAAAATATATATGCTACAAGTTTTAAAGGACACATATATGCATTTCATAGCTTCAATGCTTTAAGATGTGATGAAAGAATTTATGGAGTCAGATGGAAGTAGGTCGAGAGACTCGAGGTAAAATCTTTGTGTTCAGCAAATGGTTTGATTCCTCAGCAATATTGCCAGTCAGGTGATCTTCCGAAGTGTTATGTATATTCGTGAGTACGTGCGTTAATTTGATCTAGATTGTGCCAAAATCTGCCCTAAAAGTGAGTTTGATCGTTCATTAACGTGATAGAACTGCAGTTGTCTAGACGTAGCTTTGGAGAGGATCCAGGCTTAAATCGGCAGATAAGGTAGAGTTTGAAATCTCTGTTTTTATGGGAGGAAATTGAACTTGTGATTTTTTACCATGATTTTCTAATCATTATGAACTTTTGAACTGGTGTGGGAGATTTAATATGAATATTCATACCTCTTTTATATTATTGTTTTGTCATGTTACGTTTGCCATATCTTGGCTATGCATTTTACACTTTCCATTATTGTGTTTTGCATTTCATGTATTTTTGGGAGTTTTCTATCATGTTTGATTCTTCCGACAGATGTCTGTGGACAGATGTCGGTGGACAGTGTGGACTGGTTCGAATAGCATGTGGTAGACTGGTTTTGACATGACTAATTATTGATTTGGGGAGTATGTGTGAGTTTGGATATTTTCAGGCTATTAGCCATAGTGAGACTTCTTTAATCAGAAGTGTTTTGCAGTTCAGAGTTTAGTTATCTAACTCGATATTTCATTTATTATGCATTTTAATCTTTGCTTTGTTTTATTCATTTCTTGTTGGGTTATTTGAATAATAAACCTATTTTTGTAGAAACTATTGCGTTTCTTTAAATAGTCCATTTAATTGATTTGGTGAGAATGAGTGAGATTCGGTGGGTGAACTTGGAAAACGATGAGAGAGAGAGAGAGAGCGATACACAGAGAGAGAGAGAGAGAGGTGATACAAATTTTGATACACGGTGAGAGAGAGAGAGAGAGAGAGAGAGAGAGAGAGAGAGAGAGAGAGAGAGAAAGAGAGAGAGAAAGAGGAGAAAAATAGATGTTGTGTTGCCGTGAGCGAACGTTCATACGCCTCCGTTTCATGATTAAAGATCGTTGGAGCACGTTACGTACACCTTCAAAAGGGTGTTAATTCTGTCCTCGTTACAGAATTAATTGGTTGGCAGCGGTGTCTGAATTTAAATGGCGGCAGCGGGTGTCTTTTGATTTTAAATGGTGGCAGCATGATTTTAATGTCTTTAGTGATGGCGAAAGAGGGAGATTACTAATAGACTAATTGGTAACGTTGATGCCCAAGGCATAGGCGACTTCACCTAAGAGCTAAGGCGACGGGTCAGTGTTGAATGACTGAGTAGGTCGTGATTACGTGTGAAATGCGGGGAACCTTTCCTCTTTTTTCCGTTTCTATTCGAGTACTGGGAGTGGGGAGTTGTGAAATAGATCTGGATGATCTCCAGAACAATTTTGGGGTTAACAAAATACCCAAATAAGTGTGAATAGTGGCGATTGTGAGTTAATTACGCAAAGTGATGATTCAACTAGAAACGCGCTGGGTGTCTTTTTTGCTTCGCTGTCGAGTAGGTGACGTCACAGGTTAGCAAGTTGAGAGATAGGTACTTCGTTTTCTGTTTCAAAATTGGTAAGTACCCCATTCTCGTAAGTTGCGCAGAACGCCGTTTTCTGTTCTTCTTTTAGAGGGGGTAACTTGTGCCTTTCTCTAGTGTTCTTTTTGGTTTCTCTTTTTATGTTGTTACGCTCAGGGCGTGTGATTACTCACAAAATGCCGGACGATGCAGCAAGCACATCCCAATCAATTGTGGTGCATAAAGTGACGAACATTAGCGCGGGAATTACAAATTTTAAAGGGTTAGTTGATGGAAAGCCAACCCAAAATATAGAAACTTTCATTGAGTCAGTGAACAATTATCTGAATTCCAAGAAAATTACGAATGGCGCTGAAGCTTTAACAGAGGCTAAATCATTTCTGGATTTAGATAAAGGAGATATTGGGAAACGAGCACGCAGTTTCGGGTTCAGAAGGTGCAAAACTTGGAATGAACTGCAGAAATTTCTACGAGCTACTTATGGCGGAGTTCAACGTGAATGCGCAGTTCGGAATTTGCGAGAGTTTCTCAAAATAAAGAAAGGCAATGATTCACTAGTCACATACAGTGCGAATTTATTTGATGCAGTAGTTGAGTTAAAGAAATCTATAACAGGTTCTCCATGGGTAACTGGAAATAATATCTCCTTAGATAATTTTGAAAGATTGTTACACTTTGCTTGCCTTTTAACGTCAGTCCCAGATGTAATTGTAGATAGTTTTGATAAGAGAATTGATCAGGATACAGACGAATCCTTTTTGTTTGCACAGATTAACAAAAATCTAGCAAAATGCCCGACACTGGACAGTAGTTTTGTACAGGGAGGTGCAAAGATGTCAGCTGCGGTTTCCAAACCACAGAATAATGATAGTCGCTCGCATTCGGGAAATGATGCAACAGCGAAGACATGTGCACGAGTAGAATCGAAGAAAATTCCAGAGAGATCAGTCACAACGATACGTTGTTTTAATTGTGATAAAATAGGCCATAGTAAGTCAAATTGCAGAGTGAGATATTGTTCAGTTTGCAAATCTTCAGATCATGGATGGAGATTTTGCCCAGCCACGAAGAGTAGAGATTATTCAGGGAAGTCACGGGGAGTTTTTTCTAGATATGACAGGAGAATTCCACATGATGCAAGTTCTAGATACACAAAGGAACAGCAGAATTTTCACAAGATAAGTTCGAAAACAGACACAGGATAATGACTAATCAGGTCGTAGAGTCACTAGAACCTAGGCCGATTGTACGTGGATTCTCTAATGGCAATGAAATTTTTATTTTCATTGATTCTGGTAGCTCAGTTAACTTAGTAAATGCTGACCTTTTTCACTCGAGGTTTCCAGAGTGCAAATTAGTCCCTTCTAGTGAGACAGTGTGTGATGTACAAGCGAGAAACTGAATATTTTAGGTTCGTCATTTCTTACGCTTTGTATCGGTGGAAAGACAATAGTAGAATCATTTTTGGTCATAGAAGGATTAGCCTTAGGTGAAATGGTTTTGCTAGGACACCCTTCTTGTATGCGACATAACATCGACATTCTTACGGGAGTTCAGGGGATTACAATAGGTGAGTCGGGTTGTTTTGTTCCATATATACACAGGAAAAAAACTTGTGAGAAACTTAAGACACAGTCTGAGACATGTGTAACACATTCATTAGAGAGTGAAGATATTCCGCAAAGATCTTTCAAAGGATTTTTGTTGGAAGATGTTGAATTGCAACCGCGAGTTCCTACATTAGTTAAAGTGTCGCTGAAAGAGAAAAAGTTTCCTTCTCAAGTGTGCGTTGTTGAGGGAACCGAGAAATTCAAAGACGTTGTGAGTACGGTGTCAGTGAATGAAATTTCAGTCGCAGGCGTGACTTCAGTAGAATTAGTTAGCTATCAAGACTCAGTGAAAAAATATCACAAGGGTACTTATGTAATTGATTTTGAAGAGTTTAATGAAGAGCATAAATTAGTGAGTTTTTGTGGAGACGGGAATATGTTTCCTAACGAGGAGCAACAGTTCCGAAGTCAGGTTCTACATGAACACTTGGCTAAAGTTGATTATCCTGAATATTCAGATAAAGTAGAAAAGTATTGAAAGAATATCTAGATATCATTGCTTTGAAGGAGATAAATTAGGAGTTACAGATGTTTTAGAACATTCAATCCGCCTAGAAAAGGGTACAAATCCCATATATATTCCAGCATATCGAATTCCTTTTAAGATCAGAGAAGAAGTAGAAAAAGAAGTTCAGAAGTGGGAGTCGGAAGGCATTATCAGACCGTCCAATTCTCCGTTTAATTTTCCTTTGCTTGCAGTTCCTAAGAAAGACGGTAGTATCAGAGTTTGTGTAGATTTTCGTAAATTGAATGAAAAAACATGCCCAGATAGATATCCGGTAGCTTGTTTGCCTGATTTGTTTGTTGAGATCGGTGGCAAGAATATATATTCATCTATAGATCTTATGCAAGGGTTTTTACAAGTTCCCCTTTGTGAGAGTAGCCGTAAATATACAGCATTTTCGGTACCAAAGGGACATTACGAGTTTAATAGGATGCCTTTTGGATTACAAGGGTCCCCAATAACATTTACTAGACTGGTTAACACAGTACTTCATGGCTTGTTAGGAAAGTCGGTGTTTGTGTACATGGATGACATTCTCATATGCACAGATACAATTGAAGAACATCTAAAGGTGTTAAAAGAAGTCCTTAAGCGATTACGGTTCGCTGGGTTAAAGGTCAAATTGGCCAAATGTGAGTTTCTGAAGAGAAAAATTGTCTATTTAGGACATGTTATCTCTAAAGAGGAGTTAGAGTGAATGATGAGAAAGTTAAAGCCATTGTGAATTTTCCAGTTCCCAAAACCAGGAAACAGATTCGTTCGTTCCTAGGTATGTCGGGTTTCTTTCGCCGTTTTGTGCGGAATTTTTCTACAATAGCGTCGCCATTGACAGATTTGTTACGAGAAGACGTTAAGTTTGTTTGGGGTGATAGTCAACAATTAGCTTTTGAGAAGCTTAAGAACGCTTTGGTGAACCCACCAGTTTTGAAGTTTCCAGATTTTAGTCAACCGTTCACCTTAGTGACTGACGCGAGTCAGGAAGGTATAGGTGCGTGTTTGATGCAGAAATTTGAGGGGAAATTACACCCAATTGCTTTTATAGCAGAAAGTTCAAAACACGTGGTAGTAACGAAAGGCTGATGTCAGTTGTGGACAAGGAGGCTTTCGCAGTCGTCTCTAGCCTTGTTCATTTTAAGATGTTGTTGTTGGGAAATAAAGTTGAGATTTTTACAGATCATCAACCGTTGTTAGAGCTTTTAATAAGCCAAATTTGTCGCCCAAGAGAGCACGTTGGTTCCTAACATTGAGAGATTTTGATGCAAACCTCAAATACATTGAAGGTAAGCATAATGTAGTTGCAGATGCATTGAGCAGATACTTTCCGGTCGAGGATGAGGAAATACACACCGAATCCTGTGTGGGAGAAGAGAGTAAATATTTGGTGTCTAATGTCTCTGATATTAGTAGTTCTGAGAGATCGCATGTAGAGGACATACACGTTCCTACAGTGCATACTTCGGGGAGAAATAGTGAGTCGGCAGTCTCGGGAGAGATTGTTATTCGTGATAGTGAGAGTAACGCAGTGTGTTATATTACGGGTGAAAATGTCACTTGGGACATAGGCTTGCTGGAACAAAAGCAAGATGAAGATAAATTGTTGTCAGATGCTAAGGCATTTCTTAAGGGAGTTTCTCCGAAGAAAGGGTATAAGTTGCCTTTTTCTGGTCTAGAGTTGGAGAATAATTTATTGGTGAGAAAAGTTAAGTATAACTTGCGAAGTACTCGAAGCATGGGTGAGATTACACAAATCATCGTGCCAGAGAGTCTAGTACCACAAGTTCTAGACATTGTACATTGTAAATTTGGTTCTCCTCATTTGGGTGTAGACAAGACGTATGAAAACGTCAGGTCAAAGTTCTTTTGGAAAAATATGTTTTCCGCAGTAGAAGCCTTTGTGAAGAAGTGTGCTATTTGCAATGCGAATAAGCCAGCGACGACAGTGTCGTGTCGTTTGGGTTCATATCCCATACCACATAGGCCGTTTCAGAGAGTGCATATGGATATTCTGGGTAACTTCTCAGAGTCCGCTTATGGTTATAGACATTTATTAGTAGTTGTTGATGAGTTGACTCGCTTTGTCGAGATTTTCCCACTGAAATACAAATCAGCTGAGGAAGTTGCTATAGCATTTTTTAAGGGGATAATTTGTCGATATGGTGTTCCAGAATGTCTGATCACAGACAATGGTAGGGAGTTTATTAATAAGACTTTAGACGGTCTTGCTAATTTGTTGGGGATAAAGAAAGTATCTATAATCCCGTATAGACCTGAAGCGAATGGGTTGTGTGAGAGGGCGAATCGGAAAGTAATCGAAGCTTTACGCATGACGGTGGGAGGTTCCGATACACATTGGGACAGATCTTTGGATGAAGTGCGATATAGTATCAATACTATGATGAATGACACAATTAAGATATCTCCAGCAGAAGCTTTGTATGGATACAAGTTGAAAGGACCTTTTGATTTGTTACCAGAGTGTGTTCAGGGTGATGTTACGGTCACTTCATTGATAAATACAGCGAGAGAAAGATTTGCACGTATCAGTAAAGAACTTGAACTTAGTTCGCGTGCAATGGTAGAGAAAAGTAACGCGAAATCGAGGGGAGTAGTTTTTTCGATGGGTGATAGAGTGTTTGTTAAAGTGAATGTTCGGAATGATCTGAATTATAAATTAAGTCCGAAGTTCCACGGACCTTTTGAGATTGTAGAGATCAAAAGAGGGAATAGATTTGTAGTTAAAGATGTAAACACTGGAGTGACGAAATTGACCCATATTTCGAAGTTAAAGAAAGTTGGGATGTAATGGAACGTTTGTATATAGTTAGAGGGATAAGTGGGTTGATGTTTGTATATATATGACATTTATTTTTTAAATTTTTTTTTGTCTCTTGTTCATTTTAGATGTTGAAGTTCTTAGTCATTTGTTTTCGAATGATTTTAGAAGTTGAGACATGGGCTAGTTTCATACGAGATTTGACCCAGGTGTGAGTGTGTTAGTGTGTTATTGTGTTATGATGTGTTTCATCATCTGACGCAATGTGTGTGTTGTTTAGGATTTTTTTTTTGGGAGGTACTTAGTATATCGGACCGAACAAGTCTGATCTTTTTTTTCGGGTTGGGAGATCGTATTTGAGTACTTGGATTTTTTTTTTCAGTTTTTTTTTTTTTTTTTTTTTTTAATGAAGGGAGCTGTATTGTGAGTAGTTATAGTTGTTGAGATCATGGGAGCGATTGCCATTACGTCAATTGCTATTTTGTTGAGAGTTAGTCAGGTGTTGCGAAATATTTGCTAACCAGAGTAGAACTTTCATGTCTTTTACGAGATATGATACCTTTTAGTGTTTGGATAGGATTCTCGAGTATTTTTTTTTGTTGGATAGAATTTTTTTTATGAGTGAGTTCCGTAGAGTTGTTGTGCTTAATAGTGAGTTGACCGTGATTATTCTGAGATACAAACTTGGAATTAGTTCACATTGTGAGTGTTTGATTTTTGCATTAGTAGTTTTGTTTGGTTCAGTAACATGAAACCTTTTTGTTATTAGACCTTTTTCGAGTGTTTTTGGGAGACTCAGTAGTGACATGGGATAGAGTAGAGACCATGTTCATTTTGGGAGATCAATATCAAGGTTCGGGAGTTGGTTATAAGACGAGTTGTGCTTTGGTTAGAGAGAGGTGTGTGTGTGACAGTAGTGTTTTCCAGTTGCGAGTTGTGTCTGTGGGTGGTTGTGAATTATCATTAGTTCATAGACAGACTCCGACAGAATGTGACTTTAGACAGTTCCTGCGAGATTACCACATTGAGTCCACCAGTACTCTTCCTGCTGTGTTTTTACAAGGAGTATGCAGTTACAATGATGTGCCAGAGCAACAAGTCGACATCATTCGTTCTCCGAGGATCCAAACTGTTTGATTCATCCTGCAGAATCCGGTCTACGGAATTTCTCGTACTTAGCCGTGCTGTATTCAACAGTTCCGAGAAGATAATTATGCGTCATACGCATAACGAGCATTTGGTAGTGGAGGTACCTACAACCAAGGTGCCAATGACGGTTCCACCGTTGGAAGACATTGACGATTCCGTGATGTTCCAGTATCAGGAATATATTATGCCGACAATTTTAATTGTCTTAATAGCTGTTTTACTGATAATTCTTGTTGTGGGAGTAGTAAAGCTTATTCGTGTTTGTAAGATTACATGTAAAGGCTCTAAAACTCAACCCCAGTGACTTTGGAAGTGCGTCATGAGAGCAGTCCTTAAAGCTGCAGTGCAGTAGACATTGCTGATTGAGCATAGCTCTATTCTGTTATGTTTTATACATATGCTTTTGTTTTAGTTTGCCGTTAAGGAGAGCGAGACGCTCTTATGTGGTGGCCGAGCTCTATTTCAGAAAATATGGCTGCTACAAGTTTTAAAGGACACATATATGCATTTCATAGCTTCAATGCTTTAAGATGTGATGAAAGAATTTATGGAGTCAGATGGAAGTAGGTCGAGAGACTCGAGGTAAAATCTTTGTGTTCAGCAAATGGTTTGATTCCTCAGCAATATTGCCGGTCAGGTGATCTTCCGAAGTGTTATGTATATTCGTGAGTACGTGCGTTAATTTGATCTAGATTGTGCCAAAATCTGCCCTAAAAGTGAGTTTGATCGTTCATTAACGTGATAGAACTGCAGTTGTCTAGACGTAGCTTTGGAGAGGATCCAGGCTTAAATCGGCAGATAAGGTAGAGTTTGAAATCTCTGTTTTTATGGGAGGAAATTGAACTTGTGATTTTTTACCATGATTTTCTAATCATTATGAACTTTTGAACTGGTGTGGGAGATTTAATATGAATATTCATACCTCTTTTATATTATTGTTTTGTCATGTTACGTTTGCCATATCTTGGCTATGCATTTTACACTTTCCATTATTGTGTTTTGCATTTCATGTATTTTTGGGAGTTTTCTATCATGTTTGATTCTTCCGACAGATGTCTGTGGACAGATGTCGGTGGACAGTGGGACTGGTTCGAATAGCATGTGGTAGACTGGTTTTGACATGACTAATTATTGATTTGGGGAGTATGTGTGAGTTTGGATATTTTCAGGCTATTAGCCATAGTGAGACTTCTTTAATCAGAAGTGTTTTGCAGTTCAGAGTTTAGTTATCTAACTCGATATTTCATTTATTATGCATTTTAATCTTTGCTTTGTTTTATTCATTTCTTGTTGGGTTATTTGAATAATAAACCTATTTTTGTAGAAACTATTGCGTTTCTTTAAATAGTCCATTTAATTGATTTGGTGAGAATGAGTGCGATTCGGGTGGGTGAACTTCGGAAAACGATGAGAGAGAGAGAGAGAGGCGATACACAGAGAGAGAGAGAGAGAGGTGATACACGGTGAGAGAGAGAGAGAGAGAGAGAGAGAGAGAGAGAGAGAGAAAGAGGAGAAAAATAGATGTAAGTGTTGCCGTGAGCGAACGTTCATACGCCTCCGTTTCATGATTAAAGATCGTTGGAGCACGTTACGTACACCTTCAAAAGGGTGTTAATTCTGTCCTCGTTACATATATATATATATATATAATATATATATATATATATATATATATATATATATATATATATATATATATATATATATATATATATATATATATATATATATATATATATATATATATATATATATAATATTCGTAATAATTTCCTGTTTGATAAAGGCTTAATTTTCTGTCTTCCTTTTCATTCCTATATGGCTTATCTACCTATCAATAACTTTTGAAGACCTCTTTGTCCTTTGCTATTCCCCGGAGCATTTCGAAATTCACTGCGTATGTCAAGACAGCTGACAGCTCCTTGTGTTGTCCTGCATCAATAGCTGTTGCTTCTTCCCCTCATGACGCTGTACAAAATTCACACTCAAGTCAGCTTAACGACAGCCCCTGCTGCCACTGTCACCCAGGCCAGCAAGCAACATGCTTCACTGCCACAATGCAGCATTTTCCTTTTAAACCTTGCCATCATAATGTCCAAATAACCTTCATAAATACATCAGGAAGAGGACATTAAATTAAACTTTGTCACCAGGTAAACCAATAGTGTTTTTCTAGTTGTCATGGGATGGATACCACACTATGTTCCCTAATCCTTGCAGCGCAGAGCAACGGACAGCATCCTCTTTCATGCTGAGAAATCACTCCCTGAAGAGTCTAATTACCGAGTCAGACATTATTGAAACAGTTTGCGCAACCATTGAATATCGCAGCAATCTTCTCTGATTATTGCAATCGTCCTCACTTGTGCAAAAACGTACTCGAGGAGTCGTGGCAATTCTACCTGGAGATTCAAAGTTGACGTAACTTTTGTTGTGTAAGTCTTGCATAGGGAAATTCAGCTCAGTCAGAATATCCAGATGATCTTGCTGCTTAGGACTTGGTGGGCAGATTGATCTAGCTTACTTTGGACTTCCTGAACAACTTGATACAGGTTATTTAGGACTTAGGGGCCTTATTCATCCATTTTTCCGGTCTACGTTTCTTGATACATCAAAACATTTTGAGTGTCTTCAGCGCTGAACGGCCGAAAGTGCCCCAGTGGTTGGCTTGACAGCCTGATTTTCATAAATCAATAAATCCTATTTTTTCATTCATGTAAATATCCTATGTATATATTTTTTCTTTTAGCTACAAGGATGAGACTGATTACTATAAATTTCACTTACATAAATGGTAAATTGATAGTTCATTTTATTCTATGACATGTGAGGTGAAATTTATTATAGATATTCCTCGTCCATACGTAATTTGATTTCATACGATTTCTTTAGCTACTTTGTAAACTAATGAAATATGATTTTTGTATAAGTAGGCTACATAAAAGTTATGGAAAGACTTAATTTCTTAATAAACTTTCGTATCCAGAACAAGGTCCTGCAAAACTATCTACGCATCAAATGTTTTGTTATGAAACTTCCTCCAGGATTCTTATCTCGTTTGTTGGGTTGTCCGAGTCCACACGACCACATCAGGCCTCTTATCCCCTTCAACACCTTCTCATACTTAAGGAAAGGATCCTTGCTGGCACAAAGCCGGCTTAATCCAAACTAACAAACCATCCTGGATTTTTTTTTTTTTTACTTCGCTTTTCCATAACCTGAGTCTTAAGTAACTGAGTTCCACTTTTGTAAGAAATCTGATTCTCTTATTAGGGCGATTCGCTTTTGAAAACTGAGAGCGAGAGAAATTGTGAGGATAGGGAATGAGAATAAAGAATGTAATGGAATTTCCACACCAGGGACTGAATTGCGGTGATGGATTTCATGTAACATGATTTTATTTTATAGAAAGGGGTGGACGGTCGTTTAGTTAGCGGAAACCACTGAAAGTGGCAAGTGAAGAAAATAACAGAGAGAAAAACCAGATATAATACAGAACCTAATCCCTGAGGAAAAATGGGGAAAGAGAGAAAAAGAAAGGAAATAAACAGGCAAAATTAGCATATTTCGATTACTGAAGTGTATGTCAGCAAAGACCCTTTTGAAGCAGGTAGGTTGCAGTTGATTGCAGTTTTTTTTTCACCGTTCTGATAATTATTTCTTTTGTGTTACTGCATCCAACCAGTAATTCTCCGATGTTTATCATTCTCTGTGAAAGGAGAGATAAAGAGCCGTGAACTGGGATTATCTTATTGGGAAAGAATACACGAGATGCGAGTTGCCGAGTAATAAGATGGAGAGAAGGTCCGGCAGTTGAAACGTGGTGGATGTCTTTCGTAAAGTTATCCTCAAATAATGTATTCTTTCCCAATAAAAGAATCCCAGTTCATGACTCTCTATCCCTCCATTCACAAAGAATGAAAAAGTATGTCAAACATCGGAGAGTTACTGGCTGAATGGAGTGACACAAAACAATTATAAAAAAGATGACAAAGAATTTGAAGTCGAACACAGCTGACGTAGCCATCACGAGTATTCAAGTGCGTGATTATCCAGTCAGGATTCCGCTGTTGCAATGCTCCTGCTGCGTTAAGTGAATCACATGATACTGATTTCATTAGAAGAAATTAATTGCTAGTTAGCGTATATATATATATATATATATATATATATATATATATATATATATATATATATATATATATATACATATATATATATATATAAATATATATATATATATATATATATATATATATATATAATATATATATATATATATATATATATATATATATATATATATATATTATATTTATATATATATATATATTATATATATTGTTACGTCTGTAGCTGAGTGGTTGATTTTGGATACTTACAGAAATAACCTTCCTAATGGTCACTGAGACATAAATGGGGAAAGAACATGGAAAGAATAGGTAAGATTGCAAAAGTGACAATACTAGTAGTTTACAATGACTTTAATTACAAATTTACAATGTAAATCAACAGCATAAATAACACCAGGACACCACTTAATAGTTTAACCCTTATGGGGTGGGCTAAATATATATTAAGCACATCCCGGACTGGGCAAACTTTAAGGCTGACCAGTTAAAAAAAAAACACATCAATGGAAAGAGGAAGATATGCAAATGCACATGGTGTATCGTAAAAAATTTCCTGTACCTTCCATGGAAAGTTGAAAGAGAATATTTACAACCCCGTGTGGGGCCTCTTTTCCAAGACACTTGTAAAAATATGCTAATTTTACAAAGTTATTCAAGTTTCTTCTAATAATATATTTTATTTTATTTTGTAAAATTATAATAACAGCTCACACAGTATCATAACAGATAAGAACTAAAATCAGTAACAAACTCTGGGAATATTTACTGCCAAATATTTATGAGATTTACTGAGATGGGGAGATGCAGTAGCTTTTTGTGATGTATTAATGTTTTTCTAATATTTCTTTGCACTTTTCTTTGCAAAATTACAATTATAGCTGACATACATACTATCATAAAAGATAAGAACTAAAACCAACAACAATCCCTGGGTATGTTTATGAGAAAATAAATAAAAAGGCATCCTGGAGATACAGAGAGGCAGTACATAGCCCCATGAAATCTCAAGGCATACTGAACTATGTCTCTC
This sequence comes from Macrobrachium rosenbergii, assembly GCF_040412425.1. NCBI lineage: Eukaryota > Metazoa > Arthropoda > Malacostraca > Decapoda > Palaemonidae > Macrobrachium > Macrobrachium rosenbergii. The sequence continues at coordinate 39,067,590 of NC_089766.1, forward strand.
CCGTTGTGAGCTACTGCAGTTCCCATAAGTCATTTATGGCCCATTGCAGAGATACGAACATTTTTCCCACTAAATTCATCCAAACGTATGGTGCGCAATATTAATACTCATAAGAGGTAGCCCGGTGCTGGCTCAAAACCTGTTATGGCTCCTCATATGATCATGCCCATCCAGTAAGGGTTAAAATGAAAAGAACCCACTTGCAAAGGGGCACAACAATAATAAAGGAGAATCTATTGCTTGTGAGAGTATTGTTCATACAATGGAATTTCTAATGATGCAATTCCCAGAAATCTTGGGTCAGGATAGACGTACACTTGAGATAGTAACAAAAGATATCACTACTGTAGGAACAGAGAGATGTCTAATTAACACACTGCCCTAATGACCATCTCACACATATATAAATTAAGGCAAGAGTTAGGAGGAAGCGTTATGCTAATTTTGCTTCTGCTAATAGTGCAGCAGATAATTGCATATTTCATAAGAATCGTTCAGATAGTGAAACAAGCATGAAATTTTGCACAAGTGCTCTTTAAAGTTCCCTCTATCAGAAAAGGGCACTGGCCACGCAAAAAATTTAATATGGCGGCCAAATTCCAAGATGGCGGCCAGTATCGACAGATTTTGGCTAATTTTTCACTAGAATGGCATGTATTTGCTTCTAGCAATATGGTAAAGCTCTTCCATACTATTTCTTGTGAATATTATGTTTCTGTAGCTTCCCAGTACAGTTTACCTTTAAATATGGGGGCTATATGGCTGCCAAGAAAAGGTAGAAACAATAATTATAATGAGAAATAATGCCCGTTCAACAATTATCGTTTTAAGCATGGATCTTGGTTTCTGTGGTTTTAGATCCTAATGAGGCCATCTCTTTCGAATAACTCATCAATTTTGAAGGAAAATTAATAAATGTAAAAGAGTGTATGTCTGCACACAACCAGGGCACACTGGTGACATCACTGCTGTGTAACTCAGCATGGGGTTCAGTGCCAGCTAATCCAGCTTTACTAATCCTGTAGTCTTAGACTAGTAGTTGTAGTATAGTTTAGTTTAGTGTCCCAAATGCTTTCTAACAGCCCCAGACCAGCTATAGTTAGATAGCCGCACCTGAATAGACAGGATGTGCCAGCGGGGAGAGCCGAGCCAAGGGTATGGGGGCTGTACATGATGGTTCATGTACTTACCCGGATGGTGTACAGATCACACGGGACTTAAATGGCACTGGATGAATGATCGGGCTAGGTGTAGGGAGACCGAACCTAGTTGAATCCCATACAGGAATGTGTGCTTTGTTTAAGGTGGTAAAAGGATAACCCCTCGGCCTTAATCAAAAGTGAAATCATGGCAGAATGTGATGCCAATCCAATATTGAGCAGTAGAAAAACAAACTGGAGTTTGTGTTGTCTTTGTCAGAAGGACAAAAGAGGGGAGCACTTGACATCACCTCCAAGTCATCATGTCCTAGACCATGATGGGTACACAATGCTGGCAAGGAACATTCCCATGTTCAGTGAAATTAATGAAATGCCACTGATAATGGATCCAGCAAGGCTGGATGAAGGTGATGGCATAGAGGCCACTCTCAGGAAAAATGCAGCAAAATACCATGTGAACTGTCGCTTGTTGTTTAACAACACTAAACTGGACCGTGCAAGAAAGCGACAATCCAATGACCAGACCAGCAACACTGAGACTAGTCGTGCAAAACTGCGCTGAACCAGTCATGACAATGAAGTTTGCATTTTCTGTGAGAAAGTGGCACCTGCATCTGATCTCAGACAGGCTAGTACTAAGGGCCTTGACTTGAAATTGCGTGAATGTGCAGAGATACTTAGTGATGGCAAGCTCCTTGCTAAGTTGACTGGTGGGGATGTCATTGCACAGGAGTTTAAGTATCACCATGCCTGTCTTTGTGCCCTCTACAACAGAAAAGGTCCTACCTGAGGAGCCTTGAGAAAGACCAAGGTAGCACTGAGTCAGAATCAGATGTGTATCCACTAGTTCTGTCAGAACTGATGACATACATTGTTGAAAACAACCTTTGTTCAGATGATCCAGTCACATTTCGGCTGGCAGATATTTGCCACCTCTACCAACAACGTCTGGAACAATTAGGTGTAGAGTCACCAAGTGTAAATTCCACGAGACTCAAAGACAAACTTCTGGCAGAAATTCCAGAACTTGAGGCTCATAAATCTGGCAGAGATGTATTACTTGCATTTCAAAAGGATGTGGGAAAAGCACTTGCTCAATCATCTGATCTTTCAGAGGCAGTTATCATTGCTAAAGCAGCAAATATTCTCAGAAAGTCTATACTTGATCATCAGTCACGGTTTGATGGCACATTTTCTGAGGCTTGTGTACGAAATTCTGTGCCTCCTCTCCTGCTCCAGTTTGTAGGGATGGTTGAGCATGGGGCTGACATCAAGTCACAGTTACGATTTGGAGCATCAAAGTCAGACCAGGCCATTGCACAGCTCATGCAGTTCAACTGCTACTCCCGATACAAAGAGGGAGCAACAACTCATAGACACTCCAAAGACAGAGAAACACCATTCCCAGTCTACATGGGACTCTCAGTCTATGCCAAAACCAGGAAGAGAAACCTGGTTGAAATGCTACATCAGTATGGCCTCAGTATCTCTTATGACAGAGTACTGGAGGTCTCTGCACAGTTAGGAGATGCCACAGTTAGCAAATATGTGGAGGAGGGTGTGGTCTGTCCCCAGTACTGCGAAAAGGGTTGTTCACCACTGCAGTGATGGACAACATCGACCACAACCCATCTGCAACTACTGCCACTACCTCCTTCCATGGAACTAGCATCTCCATATTTCAGCACCCCACCAAGGAGAACACTGGACAGGAAAGACAGCAACTAAAGTTTGCACCTGAGAAAGTGAGGTCGGTGCCTGAATTGCCGGACACATTCACAAACATCTCACCAGCTTCCTTTCAAACAAAGAACCCTGTGCCACCAAACACTGCAATACCAAAGCCACCCACAGATATCTTGGGGCCACAGCTTGCACTGGAGTATCAGTGGCTAGACAAGGTCATAGTCACCCAGGAAATAGATGATGCAGTGAATCTGACGTGGTCAGCTCATCACGCTTCAATGAAGAGAAGCCCAGAATTTGAAGTAACCATAACTTCATTGCTTCCTCTCCTGCGTGATCAGGCTCATTCTGTTGCTACGATCAAACACGTGATGCAGAAAGTGCAGGATGTCACTGATTTTCTGAACCCTGGCCAGATACCCATAATCACAGCTGATCAGCCAATCTATGCCGTAGCAAAGCAGGTGCAGTGGCAGTGGCCTGATCAGTATGGCGAAGACAAGTATCTGGTAATGTTTGGTGGTCTGCACATTGAGATGGCAGCAATGACATCTCTTGGTACTCTTCTTCATGGCAGTGGTTGGACAGGAGCTCTGGTGGAGGCAGGAGTTGCTTCATCTGGAACTGCAGAATCCTTCCTGTCAGCTGCAAGTGTAACCAGGACACGGCAGATGCACCAGGTTACAGCCTCTAGTTTGTACAAACTCCTGAGGACAGCATACACTGACTACTGTGCTGAGAAAGCAAACAACAATGAGCAGGCATTAGAGTTTGAGGAGTGGTGTGACCTTCGAAGACAGCAGAGTCCACAGTTCCACTTCTGGCACATGGTGTTGTCTATGGAACTTGTGATATTCCTACTGATCAGGTCCTTCCGTGAGGCCAATTTTGTCCTCTACTGCCAGGCATTGCATGAGTTGATACCCTACTTCTTTTCCAACAATAATACAAACTATGCTCGTTGGCTGCCTATTCACCTCAGGGACATGCTTACCCTAGAGAGTTCACACCCAGAGTTGCACAAGGAGTTCAAGGCTGGCAACTTTGTTGTGCACAAGACCAGTCGCCAGTTCTCAGCAATGGCTCTTGACCAAGCTCATGAGCAGACCAATGCCTTTATAAAGGCTGATGGCGGAGCCATTGGGCTGACTGAAGATCCGTCAGCACTCAGAAGATGGATGGTGGCTGGCCCAGAGATCATCCGCTTGGTGTCTGCATACGAAACAGAGGTTCAAAGTAAGGAGTCTAATGAGCAGACAACACACCATGAACAAACACCTCATGCGCAGAAGACATTCTTGGAGAGAGTCAGCAAGCTGTCATTGGCTTTGCAACACTTGGGAAGTCCTTTTCAGGAAGAGAGCCAGGAACTGTATTCCATTGACAACAAAGACATTGCCCACCCCAGCTCAGCAGAACTTCTACAGACACACCTTGACAGAGGCCGCATTAAATTTCAGAAGTTTTCAGACTCTTTGGCAAACAATGCAGTCTCCTTCTATGAGCCGATAAAGAAGAACAGAACTGACTTCTTCAGGCAAGAAGCTGCTCCTGTAGAACAGTCAAAGCAGAAACTTCTGAAGGAGGATTGCCAGCTTTTCTCAAAGCTATATTATATCCTGTCAGAGCCGTGAATGTGATCTGCAGGAATTCTTCCAGCACGAGAATCAAACATTCCCAGCTTCCCTTAGTGAGGGTGGTAGGCTGTACACATGTCAGAAGTCTCAGCTGACCTCGGTCCTGGAGAGTCATGTTACACTAGAAGACAAAGAACCAAAGACTGATGTCCTCATTGTAGATGGATCAGCTTTGGTCCATGCCTTGCCACCAAAGAAAGGAAAGACCTTTGAGGGCTATGCACTTTGCGACTTCTTGCCTGTGATACAATCCTATAGCAGCAAGTACACATCATCACATCTTGTATTTGATGTATACAATACATCCAGCCTCAAAGCTGAGACCAGGCTCCAACGTGGTCAAGGAGGAAGGCGCAAGGTGACAGACAAGAACACAATTCCATCCAACTGGCGCAATTTCCTAAGACACGATGCCAACAAGACAGAGTTGTTCCAGTTCCTGGCAGACAAAGTTGCCCAGATGTCTGCCACAAATGTTGTCATTGCCACGAAAGGGTCTGCTGTCCTCAGCACTCATGAGGCTAGTCTTCAGGGACTGGAAAAGTGCTCTCATGAGGAAGCTGACACCCGCATCTTTCTCCATGCCAAATATACCACAGAACATGGAGCCAAGACCATCACGGTTAAAGCAAATGACACAGATGTTCTTGTCGTTGCAGTCAGTGCTTTCTCCACTCCCCACAATCTAGGGCTAGAGAAGCTATGGGTGGCATTTGGCCAAGGCCAGAGCCTGCGCTGGATTGCTGTGCATGACCTGTGCAACTCTCTGGGCCAGGAGAAGGTGAATGGCATGCTCTTCTTCCATGCGTTCACAGGCTGTGATACAGTGTCAGCCTTCCGGAGCAAGGGCAAGAAGACCGCCTGGCAGACATGGAACATCTTTCCAGAGGCCTCCACTGTGTTCTCCAAACTGAGTCATTACCCTCTCAGAGTGGAAGAGAGTGACCTGAAGGTCCTGGAGAGGTTTGTCATACTTATGTATGAAAGATCCAGCACTGCTGGCACTGTGGATGAGGCTAGACTTGATATGTTTGCCAGAAAACAAAGGGCATATGAGGCCATTCCACCAACCAGGGGAGCTCTCCTCCAACACACCAAGCGTGCTGCGTACCAGGCTGGTTGTGTGTGGGGGCAGGCCACCCAGTGTCAGCCACAGCCAGAGAACCCTGCTGAGTGGGGATGGCAAAAGTCTGGTGAAGCATGGCAAGTCCTCTGGACAACCAACTCGCCCTTAGCCAAGAGTTGCCAACAGCTTACCAAATGTGGATGCAAAGCAGGCTGTCGGGAAAGGTGCAAGTGCTACAAGCTGGGTCTTCCCTGCACAGCTCTGTGCACTTGCAAATGTGAAGTCTAGATAAATATTGCCCTCTCTTCAGTAGATAATCTAGCTTGAGCATCCAACGTGTCATGCTATGCCTACCTTCTTATCCTCGAATTTTTCAAAGGTGTAGGTTGAGAGACCTATACATAGATTGGTTGCGTTTAGTCCGTATTTCTCTTCTTTTCTTTTTATGGTTACAGTCTTAGACACAATGTTGTATGTGACCATACCATTACTATTTCAGTTGAAAATAGCATATTAGTTAAACTGTCTGATCACATGAATATACCATTAAATAAAAACAGTTGGTCTCTATGTCTGCTAGCGCTGTGGATAGAAAAAAAAAACTTTTATGGCAACCATTTTGTACGCCACCTTGGTTACAATTCATTTAGTAAGGGTTTTCAATAAAATGTGTGGTATGGAACATTTTTATAACCTAAAAGTCGAGGTTTAAAAAAAAAAAAAAAACTGGCATATTCCATCAATAGATGCTCCCAAACCAGTGAATCTCAACATAGATGGCGACCATTTTGAAAAATAGCCGCCATCTTGGATTTTCAGGTGGCCAGCGCCCTTTTCTAAGAGAGCGTAGTCTTAGGAATGTTTGTGCCAAATTTCATGCTTGTTTCACTATCTGAACGATTTTTACAGCAATCTGCTGCACTATAATGGGGAATGTTTACTTCACTAAATCCAAGGAAAAGAAAGCCAGTCATTCATAAACAAAGTGTTAGATATTACAACCTATTTTATGAAAAAGCTGCAAAAAATTATTTTTATGGGCTTTTATATCTTATGGGTAAAAAGTATATTAGGAAATACCAGTCTCTTTGTTTGTGAGCTTTGGAAAATCTGAAACTTGTTAATGAATGTGGGTTATGTTAACATTTCCTTAGCCATGAAAAAGGGTAGTGTCAGGTAACTGAAGTGAGCTGACTGTAATGAGAGCTGGTGGTTGTTCTGGGCCTTCGTCAGAGTCTCCTGTCCCTTGAGACTTCATTTCCAAAGAGCAAGTTCTTCATTCCTTTGTAATAAAGGGTTACTAGTCTCCCCAGTAGGAGTATTTTTGCAAGCCCATTATTTGAGATTTCTGTAAAACTGTGGTTTTCTACCCAAGGTTTTTTTTTATATATAACTTCCTTCTTGGTATTAGGATGCACATCCTCAACAATACTACTTCATTTTTATCTAAAATTTTTAATTGCGTTATTTTAAATAAAAATGAATTTATTCTCCTGCATGCAATACCAAATCGGTATTTGAAGTAGTAAATTATCCGACCCACAAATGGAAGAATACATCAGGCTTTATGCCATTTATGTTTTGTACAAAGTTTATCAAACATAATTTTTCATCCAAATGTTACCTCTGCCAGAAAGTCTCTGAAAGACCAAGAACGCGACAGCGAGTACCAATGAAGTTTCACAAAATCATGAGTTTTCATTACCACTTTTCTGCAATTAGAAACCACTAGATTTTAATCCCTGAGAGTCATTTCAGGTGCAACTACTCATTAATGACGGTACATTAGCTTTATATCAGACCGAAAGAAACTTTGGGAGATGGAATTAATTACTATGTGGGACTGTCATTCTGTGTATCAATCTGAATGGCATTTCAGTTATTCTTCTGAAAATTACAGTAATCTGTCTTTTTTTATAAAAATATTGAAACTTTTTTTTTGCTGTAGATCAGATCGATGATTTTGCGCTCTCTCTCTCTCTCTCTCTCTCTCTCTCTCTCTCTCTCTCTCTCTCTAAAGGCCTAGATGTCGTCAAGTTCTGCAACTGAATTCGAAATGCGTATCTTTAAGAGCTGTTCATCAAGATGAGAACAGAAGCATTCATTAAATATAATAAACCGGCATCACAACATTGGTCGTCGATATTGTTGACAAAGATACAAGCACCGGGTTATTAGAACTTACATTCACACACACACACTCTCTAAAGTGGACGTGCAAGAGCAATCTCAGGTAAATATCTTGCATGGTATTTATAATTCAAGAGAATCGTTTATGATCAAATCATTTGACTGCAATAGATATCAAAATCAGTTAATTCTTGTTTCGACATTCGGATTTAATTTTATATTTTTACTTATGGTAATAATCGTAATCATTTTCACTGTAAAGACTGAAACTTCATGACAACCAGTGCACTGAAAACGACACAGAACTTCACTGGGGTTGCAGTGAGTTATGATTATTAAATAGAAGCATTCCAAATGTCTAACCATTCACTGTTCTACTTTAAGATGACATGCAACAAATTTTAAAATTCATTATATGAGATAACTGGAAATTATAATTTATATTTGGAAGGCCAGAAAATGAAACGCCAAAACCCACATAACCAGCTGACTAGGCAGACGTCCTTAGGTGACGTAGTGGAAAGCTACTAGTAATCCGGGAGCTTACTTGGAAGAACAGAATCAAAAATGTAAAACTAAATCAACAGTTCTATATTACTTACAATTTGAAAATTTGTACTTCTTTTTCTCGCTTTTCTGATGTCCCTCCTTTATGCTGCTCCATTGTCTCTTATGTTCCTCTCACCAATCGTTCTCTCCAACCCTTTCGGTTTGTTCATCAGCTGCTTCAAGTTCATTTAAATATACTTTATCTATTTAAAGGACCTTGAGCCGCTTATTCCCAGGTTTCTTGTCGAAACCCAAAACAAAATTCCAGTTGAAAAAAAACTGGCGGGAGGTGCTCATTCGCTGTTGAGAAAAGCCTCTCTAACAATTGTTTCAAACGGGAAAGTTATGGTTAAAACCTATTTAGGACAATTTCTGTCTCAGAATGATTTCAGAGCCTCGTCTTTCTATATTCTGTCTGTCTAGCCGGAGGTGTCCTCTTGTTTCTGGTTCATTCTGCCTGTCCCGAGGAAGGGTGGGCGTGGCTTTCGAGAAACACTTAGTAATCCCTTCGGAGATCTCTTCATTTCAGTTTATAACATCTAAAGACACTGATCTTTGAATGCGTTTGTCAGTCTTCAATTTTTGACCGTTCAGAAGACCGCCTGCACAAAGCTTTTCTCTCGAGGTTTTATACCGACTCTCAACCTCCCACCAATGATGATGGAGCTTTGATATGAAATTTGTGAAAAATTTCAATATTATGGACATCGTCATTTCCGATTTCAAGATTATTTTCATACTGATGCTTGAATTACTTGAAATTTTTTTCTGTTAGCTGTCTAGGGTTTCAAGAATTTAGATGTCAGCCACATCTCAGACCACCACAGGATCTGAGAAACCGAAGAGGCTTTGCACATCGACAGATTATTTTTTTACCTTCTCACCTGCATCCCCTTCATGTCTCTTTGTCTATCAGTTTTATAAATCAATTGTTAGTTTTACATTTAAAGTTTATCTGTTCGTGCGTCGGGGTATAATTTTATTGTCGAGGTTTGAAATCAACTTCTCGATTCCCAAAATAAATTCAATTTAAATATCAAAAGATGTTTGAGACATTAAAATACATCTTGAACTCGAGAATTATTTTAGAGCAATGTTACAGTTTCCAATATCTGGGTGAGAGGAGATGCAAGAGTCCACGTGTTATTGCTCGCACAAGCAATGTATTGCTTTCTGGTTGTAAATATACGGAGAAATTGTGTTAGTTCCTGAATATAACTGAACTAAGATTTTATGAGGTTTTCTGGCACAGTTCCTTGCTGACCGATTTTCCTCTCAGTTTCTCACGTCTGATATCGGACAGATGTCGGAATGAAAGAAGAGATCTTGGTTCGTGATTTGAGCTATGGTTTGAATATTATTTGAGAAAGATTCAGCAGTGTGTCTAGTACTGAATCAGACATTGCTTGAGAATAATGGAAAGCTATCTTTAAACTTTCTTCTTTATACTATACTTTGATATTTCCTTATTATTATTATTATTATTATTATTATTATTATTATTATTATTATTATTATTATTATTATTATTATTAAGAAATGGAAATATTTTTACAATTTTCCATTATTTTAACGGTTTTTACTCTTTTATTCGTTTGATATATTTTATCTCCAGCCACACACTCTCTCTCTCTCTCTCTCTCTCTCTCTCTCTCTCTCTCTCTCTCTCTCTCTCTCTCTCTCTCTCTCTCTCATAACAAAGATTCCATTACAAATATAAAGGTGAATAAAAATAATAAAAAAAAACAATTGAGATAAAAAGGTGGAGAGGAATTAAAGCAGCGTCTCAAATCAGGCACCTGATGCAAAGGAAGAAGACGAGGGACCAACGTCAGAGTCTGTGAGCGGAAAGTCTTTGCAAATATTCGATTCGGACGAATTCAGGGACAGAGTCTTTCTGGAAAATGATTAGTGATGTGCAGTGATGCTCTGAAGGAAAGGAAGACCCCACTCGATGTTTGCTTCATGTTTTAAAATGAAAACAAACAAGTACACAAACAAATACTCTTGAAAAAAAATATTGCTTTTGTAGGTAAGGTAACTGTAATTTAGTACAAAACGCACTATAAATATATATATATATATATATATATATATATATATATATATATATATATATATATATATATATATATATATATATACATATATACATATATATACATATATATATATATATATATATATATATATATATATATATATATATATATATATATATATATATATATATATATATATATATATACATTCCTCCCTCCTATTTAGCTGCTATCTATATAACTTATATAGAGGATTATAATTTCAGTTAGCTTATAGCTGGCGCCAATATGTGTAACTCAGTTGTTTTTTCACTCATACAGACAGAGAACGTTTTCTTATATACCTACAGGCAATCTCTAAAGGAAGACAATTTGTTAGCAGTCCAAAAACCCCTAAAGAACACACCTGGGCAATCTTCTTTAGTCGTAAATGGAAGAAAACCCAAGTCCTTCTCCCCAAGATGCCAATTTTGGATATTTTCCTATCTTTTGATAACTAAATGGTGAATATTCCAAAATGTCACCTATATGAATAAAATAACTAAAATTTATAGTATAACTTCTTTTCTTGAGATTTTGCTGGCCTTTGACATGCTTCAAACATCTGTACTATTTTTTTTCAAAAGCAGGGAAGAATAATAATAATCATAATAATAATAATAATAATCCTAATAATAATAACGGATAATTGTAATAAAGATTATTTAAAATCAAAAAGGTTCTTTTTCATTTATCAAACTAGCCAGCCCTGTGTATGTACTTAACTCCTTAAATTTTCCATTTCAACTAAAAATTTTAACCTCTTAGACAAAACAAACTTCCCTTTGTCAGAAACTTGCCTGATCCCATGTCTTGCCATTTACACTTTGAACTGAGTAAAGATAAAAATTAAAATCAGCAAACTTTAACTAGATTCTAGAAAGTTAAAATGTAATAGCATCAAATCTTGATCTTATAATTACGAATTCAACTTAACGACACTGCCATAAAATTCTCAGATCAACATTTCTCATTCATAAAAATGCACCTTTATACATCATGTGTTAAGAACATAAGTGGGAAGACTTAAGAAAGAAAATTCATTTGTCTTCTTAATCCAGAAATTATTTCAGGAGTAACACGTAATTATTCATCTCCGCTTCATCCCTTTAACGACCCAAATTTAATCAATGCCTTGTCGTCAGAGAAGTGTCCGGTCCCAACTGTCCACAACCCCATTCCATCAACACCATCCCAGCAAATAAGGTAACAGGAAAAACGGAGACGAATTATGCAATGGAGAATTATCTGATGATAATTTTTATCCACTTGCCCCAATCATGTCAGGTTGTTACTGTGCCTCAGTTTTCTCAGTGATTATGTTGTAGTAATCTGTCTAAAGGTTGATTTGCAATTTCTATAAATTATTCAGGAAATTGGAAAAAGTAATTCTAATTTCAGGAGGAGACCATCCACCTTTGTTATAACTCCAGGATAATTGGACAAAGTCTTCCATTTCTTCTCCCCTTTTGTTTACAAACTGTTCCCTGTTTTGTATGGGTTCAATTTTAATTTTGTGTGTATTTTATCAACTCAAGTCTATTCTTATCATTTTGGGTGTTATATATATATATATATATATATATATATATATATATATATATATATATATATATATATATATATATATATATATATATATATATATATATATATATATATATATATATATGTGTGTGTGTGTGTGTGTGTGTGTGTGTGTGTGTGTGTGTGTGTGTGTGTGTGTGTGTGCGCGTAGGCGTGCCCGGTTTCTTATATACAAACGAAAGAAGAAATTGAAGAGCCAAAACACCGGTCTAAAGGGTGACTGGGCAGTTTCTTTATTCACAAGGAGAAAAATCTTTCGTTTGATGCCATTTTGGGAAATTTTCCCAACTTTTGATAACAAATCCGGTCAACTATATGAATAACTAAAATTTATAGTATGACATTGTGGCTATTAGAGATGGTACAGTTAGATTTCTAGTAAAATTCAAACATCTGTACTATTTTTTATAATAATAATAATAATAATAATAATAATAATAATAATAATAATAATAATAATAATAATAATAATAGCAGCTATGACCCAAAACAACAACAACAACAATAATAATAATAATAATAATAATAATAATAATAATAATAATAATAATAATAATAATAATACTAAAGATTATTTTAAAATTTTTTTCTCATTTATCAAACTCCAGGATTGTGTGTGGACTTACAAAATTTCCCATTTCAACTAAAAATTCTAGTGTATTAGTGAAGATTAACCTAGATAACAGCTACGTCTCTTACAAGTAATAATCTGATGAAGTAAAAATTTAAACGAGCAAACTTTAACAGATTCTAGAAAGTTAAAATATTTTTCCCAGAAATCTTGATCTTAGAAGCAGAATCCAGTTGATGCCAAAAACTCTCAGAACAACATTTCTCATACCGCTCAAATGTTTCTCTCGCAAAGAAAAAATGTGAAAAAATGCCTCTTTATACATCACAATTAAGTCCAGGAAGTGAAAGACTTAATTGCCAGAAGAAAGAAAATTTGTCTTCTTAACATACCAGAAATTATTTGCAGCCAACTTCTCCGACTTATCCCTTTAATGACCCAACTTGACAGCATTTCATTCCATTATCCCCTTGAAGTGAATAAGAAAAATGGAAATAATCAACAATGACAATCGTCTGGATGATACTGGAACAGAAATAAATTTCCGTTACTCAGGATCAAACCAGGTAATCTTTCATTATTCAGGATGAGACCCAGGTAATTTCATTATTCAGGAGGAAGAAACAGTCTTTGTATCTCGAAGGATAATTGGGCAAAAGTTTCGACGTTTTTCTCCCCTGAGCTATTCTGTGTTCAAATATGGATTCTTTCGTTCTGGTGTATTTTGACCTCGCTATTCTTGTAATTTTATATGTTAGGCATATATCTATCTATCTATCTATCTATATATATATATATATATATATATATATATATATATATATATATATATATATATATATATATATATATATATGCATATATATGCATATATATGCCTGTGTGGAACATGGATGAGTCTGATCTCAACTGACGGCCACTGTTTTACCAGGTGAAACCAGGTCTTTAATGGAACCTGTAATAACTTTAAGTGAGAGAGAGCAACACTTTAAAATGATTTGAAGTGAGAAAGAGAAAGCAACGCTTTTAGTTTTCTGTAAAAGAAAACTATTGTGCCGGCTTTGTCTGTCCGTCCGCACTTTTTTCTGTCCGCCCTCAGATCTTAGAAATTACTGAGGCTAGAGGGTTGCAAACTGATATGTTGATCATCATCCACCAATCATCAAAAAAAAAAAAAAAAAAAACTGCAACCCTCTGGCATTAGTAGTTTTGATTTTAAGTGCCATAATGGTACATCTGGCAACACCACAAAGGACAGGCTACCACCGGGACGTGGTTAAAGTTTCATGGACTGCAACTCATACAGCAATACCCAACGAAAGATAGATCTATTTTCGGTGGCCTTGATTATACGCTGTAGCAGCTGTAAAGAAAAGTCGACTGCGCCGAAGCAACTTCGGCGCAGCTTTTACTTGTTTAATCATTCTCCTTACTCTTGAACGTCTAGAAGTAACCATCAATTATCCATATCTATGGAGAGGAAATGACTACCTTTTTAACGCTGAGTACTACTAATGTGACCGAGCAGCTGGCTTATCACATTCTCAGTACTTGGAAGAAGTTCCACAATGTTGAGATACAGACTGATTATCACTTGTTTCAGTCGAAGTACAATTTCCAAGCCACTCATAACAGCTAACCTGCACGTGTATTACAAATAGAGGAAATTTGCAGAATGCTGAGCCTTAATTCTCTGGAGATTGCAGATAAGCAACTGATGGTTACTGCTTACTTTACAAGGAGGTTGTATTTGATGTGAACATTGCCAAAGGAATTATTATCTTAAAGAGTGAAATATGTAACAACAAAAAATAAACTAATAACACCTTATGATAGCAAAATTAGACTTATGTTTGTTGAATATCTTCGAGAATTATGCAACAGGTTGATCAATACCCTGGTTGCCTTTCTGCAACAGTGCAGCTCTTGCCCTCAGAATACCGGCATTTAATATGAATACAAATTCCAGATCAAAGTTGGTTCTTTCACAGCAGGGGTTAAACTACTTGAGAAAATCAAATCCTTCTTTAGGATCAAGAAGGCTTTTCACATATTCTGTCCTTCTCTATGAGGTGCCTTAAAGACGATATAATAGTGGAAAAATTGCAAATCTAAGATCATTTACTATTTTCCTAGAAATACAAAGCTGAAGTTGTTTATATTGACATGCCTTTGACGAGAGCTGGTTTGCGAATTGACACTTGGTAACAAGGTTAACTGCGGGGTTTTACACGCCAAGCAAAGCCATGTCCTACAAAATTTCATGAATCCGTTCTGCCCCAAGTTACTCCTTGAAGACCAGCCATCATAAATACAGGTCAGTATCGGGAAGAATGTTTACAACTCCATGTAGTCATTTTAAGTGTCACTGTTAATGATGATACTATCGAACTTTGGCTTTTCCATCCAGGGCTTTTACCAGTTGATCATCAAATGCCTGAGTGCTGTTAGGGCACCGATCGTGCTTAATGGCATCACTTTGTATTGAAACTTCTGCCGAGGAAATACAAATGTTAAACCTTTAATAAATCACATTTGGTGATGTATATAGGTAGCATGTCGTTAATACACAGAAAGGGAAAAGAGTCAGAATTGGTGACTCGATTCCCCTAGTGGCGGTCAGCGTAGAACTGACCTCCCCGTTAGCCTTTCCAGCGAGCATGCAAGGAAATGTCCATTTTGATGAGCTGGATGTAGAATGTCTTTGGAGAGCATTTTATAGCTGTACTGACATACATTGTACAATAGTATCAAGTTAAAAACCAAAACTACATGAAGTAACTTCGAATCATCTGTGGCAGAACCTGTTGAAATTCTCTCTCTTTGTATAATATATTAAATCCTCTATTTTCCATAATTAAGTAACTGGGAAAATTTAAACCAACCCCTGTGAGTCTTTGTTGATGTTCCCTTCCCCGATAGCATATTCCTGATATGTATACTAGTACTGCACCAGCCCTGGTTTTCTTGCCATGCCCATAGGTTAGGTTAGGTTAGTTAAAAACACAGCGGTAATTTGGGTGTGGGAAACGTAATGAGATTATTTTCTAGAAAATTCTATGGTTAGTTATTAAGATATGGCGTCCCGCTTTTTTCAGGGAAAGGTCCCGGGCTGTGCAATACTCGGTTACATCTCGGGAAAATGCTTGCCGATATCTACTTCGTCTAAATTAACGCCAAATGCTTTTTCATGAAACACTTGAGATTCTATGAAACCTAAACTGTTGGAACCGAAAACCAGTGAGTTTTCCAATTCTTTCTAATTGTGGAAAGCATGCAAAAGCTTAAGCTGTTCTGACAGTAAAATGTTAACTGCACTGTTTTGCTTTCAGTACAGAAAAGAAGAGTTACCCAGCAGTTCTCAGCTTCTGCTGTTTTCTATGAAGGAATGAATATACTGCTTCACAGAAAACCTGCATTAATGAGGGCCAGTTGTGTGGTTGTAGGAATTTAGATGTAACGACATAGAACACATGGTCTGTAAGGATTTCTCTTCGCAATAATTTAAAGAACACAGAGTTAAAGGTCATCAAAATATTAAAACAGATTTGGTTAGTCTTTACTTTATAAATGACGCGAAAAAATCCGTGAATCTTCCATTATCTCTGTTATAAACAAAGTAGCAAAAATTATTAGAAAAATCGCCTGTGCCTATCCCAGAGCAGTTGAGAAACAAGAAAACTTGAGCTTGCTAAAGAATGCCCTTGTGATGGAGGAATTATACATTTTAGAATTCAGCTTATCTTTGAGGGGAAAAATCAACAAGGTATCATTAGCTCTGGAAAACCAAACATACAACAAACTTTCTTTGTTGAGAGAAAGTTTTTAATCAGGGATTATTTGTCTGGGTCCCATAAGCTGGTGGCAGCCAATGGTCAACGAAGACTTGTAAAGACATCTGAGGAGGACAGGACAAGAGTTGAAGGGTGCTGCAATATAGAAATATTTATTGCAATTTCCATGCGTAAAATAGCGAACAAAAAGCTCTGTAGTTGTCACAAGGTAATACAAGTGGTAGTTAAGAATAGGTGACTATGGAGATGAACAATGATTAAGGGCTGTATTATGCGCAGCACTGAATAGGTGACTAAATAAATGAAAAACAGATAGCAAAGCAAGTATCAAAACCAGCAAGAAGACAGGGGTCCTGGTTCTTTTCTTACCAATTAAATGGAGATTACTTCAGTTATAATAAGTGCAGCGTGGAGCAACAGACAGCATCCTCTTTAGCCTATTAGAATCATGCAGAGGAATCAATCCCTGAAGAGTACTTACTGAGCCAGAGATTAATGAAACACTTTGCGCAAGTATTGAATACCGCAACAGACCGCGCAAGTATTGAATACCGCAGCAGATCGCGCAAGTATTGAATACCGGAACAGATCGCGCAAGTATTGAATACCGCAACAGACCGCGCAAGTATTGAATACCGCAGCAGATCGCGCAAGTATTGAATACCGGAACAGATCGCGCAAGTATTGAATACCGCAACAGACCGCGCAAGTATTGAATACCGCAGCAGATCGCGCAAGTATTGAATACCGCAACGGATCGCGCAAGTATTGAATACCGCAACAGATTGCGCAAGTATTGAATACCGCAACAGATCTTCTCTGGTTATTGCAATCGTCCTCACTCGTGTAAAAACTCCCTCGAGAAGTCGTGGGCAATTCTCCACGGAGATTCAGATTTCATGTCACTTCTGTTGTGCCAGTCATGCACAGGAAATTTCCAGTTATTAAAAAATTCAGTTGAGCTGGCTGTTTTGGACTTGAGTAGTACAATGATTCTTTTTTCTTCTCTTTATTTCCTGATACATCAACACTCTTTTGACTGTCTTGGGCGCTGAATGGCAGAAAGTGCCCAGCGCTTGGCTTGACAACCTCAATTTCAAATAATTGGTCATTTTTCCAGTTGTATAAATATCATTAATGTATATTTCCTCTTTTAAGCTACTTAATAGAAATTCCATTCACATAAATAGTGCATTGGTAGTTAATTTTATTCTAGGACATGTGAGGTGAGGTGAAATTTATTACGGAGTTTCCTCATCCATACGTGTGTTGTCATATGACTTTGTTCCTTTCCCTCCGTAAGCTAGTGAAACGTAATTTTGCATGAGGATTAAGAAGTGATGGAAAGGTTTTATTTTTTGATAAACTTTCGTATTTCGAACAAGGTCCCACAAAACTATCAACGTATCAACTATTTTGTCATGAAACTTTCTCCAGGATTTTCATCTCGTAGGTGGGTCAGAGTCCAGACGACCTCATCAGGCTTCTTATCCCCTTCAACACCTTAATCCCCATACGGGGGTAGAGCCGTCAGTGAACCTCACTTGCGGTGCACTGTAGGCACTGCTTAAGGTTGTTTGCAGCATCTCTTCGGCCTCTGGCTGTAACCCTTTTCATTCCTTATACTGTACCTCCTTTCATATTCTTTATTCCAACTTACTTTCCACCCTCTTCTAACATTTGTTTCATAGCGCAACTGCAAGGTGTTCCTCCTGTTACACCTTTGTAACCTTTTACTCTCAATCTTCCTTTCAGCGCTGAATGACCTTAAATTGTGTACACACACACACACACACACACACACACACACACACACACACTCTAAACCACTCGGCCATCTTGGGCATTCTAGATGAATAAAAAATAAAGGCTTTTGCTGACTTCAGTTTCCCATAACCTGAGTCGTAACTAACTGAGTCCGCTTTTGTAAGAAGTCTGCTTTTATTACTGAAATATTTCGCTTTTGGAAGCTGAGGATGAGAGAAACCGCGAGGATAGGGAATCTGAGGAAAGGAGGCAATGGGGTCTCCACACTGGGGACCGAACTACGTTGATGAATTTCGTATAATAGGTTTTTATTTTATAGAGTGATTCAAAATGGGTGGACGGCACTGACTTAGAGAGGCAAGTGAAGAAAATAGTTGAGACAAACCAGAAATATATCGTAGAACTCAACACCAGAGGAGAGAAAATGTGAGCAGTGAGCAAGAAAAAGAAAGGAGATACGTAGAAAAGATCAGCATATTTCGATCACCAAAGTGGAAGTCGGCAGGAGACGTCTTTCAAGCAAGTGTTGTCAGAAGCGTTGGCTGAGGCAGCTGCTTCAACTCCAGAGTTGTTCTATCTTTCTAGTGATTGTCTCTTCCATACAACTGCTTCACCCAGTGACTCTCCGATGCTTGTCATTATTCGTCACTATTTGTGAATGGTGAGGTGAACAGTCGTAGAACCAAACAGAATATAGAATTTAGGCCAAAGGCCAAGCGCTGGGACTGATGAGGTCATTCAGCGCTGAAACGGAAACTGACAGCAAAAAGGTTTGAAAGGCGTAACAGGAGGAAAACCTCCCAATTGCACTACGAATCATTGGTTAGGAGAGGGTGGAAAGTAAGATGGAAGAAAGAGAATGTGAATGGAGGTACATTAATTAATTTTATTATTATTATTATTATTATTATTATTATTATTATTATTTATTATTATTATTATTATTATTATTATTATTATTATTATTATTATTATTATTCAGAGGATGAAACATTCATATGGAACAAGCCCACAGGGGCCGCTGACTTGAAATTCAAGCTTCCAAAGAATATGGTGTTCATTAGGAAGAAGTAAGAGGAGGTAAAGGGAAATACAGAAAGAAGAGATCCCACTGGCTTATTAATGTGTTCTTTCATCTACCCTTCCTTCATCATAAAATGTATTAAAATGCAAGGAAAATAGTATTAGGGTAGTAATGCATTGCACCTTCGCTTGAACTTCTGAAGTTCCAGTTGAACGACATCATCTGGAAGGCTGTTCCACAGTCCAACGGTGTGAGGAATAAAGGACCTCTGGAACTGAGAAGTTCGGCAACAAGGCACATTTCCAGCATACTGGTGCTACTGCTCAGCGAATCTGCTGTTTCGCAGATAGAGGAGATCATCAGGATAAAGATCTCTGTTTTGAGACAACTACGAAAAAGTGACGAACAAGAGACCATCTGGTTTGATATCCAAGTCACACAAGTACTAGGAACAGAAACCTACCACCACGAACCACTTATCTAAAAGAGATAAATCTCTGGCAGAAGCAGGACATCACAACGAGAACAGTATTCCAGGTGAAGGGAAGTACAAATGATCAAAACAGGCAGCATTGATTTTATCACTGTTATAATGTATGAGGTCTACGAACAATAATACCTAACTTCCGTCAGGCATTTGCCGAAACTTCATTAGATGTTTTCAAAGTTGGATGTGAGTCAAAAGTTACACCTAGAATAGTTAAAGCTTCAGACTCAATCAGCAAAGTTCCATCCACCTGAAAGGGAAGATAGGGTGGGAAACCTAACCTAACTAACCTAACCTAATTTCCGATATCAGTGTGAGAAAGGTTACAGAGTCCACGTGTTATTGGTCGAACAAGCAATGGTTTGCTGCTGGTTTACCAATTGGTAGAAATTGCGTTCGTTCTGAATAAAACTGAACTCTGATATCATGAGGTTAATCAAGTGCTCAATGCTGAGCGATTTTCTAACACAATTTTCCATACTCTGAATCGCATCGGAAATTTAGAACAGAATTCGGAAGGCAATAAGAGACCTGGTTTATTATTTTAACATATGATGAATGTTAAGTGGTGTCGCAACAGACTTCAGCAGCGTAACTGAACTGATCCATCTCGGAGTTAAAGGTCAAGGGAAGCTAACCTTTAATTATTTTCATTTTACTATACTTTATATTATCTTTCCAGGGAACTTAAGTTGTTACATATTATTATTATTATTATTATTATTATTATTATTATTATTAAATACTCATGGTAGCATGAGTCTTGAAATGGAGAAACAAATCCACAGTTATGGGTTTAATAGGCTTAAAGATACCCATAGAGAAGGAATCTGTTAGATTTCCTTTCAATCTGGATTGAAAATGGAATCTAAACAGATTCCTCAGTGCCTTCTTTATATAGATTTATCTTTAAATATGCTTACCCATACATAACTGTGGACTTTTTTCTCCATTTATTATTATTATTATTATTATTATTATTGATAAAAAGTCGACGAATAATAGCGTTCCAGTTAATAACAGGACAAACCGACCCATTCAGTGAAATTCGTGTCTCAGTTTTGTTTTAACTATATACAAATTATGGCAGGTAAACAATTGACAAAATACTGCTCTCAGCTTTCGATAGCTCCTGGCGTCATCTTCTGTGTGCTTGCGATCTGAGAACTGTCCTTTGTAAACTGTTCATCTGTAGAGATGTGTAAATCACGAGAGGAGAATAAACAAACATTTCACTTAAATGGTCCTTTTCACTATAATAATAATAATAATAATAATAATAATAATAATAATAATAATAATATTATTATTATTATTATTATTATTATTATGAAATAGAAATATTTGTCGATCATTTTCTCCATTATTTTACCGGTTTATACAAAGTATTTCGTTTGAAAGAGATTTTACTCTGCCCCTACTCCGCCTCTAAATATAACGCCAAAATACTCTCCTCTCTCTCTCTCTATAACGCCAAAATTCTCTCTCTCTCTCTCTGTAACGCCAAAATACTCTAGTCTCTCTCTCTCTTCATATATATATATATGTACATATATATATATATATATATATATATATATATATATATATATATATATAAAACACAAATACTCTCTCTCTCTCTCTCTCTCTCTCTCTCTCTCTCTCTCTCTCTCTCTCTCACGCCAAAATATTTCTCACGAAAATTCCATCACTAAGAAAACATACACCAAGTAAAAAATTAAAACCCTAAGGAACTTTTACTCTTCTTCTACAGGATAAAACTCAATCCTCATCCTTTCGCTTTTACGGCCTGCGGGCTCTATTTACACCCTCCCATTCCACAAAACCATTCCTAGTAAGTACAGGAGCTGAAATAAGGAGATGAATGTACAATAAAACAGTGTTGACCAATAATTGTTGTTATAAATTGAGGACGAATGATAGTGCAGAAAAATCCCCAACCAGAAGCCACTAAGTTCAAATTCAGATTCAAAATTCAAAAGCTTTATTTCGGACACAAATGACCATAGACAAACATACACATAAACACACACAAAACCCTTCAAACTCTAAAAGGATGAAACTGAAAACAAGTATGAGAAAAGATTATGAAAGAGGTGAAAATTACGACATGAATGAGATGTGATTGTGAAACTATGATTCTTCATGCTAAAAGGACATATATATGTGTAGCATAATTGAATAAAATATCATAAAGAAATATTCTAATTAAAAAGGAAAGGCATCAAATGCATCAAGTATACAAGGCTTTTTCGTTTCCAGTGTTAGAAATAATTGAATTATACAATAAAACAGAAAATTTTTTTTTCAATTTATGTGACCTTGATACATATTCAGCATCAGTATAACTGTTCAAATAACGCGTTCGCTCTTCGATCTCCATCGTTGTCTTTCATAAGGAATAAAACTTCTTAAAGTAAATTCCTACTTGACACAGTGACTACGAAGTGTGAAAACCCAAACGAAAATTAATTCTTTCCTCAGCGCAAGAAGGTTTCACATCCACAAAAGATTTTTATTCATCTCGGTCTCCTCAACTGAACGGCTGCTGGACTCATTGTTATGGCTGTCCCACTTCACAATACCACTGCAGCTGCGAATGAAGAGAAGAGGAAAAACCAAGACTGATGCAAAACGACACAATCTGCAGAACGATAATAGCTGCTTCTTAAGAGAATGGCTCTCCTCATTCTCATTCACTGTTTTTACCCCATGCGTATCAGCTATGATTTTGCTGTAATTTTACTCTCTGTTACCTTCTACAGCATTTATCGCCCAGCACAACCATCTTGCTTTGTTCTTCATCCAAGCTAAAAATGCGGATTCAGGCTTCTAAAAACCGCTTCCACTCACTGTATACGACTTCACTAAACACTTACTAGTGACAAAATGCCTCCCAGCCATTACCCTATCTTTATTTCAAAAATCCTCTGACTAACTTCTATTTGTGTCCTTCAGCTACCCAGTTTTTCTGACACAACAAGTGCTACTGTTATTCATTTCCCATTAATCCCTACTCTTTTTCCGAATTCCAGTAAAAGGATTTGTCTTTCATCTACAGTTACTCCAGTCATTTCCAGCACACAATAATTCCTCTAGTAAATCAAACTTACAGTTCTCCTTCGAACTACAGTAAACCCAGCCACAACCAACAGACTATTTTTATTTAATATCTCCATTTTTTTGCAAAGTAAATTCATTGGTTTGGCAGTGAAAACCCCTTTATTTCTAGTCATTAAATGACTCACATCACACGCACACACACACACTGTTTTATTTCCCCATTCTGAAAAGACCGGAAATATTTTTAGAAAATAACAATCTATTCCTCCCTCCTACCAAGGTAGAAATCTTGAGAGGTTGGCTGGTGCTAGGTGATTTTAATTGCAAAAGATGGTGACAAGAGAGACTGAGTTTTTGGCAATTACAGAGTTCTTGAGAATACAGGACTGGTACTGATGTATTCTGAAGGGTAACTCGTTGTTGGAAATATATGGTTCCAAAAGAAAATTATTCATAAACAGACATAAAAATATGGCAGATAGAAGAGGCAGATTTGAATGATATTGGAGTGGCAGTGGTGAGTAGGAGTAAGCCAAGAATGCTTGTAAAAGTACCTGGTGGGGATGCAAGGCCAGCAATAAAGAGGAGGTTGAAGAATGAAAAGAAACCCAAAAACTGGTATGTTCATAAGTGAAGTGAAAGGGTGATTTAGTGGATAAATAGGGCGTGTAAGATACGCCTGAAAGAGAGAGGGCCCCCCAAAAATCAGTTGAGAGGAGTAACTGTTTCTCTGTAAAGATGTTGTAGGGGAATAAGAACTATATGATCATAACATTACAAAGCATGCTGATGAAGGTGTAGGACAGGATTTTGATTGGGTAGTGAGAAAGATACAAGAAGGACTGGGGATTTTGATTGGGTAGTAAGAAAGATACTAGAAGGACTGGGGATTTTGATTGGGTAGTAAGAAAGATACTAGAAGGACTGGGGATTTTGATTGGGTAGTAAGAAAGATACTAGAAGGACTGGGGATTTTGATTGGGTAGTAAGAAAGATACTAGAAGGTGAGGGGACAAAGTGTATGATACCCTCTCAACACATCTGGGACGCCTACATGATGAACGAACCCTTTCCCTGTCAAACTGCCTGGGCAGCGGTCACTGCGGCTTTCCAAACAGCATTCTGGCTTCTGGCTCAAGTAAATCTCTCTCTCTCTCTCTCTCTCTCTCTCTCTCTCTCTCTCCTCAGTCTTGGGGTATATATAATAGTTTTACTGAGACCACTGGAGCTGATTAACAGCCTCTCCTAGTCTTGTATAACATGGGATTCTAAGTATTTTTGGTAATTCCACCAATGATGATGAGGCTGTTCGGTCTTCAAATTTCAGGAACAATTAATAAAAAAAAAAAAATTAAAGGAGTGCACCTTTGCTTTTTCCACTCCTTTTGGAGGAAGAAAGATAGGGTGAAAGCTTGAAAAATCAATAAATGGGAAATTGACTTTTAATCTACTAAGAACCTCAACATACAATTATCTATCTCTCTATCTATTTACGCATACATACATACATACATACAAGTTATACCAGGTTTTCATGAGTTTATTTTCAGCACACCCTTCCGGCTGAAGATTATAAAACAAAAATCATGGAACTGTTCATTAAACATTAATTCCATTTTTTCTTTTTAAAGATTTGCTGATATTTTGGTCATGTGACTTTTTTTACTTTCGCCATTTTACATATGGTCATTCAAAGTGCATAATACTCATACTGGTGATCTCAAGATGATATTATATGAACCTATTCATAAAGAACAAGCCCACAGGGTCACTGACTTGGAGTTCAAGCTTCCAAAGAATATCGTGTTAATTGGAAGAAATAAGAGGAGGTAAAGGGAAATACAGAAAGAGGAGAACTAACTTATAAAAACACACTAATATAGGTAAAATAGATAATCAGTTCTGCTGCCTGCAGAAAGTGAAAATGCATGAAGACTGTAAATAGAAAAACACACAAAATACACATAAGACGACACAATGATTTCCCCACCCCGGTCAAAAATTTCCTTTAAACCCTTATCATACCATGGTATTAATAAGTAAAATTCACGTTACCTTACACACACTTGTGAAAACCTCTGTAAATCACTTGCTGCAGCTGCATTACCACAAAACACACTTTTTACCAGGCGCCGTTACAAACTAAATAACTTTACTAAATTCAGATCTCAAACGTTAATGTTCATACGTGACCACAAAAACAACATAAGTAAAAGTGCACTTTTCTAAGAACGTAGAGAGAGAGAGAGAGAGAGAGAGAGAGAGAGAGAGAGAGAGAGAGAGAGAGAGAGGAAACCAAATCAACTGGTCTCAGAAATCAGAATGAAACAGATTTTAGAATTCCAGTAACACGTGAAACAATTACATGATGTCATTAAAGCATTTTGGGTACGAGATACAAAAGTTCTAGAAGTGTGAGGTGACGTCATTAAAGCATTTGGTGCGAGATATCATGGAGTTACTTCTAGAAAGAAAGTTACGTCATCCCAGCAAAAACGTTTTGAACTGAAGTCTACAAAACATATGTAACTGATCAAGACACGTATTTTTTCTCTGAGCAGTGCATGTGACTCGAACAACGCATGTAAATAAATACGAAATCACCTGTCTTGAGCCCGTATGGGACGAATCGGCATTTGTTATCCAAACCGCCATCACGACCCAAACAAAGCGTCCTCTCTCTTTATCTCAACTGACGACAATAGAAATGAGGGAAGCTGCTCGAGACACACGTGCATCATATATCACGCTTTTACCCAGAAGATATTATTCTAAATTACGTTACTTACAAAAATTGTATTATCAATTCTAAATTACGCTATTAAGTAACTCTAATCATTAGTTCTTTGAGGATCTGACAAACTAAATATGACACTTCAACAATCTGCCATCATTACACATAACACGTAAAAAAGTAAATATATCAAAATTATAGGAGAATATACGTACATAAAGGCAACGTCACGAAAAAAAAAAAAAAATATATATATATATATATATATATATATATACACACATATATATATATATATATATATATATATATATATATATATATATATATGCAATTTAATATACCGGGGAATGCTTACGCCTACCTTGACCAGGATTCAAACCTGTACTAATAGATGGCAATTTAGTGACAGTGGGCTCAAAGGTCACACACCCAGAAAGATAAATTGTTTCAAACAGTTGTCATATTTCTGTCGAATGCAGAGAGAGAGAGAGAGAGAGAGAGAGAGAGAGAGAGAGAGAGAGAGAGAGAGAGAGAGAGAGAGAGAGAGAGACTCTGAGGTGACAGGCTGTCCTTAAACTGCCCAGGAAGAACGTGGGAGAAGGTCATTCCAGCATCTTTGGCATCAGAAAGAACTCCGGGAATCCCTTTGGCCTCTTTCCTCCTGGAATAGTTGCTCGATCGCATTTTGCTCAAGTGACACATCTTTTTGCGAAGCGAGTTGTGACAGATCAAGGAAAGGATGTTTCCAGATAGGAAACTCTCTTGGTATTTCTTAACTCACTTACACAAGTGTTTGTACAATTCCATTGTTTTTGATATACATATATAAATATCCTGAAGTGATAAAAGCATATCATTAATGAACACACGAACGCAGTAGAATGAGTAACTAAGTACACATGCGCGTACAAACATACACACACACATCTCTTCTGCTTACCTGCCACTCGTCCCCACCCATTTTTTTCGTTAGTTCACATTTTTGAATGCAGGCGGAAACTAATATTCACGTTTAAATTTTTGCTCATTTTATTGCAGTCATTTATTTCATGTTATTAATCACACAAAATCTAAATATATTTAACTTTTTTAGGAAGAAATTTGTTGATTACTGTCTATATCTATTCACTGGTTGTGCCATGTAACTGCTTTTGTCCTATGTGACACTTGCTGGTCACCAATTACGACAATTGCTTGAAGACGAACCCTTTGCTTTATCAATTTTGTGCTCACCATTTGCATAAGGTCTCCCCATTGTGTCTTGCAAGTGCACATCTGCTACCCTTTGCTTATTACAATCCCGGCAATTTCTGTGACAGATATCACAGCAGATGACAGCCCCACGCTGCACTGAACTAACTCTGCAGTAGAAATAACCTTCAGGCATTTTCTGGAGGAGGAACAGCCCACAGCCAGGAGCCGCCTCGAGGGGAATAGGATCACGAGGACCCATTCCATCAGGAGCGTTCACGTCTTGCTAACAATGGAGGCTGTGAAGGCAGAACTTGCACTGGAGGCGACACTGGCACCGCAGAGAGGAGGGGGTACAAATGCCCTGGGGGACACTGCCGTCATGCACCTCATGCGGCTCACTAGGACATGGTTCTTGCAGCGTCCTTCGGCCCCTAGCTGCAATCCCTTTCATTCCTTTTATTGTACCTCCGTTCATATTCTCTTTCTTCCGTCTTACTTTCCACCCTCTCCTAACAATTGATTCATAGTGCAACTGCGAGGTTTTCCTCCCGTTACACCTTTCAAACCTTTTACCTCAATTTCCCTTTCAGCGCTGAATGACCTCATAGGTCCCAGTGTCATTTTGACCTAAATAATATATTCTATCTATCAGTTGTGGTTAACGACCTTACATGTTAACTGAATAGTCTATATCGAATTTTTTTACTGAGGCATTTGGAATCTTTCGTAAGGTCTTAGTCAAAAGTTTCCTGCGCTGATTGGTTGCAAGTATTTGTCCGAATAGCATCATTGTTTTCAACACTACTAAGTAATGTGAATCGAAACTTATTATACTAATACAGAAATTCTCCCAGATATATAAGGTTTTGTCAATAAATAATGTTAACGAATAAAGAGATTATAAAGTATTGTGATGGCAAGTCTAAATTTAACAACAACACCTGCCAGCCAACGACAGGAGCTGGATAATTTTTTTTTACTTTTCAAGCATATTTTAACACTAACTGGGACAAATTGTTCGCATAAGAAAACACGTTACTGTAAACTTCTTTGAATACTGCACCCATGAAAACATGGAATTACAAAACGCTATTGGTGAAAACTTCCAAGTAAAAGAACAGCCTGTGGCTTTAGATAAAATTTAGATAAAATTACCAGATAGGTAGGTTTAGTTATTTATATGGTAATCCACATGTCAGCAAATGCTGATATAAGAAAACTTTTCAGATACATATCACTTTTTATAGGCTTTGTGCTGAAGTTTCTTTCTTGTATCATTATGATATGATGATAAATATGAAGAGGCAATTTTTTCTTTAATACAATAATAATGTAATTTCCCTTATTATATTTTATTTCTTTGCACACATTTCAAACTATTAGCCTATGTCTATGTAAGGTTCATAATTCATTTTTTGACAATTGTAATAAATTTTGCTTAACTCTTTAAGGTAAGGAGTAATATAAACAGTAGCTGATGCTTTTGATATAAGTTAGGCTAGGTATGTAGGCCCATGATGTAAGTCCATAGAAAGGGGTTTGCTAATGTTGTCGTAAAGGTATAGATTCTATTAATAGCACTATTTTCGGTTTGAGGATACTATAGTGTTCCATAAATTGCATAAAAATCACAATTAAACGAATTCATAATTTCACCGAGTTACATCCGCGATACCCCTCCCTCTCCCTTCCATCCCCGCCTCGGTATTTGACAGTAAACGCCAATAACATTAACTCAAAATGGCAAGTGTATAGTACATTTTTACTCAGTTACTTATTCTTTACTTCTCAAAATATCCGCAGAAACTCGTGTTAACACTATATGTGTGTCCTGGAACAGAGCGCAAAATAAGAAAATAAAAGGTTTTCTTATCTCGCATTGTCTGTTGTAACTACGTGAAAGAGTAAGTTGTTAATTTCTGTGAAATATATTTATTGTTAGTGTGCACCTACAAAAGAAGCATAGAAACTATTTAATTGCAGATATAGCTTATTGAAGTAATCTCATTAACATAACAGTGATTTGAATACTTAGTGTTATATCAGAAAGCTGCAATGACATAAACTAGGAAAGTGTTGCAATGGTGATCAGCTATTTTCCGCCAGGCCGCCACAGGCTGTTCCTCCTTTTACCTCCTGAAGTGTCTACTCACTGATGAGTTTTATTAATTCCATGTTTTTCATAGATTCTGGCATTCAAAGAAAGTTTATAATAACTTGTTTTTCTTATGCTTAGTGTGTAATTTATCCCAATTGGTGTTAAAATATGTAGTGCTAAACAAATTATTCCTCGTGCATCCTAAAACAAGCTCCTGTCGTTGACTTCTGCAAGTGTTGTTATTAAATTTAGACTTACCATCATAATACTTTATAATCTCTTTATTCGTAAACATTATTTATTGACAAACCTTATACCTGAGGGAGAAATTTAGGTTAGTAAATAAGTTTCGATTCACATTACTTGGTAATTATTTGAAAACAATGATGCTATTCGGACAAAATACTTGCAACCAATCAGCTAGCAGGAAACTTTTCCGAGCTAAAAGGGCACCCTGCGAGTGAGTGCCAATGCGCCTCTGTAAAAAAAAAACTGAGTTTAGGTCCCTGATTTTTGTAATGATGTACAACCCTCCCTGTGGCAAACTAGAGGTTGAAAAGAACACAGGGCTTTTTCTCCCCTTGAATCCCTCTGTGGGTGGACATCTGATCGACCAGCTTGTTTTGCTTTGGGGAACAGTTATCTAAAATTAAGGATACTATCGCCAAGCACCAATTTAAAAAGTCAGCTGATTATCTTCATTTGTTCAAGGCATCAAATATCAAACAAGGTGATAACTTGTAGCAAGAACTTAGTTACTACCAAGATAAAACAAGTAAAAAATGTGCTGAAGTTTCTTCATGCAATCGCGTTTGTTGTGGCAAGCCACTTCCGTATAATGCTGAATGAAATTCTGTTACGCCCATGAAACCCAGCCGGTGGTGGCCTGTGTTGTTGGCACCTATAGCGGTGCCAGACGTACGATCATGGCTAAATTTAACCTTAAATTAAATAAAACTACTGAAGCTAGAGGGCTGCAATCTGGTATGTTTGATGATTGGAGGGTAGATGATCAGCATACCAATTTGCAGCCCTCTAGCCTCAGTAGTTTTTAAGATTTGGGGGCGGACAGAAAAAGTGCGGACGGACAGACAAATAGCCATGTAAACAGTTTTCTTTTACAGAAACCAAAAACGGAACATGAACTTCAATGCACTTAAAGACAGACATGCTCACTTACAGAGAGAGAGAGAGAGAGAGAGAGAGAGAGAGAGAGAGAGAAATTATAAGGAAGCAAGATTATTTATCTTATTCCAGATACAGCAATATAATAACTGTGAGGGTCAAAGTCATCTGTCTATAAATCCCTCTTATAAGAAAATGATGAAGTTAACGGAACGCTGCGCTGGCTGAATGACAGGTCCAAAGGCAATGAACCCTTCCTGTGTGTTACTCTGCTTGTTTTTAAAAGACGTTGAATGTCAGCACTTGATCATTTGAGGAAATTTGAATATATTTGCTTTTCATTTTTGTTTTCTGTCACTTTTCACATTTGATGTTTGTAATAGATTAATTTATTTTGGTGTTCTTTTTCCTTATTGAACGTGTGAGGGGAAGTGTTCATACCTGGCTGCCATATTCTCCCACAACCCCTGCCCCTCTCTCTCTCTCTCTCTCTCTCTCTCTCAGCATGTTGAATGGTCACGATATATTGCTGACAATGAGATTTTGTTTCCGGTTTTATTACTTTCCTGTTTTATTTTTACCTTTTTGCTTCAGTTTCATCGTTTATATTTTACTACCTCTGGGCTGACATTGAAAGGGTGATTAGTGTTGTATGCAATGCGTTGCTGATTCGGGTAAGGCTTTTTGGTGTTAGTGTTGCTCTCGCGTCTTGGAACGTAGTCGGTCATACTGTTTCTCGTAACTCTGAGATTCTTGAATTTCATTCAAATCAATCTGGGGCTGAAGCGATTTTCTTATTTGATTGCCAGTTGCATTCTCATGCATATATGCCCTTCCGCATGAAGGAAGTTCTGTGTCATAAGGGAGACCTTGTTTCATTGGATTAAGATTATGGGTTAGACCGTTCAGGCGTTACTGCGCATAATGCAGACGTCGCTAAGCTGACCATGAAGAAAACCAGGAAAACAATTAAATGAAGAATCACTGTGGCAAATTTCACGTTCGGAATTTCCTTCGCCTTCTGATTCGATCTCCGTCCACACGGAACAAGAGGCCGGTCGCCGGGTCGTCGAGATTAAAAGGCGACTTCGTCTGTGGAAGAGTACCTAATCCGGGCCTGCTGAGAGACCTCCCTTGTTCTTCTTACTCTGCAGCCAGACGAAGATGCGCGAGATTGTCCTTATTTTTGGCTGGGTGCATCAACCTCGTACTCTATCAATCGTTGCTTTGCTCTACACCCCGTTGTTATTAATCGACGTAAGGACAGAGCACTTATCACAGCTTCCTCTCTATCTGTTAACCAATGGTGGTCCTTCCTATTAGGAGAATAATCAAACCCTATTATTTTCAAAATCTGTTTCTCCAGGAAACCCCAGCTACAGACAGAAGTGACAACCTGTAGAGATGATACCTATGCCATAAGGCCGCTGGTGGCTCAGATTCACCCAAATAAAAATTTCTGGTACTGGCCATGTAAATGTCAGGAAGCAGCAATTTTAGGGCTTAAGAGGTGTTAAGTCTAAGTCTAAATGTCTAACAACAGGACCAACCTACAACCAGATAACTTGAAAGGCTATGGTCTCGAGGTTTGTGACTGCAGGTTGTTCTGTGTGGATAAAACTGAGAGCAGTTGAATGAGGGTACCAAGAAAAAAAGAGCTGAAGTTACGGCCAGCAGCAGAATTCTCTGAATATTTCCGAGATCCACTCCTGGCATAGCAATTAATCAGGTAGTCACCTCAACGTGATATCAACTCGTTTACACCATCGGCCATAGAATACAATTTATGCCCAAAGTAATAATAATTTATGTACTGATATAAAATGAAAGTACACTTCGAACTAAAAATTATGATTCCTCCTTACATATGTAGGTGATTGAGAGAGCTCCACTCAAATTAATATACTGAAGTGTGCTGATACTGAATTTAGTTGAATACTGTCAATACCAGTTCGGAAAGAGAAACCAGAACAACATCGAATGCGGCAGTCACAGTAATAAAATTTCTTATGACTAATGAATTGAAGAGGGTCGAAGGGAATTTTATATTGCTTTAAAAAGAAGGGTTTGAAACATAACTGCTTCCGTTCAGGGTCCAGAATTTCAGTCTGCATAATGAATTACTATTATCGTGCAGCTAGCTTTTGCAATTAACCTTGAAAAGAATAACTTGGTTAAACAATTCAGACTGAATGTCATTTTCTATGAAAGCGTAAAGGTCTTGGATTGAAATGCCTGCAATGCATTGTATTAATTTCATAATGAAAAAGGGGGAATATCAAGTTGCCTGAACGCTGTGCTGCCTCTTAATCATTTATATATTACTGTCCTCCCATGCCGTTCGTGTTCTAGACATAAACCTATATAACCTTCAGTGTAACATGACTGAACTGGTACAGATAATTACTTCGCATATAATAAATTCTAAGGCTTTTATTGTAAAATGCATAATCTTATATCAACACGGGACCATGTCCAATATTTGTACACTTTAAATCACTATTCATTACGACAGTTTAATGACAATGATTGTATTACATACTGATATATCGCCATGACACTTGACAGTCCCTTTTTTTGTTCAAGGCAATTTTATAGAACTTACTATTGTGTTATACCAGTAAAAAGTTTAATACACTAATTTCCTGCGTTTGCAAAGGTGAAATACTGCATATGTCAATAATATTTTGAGAAAAACGGTCAAACTTGCATTACATCGATGTGCTGTTGCTAATATGCAACCTAACTCACCGTTAATAGTGTCAAAGATTTTATTTTCTAAAAATAATATATTTATCATAAATTACACCCAGTGCCTCACAATAAAGGAACTGGAAGGTGACGACATGGACGCTTAATGAGTGGGGTGGAGGCAAACGTAATATTAGAAGACGTCTGAGTATTAACAATGGAAGAATCTGTTTCATAAATAATGACTCTGTGATGGTTAAGTCTTGAGGGCTGGCAGTGTGACCGATGATACTGAAACTTTGCTCTCACTGGAAGTTTTAGTGCTGCTTAGAATGCCTTCTGGTATTGGAGTGCCCGGTCCAATTCTGCCCCTGTACGAGAAAATGACTTCTGGATATGAATCAAATGAGTACTTCAAGAAGCTTGCTGTGGCGTCCACGTACATCCCTGATATACATTTAGAGTAAATATATTTATAGATAACACCGTAGGACATACAAGACGAAGTTGGTCTTTTACTTAAATAAAGTGCCACATTGGGGATTAAATTGATTTTGCTGGCCGGGATGGGTTCCAGAATAATTATAAATCATTTTGAAACGTTAGGTCATGGATATATGGGAACCTTGTAAAAATTCATTTTGTATGTTGGGAACTTAGGTCTTGTTATTGCCCATTAACTGATGTAACTTTTCATAGACTAGTCAGTGGAAAATAGTTACCTTAAAGATGTTAACTAGAAATTAAATCTTGTGAAAGTCATTCCAGTTAGATGAGAGGATCAACAGCCTCTGGAGGTAGTAATGGATCTAACATTTCAAAAAGATTTACTCAGATTATTCAGAAACATTCCTGGCTAACAAATAACTTACCAATTTCAAAAACCCTATTATTGGCCCTGCTTAAAGTAAAAGATCAGTTGTGCCCTTTATATGTCCTATGGTGTCATCTATTATTATACAAACCCTAAATGTATTTAGGATCTACCAGCAGGATTCTTAAAGGGCGCGTTGATTCACATTGGATAGTAAGTTTTCGCAAAGGGAGCAGAATTCAGAACCCAGAGCACTCCAATATCAGGAACCATTCTAAACAAAGCAAAACTTATATTGGAACAAAGATTTTAGTATCGTCGGTCACACTGCCAACCCTCAAGACTTAACCATCTTGGAGTCACTATTTACATAACATCTTGTAACATCATTAAATACTGAGAACTCTTCTGGCATCCAATGTATTTGGGTTAGCCTCCCGCTGTGGTGTTTTATTTTCTAAATATTTTGTTGTCTTACCTCTAGGTTAGTTGTGTTTTATCTCAGCTATCTTACTTTTCGTTATAAAATGTTTCTAAGTTATATTCATGTTTGTCTCTCATTTCCTTGGATGCGCAGCCTTGAAGATGTAATTCTATTTAAACCATGAAACTCGGCAATAAATAAAAGAAATATATAAATAGCAATATATATATATATATATATATATATATATATATATATATATATATATATATATATATATATATATATATATATATATATATATATATATATATATATATATATTTAGAAGTCTATAAAAAACACTGTAGTGAGTTATAGCTATATTTCGAGATACTCTCTGTCCTTTTTAACCAACAGGCAGGTAACTCCTCCTCCTTGGCATAAAATACCCACTACTGTAACTCTTACTTCATTATTAACTACCTTCTGAGGGAGACAGAGTGCCTCCGAAGTATAGTTATAACTTTCTAACCTTTTGGTGTTTTTATGGGCTACTTTTATTAGATGGATTTCGTTTTAACAGAAAAATATTTACAGTCATACATATAGCATCGTAAATATATATTTATATATATATATATATATATATATATATATATATATATATATATATATATATATATATATGTGTGTGTGTGTGTGTGTGTGTGTATATATATATATATATATATATATATATATATATATATATACATATATATATAATCCCAAGCTACTCGCTTTACAAAAGCTGGATTAAAGTAAGCTAAGTTAAAAATGTCACAACTTATTTTTAGCGGCACACTATTGAGTTCTTTCTGTGACGATCCTTGGGGACTTCAGACTACGTTGTAAAAAACAAAATTGACGAAACTGACAAAATTGACAAAAATAAGCGCAACAAAGACATTTTAAATTTTCACATAAGGGTCATTCATTTTCAGAAAACTCGGTTAAGGATTTTTCAATTCCGAATGACTTTGAAACCCTTTTTACTGCTTCTCATGCCATAAAAAGAAACTAGACATTTCAGGAGATATGTGATTATGCTGTGATAATGAAGAATGATGAAAAATAATTTATTTTTTATGACTCATGCAAACCGCCTTTTGGAACTACCAAAGAAATTGAAAATCAAAGCCGTCAAGAAACTAACTTTGACTGCCTAGTGGTGTATAGCTATTGAGCGATAATTAAGGAAAAGTGCAAAAGATGGACAATGAATGATTCATCAATAAAGGAAAAACGTATTTTTTCAAATCGCACACATTCTTTTAACAAATACATTAAGAGGAGTGTGACGATTTTCAGTTATGTAGTTCAGAAAAAAGTTAAATCCAATGCCATTTTTCATTGTGACACTAAAAATATCAATAACAACAACACAAACCAAGTTAACTGCAATAAAAAATAACAAACAAAACTGCAACACAGGAACACAAAAGATTCTGTGGTAATTCTAGGTAATTCTAAGTAAAAGAATAAAAAGCAATAAACAGAGAAAAAGTCAGAAAACCAAAAATGCTTAACAATAAGCCCAAAAATAAAAATAAATACCTTCCAAAATGACTTAATTCATTCAAAAATAATTTGATAACTTGATTACACTCACCAAAACTGCGACGGTGCAGCACGTCTGAAAACAAAAATGGAGATATTATTTATTGTAATAAACTTGATCATCACATAATGGGACATTGTGTCCGGACTGTAACTTTTTATTTTTACACACTCTCTCTCTCTTTATGCAAGTGACTCTTAACATATGACTTGTGATGAGAAACTGAGTCGTTCCACACTCCAGAGCAACCGGCTGGCAGCAGAGTCCAGTGGAGAGAGGAGGAGGGAGGGAGGGAGGGAGGGAGTGAGGAGGGAGGTACTAGGCCCTGGCACTAGGACGACTGACATAACAACCCAAGAGGTCGGTTAGTGGTGGTCCGTGTCAGTGAAACATTCGCATACCACAAGGGTCGAAGAAACCACCTTGGTGACAAGACACGGGCTGGCAAATGCGTTTTCAGCAAAGAACGTTCTAGAAGCTGAACCAGTTACAAAATCCGGTTTTTGAAGGATGCTTCTTAATAATGTATGGTGTGTACGTGTACCTCGTGACGCCTCGAAGTACAGAGGCGTGTCTTGCCGAACTTTGACCTCGAATGATGGCATACAAAAGTACGTTCGTTCGTGCGTTACATAATGAATACAATGGGAGGAACTGTTGTTCGAATTGGACTTGTGAGATCCGATTCATGTGTGTCTGAAGATGTGAGTGATTTTTCACACGGAGACTGTCCCAGAGGACTTGTGGGAGTGAGTAAGAATTCATATACGTTTTTGGACTTTGTTTTCAGAACTGTGAACACACACGGTATCTCCTGTGACAGTGGAAGATGTATTTCTGCAATTTTTTACATTTTATGATTTTTAATGTGACGTTTCTTTTTTTCACAGGTATTTCTGTTCCACTCCATTCCTATTACTTTTTCCTCTCTCCCTCCTACGAGGATGAGAGTGGTATGACATTTGAGATGACCTGTTTTAATTGATTGACGTGTTCATGTTTTGACAGATGAGTTATTTTCTGTAATTGGGGGTTTATGATTTTGGAGCATTATTTCCTTAGAAGATTTTCTGATAGTTATGTGAAACATTGGATTTCATTTTCGTAATTTTAAGAAGTTATTTTTCGTTGATTTTTTCAATAAGGGTTTTAGTTTTGTACTTAGTATCTCATTCCAGTAGTCCTTAGATTTTAGTTAGGGAAAGATATAACTTACGATGCCGGCTCACGTTACTGCTATCGCACAATGTCTCGGGATAAGCGAGATCAAACCTCTGTTCATAAAACAGAGACTTAAATCAAGTATAGGCTCAGAAATGGCCGTTACAGTTTTGTGGCAGCGTAAAAAAGGTAGCGTAAAAGGTAGCGTATAAGGTAGTTAGGGCAGTTAGAGGTGTTAAATAATTAGGCATGTATACGTTTCCGAAGAGACATAAATTGTGTTGGCATCTCAGGATAAGATTTTGTGGGGAGTCAGCAGTTGCTGGGGCGAGCTGCGAGCTTCTCTCTAGCTAGCTAGTGTTTTGTGGAGAGTGTTTTGGGTAGGGGTAAAAACAGTGATATTGTGCAATAATTGCGATATTAAGACCGCTATGCGTGTGTTAAAACACGTGAAGACGCGCGAGTGTTGTTTGTTTCTCTCCTTCGCTTGATGGAAGTTCGCGCGCTGCTAACGTAAGTGCTGTGATGTTATTTTTTTTGGTTGTGTTACGTCATCACCACGGTGACATAGTAATTGCGTCACGAGTTTGGGCGGGGCGTTGTGCTTGCTTTACCACGCCTAGTGAAGCGCTGAGCGTATTATGGTGTGTTGTATTTTCTTTTTTTTTATAGCAATCTGCGGTACGCATCGGCGTGTATTATGTAAGGGTGATATTTGGTTGTTGGGTTATTTCTGGGAACTTTAATATTTGGGTAGTATCTACGTGATATTTATGAGTTGCAGGGTGCAAAACAGTTTTTGCACAAGTGTGAATGCACTTCATGGTTTTTGTAGTCACACACGTATGTGCGTGTGGGTATGTGTGTGTGAGTATGTGGGCAGAGCGCTTGCCTTTGCTTGAGTGGCACTTTCCGTTTGGACAAAGGGAAGTGTTGATCCAGCAGTTTTTGACATTGAGAGATTTTGATGCAAACCTCAAATACATTGAAGGTAAGCATAATGTAGTTGCAGATGCATTGAGCAGATATTTTCCGGTTGAGGATGACGAAATACACACCGAATCCTGTGTGAGAGAAGAGAGTAAATATTTGGTGTCTAATGTCTCTGATATTAGTAGTTCTGAGATATCGCATGTAGAGGACATACACGTTTCTACAGTGCATACTTCGGGGGAGAAATAGTGAGTCGGCAGTCTCAGGAGAGATTGTTGTTCGTGATAGTGAGAGTAACGCAGTGTGTTATATTACGGGTGAAAATGTCACTTGGGACATAGGCTTGCTCGAACAAAAGCAAGATGAAGATAAATTGTTGTCAGATGCTAAGGCATTTCTTAGGGAGTTTCACCGAAGAAAGGGTATAAGTTGCCTTTTTCTGGTCTAGAGTTGGAGAATAATTTATTGGTGAGGAAAGTTAAGTATAACTTGCGAAGTACTCTTAGCATGGATGCATTCCTGGGTTGTATTGTTGTTATGGTAATGGGTAGTTACGGGTCATTTTTTTTCCTTTTGGGTGTTAATGGGTTGTAAATGGGCATGACTTGTATTTTGTTGTAATTCAGAAGGACGTTACTCCGTAGAGTTTTACGAATTTTTAACAGTTCGGGTTCATTGTGATTTCTGATGTAAGCTGCAGTACTTAGTGTAAATTGTGTGCAGAATGCCGTAGAGTTTTGTAGATATATGAATTTGAGTTTTTGTTTTTTTATATGGATCGCAACTGCGGTTAGGGATTTCATCGTTCGCACTTGGCGATAGAAATGGGTTACTTTGAGTTAATGGTTTGTTTTCATATGATTTTGGGAATTGTGACATGGGCTAATTTCATACGAGATTTGACCCGTGTGTTATTGTGTTATTATGTTATTATGTTATGATGTGTTTTGTCGTCTGACGCAATATCTTTGAATATAGAGTTACAGAATCAGGGTTTGTTGTTTAGGATTTTGTTTTGGGGAGGTATTTAGTATATCGGACCGAACGGGTCTGATCTTTTACGGGTTGGGATATGTCAGTTACGATTTCGGAGAGGTTTAGGAAGGTTTTGATAGGGATATCGAATTCGAGTATTTGGGTTTTTTCAGTTCTCTTTTAAAATAAAGCTGTACCATGAGTAATTGTAGTTGTTAGGGCCCTTACACACGAGGACACTAGTGTCCGCCACCGGTGTCGGACACTAGTGACCTTGCTCAAGACACCGCCTGGCAACTAGTGAGCCACTCACACACCTTGATAGGCCGTCTCCTTCCATCATGGGATGATGGTGGGTGTCAAACTGAGCAGAATGGCCAGTAGCGGTGGCGGACACTGGTGGCTACGTGTGAAAGCTTCCATTTAAAAACAATACTTTGCAGTGAGTGGCGGCAAAGTGTCCGCCACGTGTTGCGGAGCGAGACACCGAAATATCTGTTGCCCGATGGGTGCTGTTGCCTCGTGTGAAAGGCTCCATTTGATAATATGGGAGGAGTGTCCGACATGACACTAGAGTCCTCGTGTGTAAGGGCTCTATTAGGATCATAGGAGCGATTGCTTTATGTCAATTGCTATTTTGTTGAGAATTAGTCAGTATTGCAAAATATTCTGGATAGAACCTTGATGTCTTTTACGAGATATGATTTTCAGATGTTTGGATTGCCTTTCGTTGTTAGTACTTTTTTCTGCTGGATAGAATTTTTATGAATAGTTCCTTAGAGTTAGTGTACTTGATAGTGAGTTGACTGTGGAAATTCCGGGTACCAACTTGGAATTGTTTTACATTGAGAACATATGACCTTTGCACTAGTAGTCTTATCTGGTTCAGTAATAACATGGTATAGGGAATAGACGAGTTACTTTTTGATATGACTGTCGATATGACTGACTCACGGAAAATACCACTTCCTCGAAATGGAGAGGTTGGAATAGCTTCACCGTCCTCAACATATGAGAAAGCTGTCAACGTTACTTCTGCACTTTGAGAGATGTCGGGCAGGATGTCTTCATGTTGCCGTACTTTCGAGGAGACGTTGGGCTGGCGCAAAAGGATTTGCGAGCGCCACTTTCAACATGGGCTTGTGCAGTTGCGAGCCATTCATTTTCGTCGGATCGCTGGGAGACGCAAGAATACATTCAGCTTGGACGGGTGCAGTCGCAAGCCTTTCATCTTGGTTGGATCACCGTTGGCGTGCGCAGTCGCAGGCCTTTAAGCGTGAGGCAGTACCAGGAGTGAAATCGTCTAGATTAATGCGTTTCTTGAATGACTTGGTTGTGCTATAATATCTGTGTTATAAGATATATATGAGTTTTGTACCTAGACATTTTGAGGTGGGGTCCACCTCAGGTGCGTGGGCCGAGCAATCTGTAAAGGCTCGCGAAGTGACCTTTGAAAAGTTGGGTCAGCTATTCGCAGGGTCCATTTTCACTGTACGCAGCATATAGGAAACTGCTGAAACATTCGCATACCACAAGGGTCGAAGAAACCACCTTGGTGACAAGACACGGGCTGGCAAATGCGTTTTCAGCAAAGAACGTTCTAGAAGCTGAACCAGTTACAAAATCCGGTTTTGAAGGATGCTTCTTAATAATGTATGGTGTGTACGTGTACTTCGTGACGCCTTGAAATACAGAGGCGTGTCTTGCCGAACTTTGACCTCGAATGATGTCATACAAAAAGTACGTTCGTTCGTGCGTTACAGAATGAATATAATGGGAGGAACTGTTGTTTCGAATTGGACTTGTGAGATCCGATTCATGTGTGTCTGAAGATGTGAGTGATTTTTCACATGGAGACTGTCCCAGAGGACTTGTGGAGTATTTCTGTTCCACTCCATTCCTATTCTTTTTTCCTCTCTCCCTCCTACGAGGATGAGAGTGGTATGACATTTGAGATGACCTGTTTTAATTGATTGACGTGTTCATGTTTTGACAGATGAGTTATTTTCTGTAATTGGGGTTTATGATTTTGGAGCATTATTTCCTTAGAAGATTTTCTGATAGTTATGTGAAACACTGGATTTCATTCTTCGTAATTTTTAAAGTTATTTTTCGTTGATATTGTCAATAAAGGGTTTTAGTTTTGTACTTAGTATCTCATTCCAGTAGTCCTTAGATTTTAGTTAGGGAAAGATATAACTTACGATGCCGGCTCACGTTACTGCTATCACACAATGTCTCGGAATAAGCGAGATTAAACCTCTGTTCATAAAACAGAGACTTAAATCAAGTATAGGCTCAGAAATGGGGTTACATATATATATATATATATATATATATATATATATATATATATATATATATATATATATATATATATACATACATACATACATATAGATAGATCGACAGAAAATAGATAAATAGAGAGATGAATGGATAGAATATAATTACTGTAACACGGTATTATGACAGGGAAGAATAAGACAGAGCGTGGGACGTTCACTCACTATTTCATTATTCCTGTAGTTATGAATGTCGAAAACAACTTATATACCTCTTGATAGCCTAAAGGATCAAGTCGACTGTCTATCACTACATCTAAGCCAGATTACAGGTTCAGAAACCTGGGCGGGATAGAAGCACTTACTAAATATAAACCCCACTGGGTATAAGCAAGTCCCATGCTATAGTGAATATATACTGTATATATAATAATACAGTGGAAAAAATAAATCTATTATAGAAATAAAATTCTGAGAAAAAATAATAACAACAACAATAATAATAATGATAATAGCAATAATCTTAATGACAACAATAATGTATTCGGTATTTCCTGACAGATCACGACGACCATTGTCTCAACAGCTGCAGATATGCTTGAGTGCTCCACTCAAATTAAGTTGCTTCAGGAAAATATTCAGAAGATGAGAGGATGAGGAGGAGGAGGAGGAGGAGAAGATGGATTCAGCGATATTTATGGCGAAGCAGTGAAAAATATAAAAATATGAAGAACAAAAAGATTTTCTGGTGTCTATTATACTCCTGGTCTTCGTTTTTCAATGTCTAAATATCTTTATCTTTTTGGTTTATATATAAATATACTGTAAGCCTCCGTTATTTAAAACGTTTAAATATTTTCCTCCAAGATAAAAACTAATACAGTCAAATAAATGCACGACATGAAGTTGAATAAAATGACAAATAGATAATATTTCATACTGCTTGACTTCCCTCCCTATCGAAAATGACCTCATTCGATTATCCGCATCACATTACTCCTGATACGGATTGCAGTTCCCTTCACAATTTGTTTGTTCCAGTTGTTCGCTCATAAATCTCATCTCCACCACACTGGATATTGGGAAGTGGGTAACCGCTGATGCAAACTGTCAAGAGAACACTGGGTCAAAAGACAAGCAGTCGGTATGTAGTAGGTTACAGTTTTCTTTATATCATGATCTCGTTAAACGTTACACTTTTTATGAAGAGACGAATTTACCTCCAAGCATCCATCTCCCGACCGAAGCCAGATAAATTCTCTCGAAATTCCTGCCATGTACAGAGGCAAATTGAATTTTCTGAAGACACTTGTAACCACAAATGGATTACCACTGACGTCTCTCCCTTTCATGCAAAGGTTTCGCTCCCAAAATGGTTTGGTGAAGGCCAAATGTTCCACCATATCTCCCAGAGAGAAATATAGGGTTAATATCTCTTGACAGATGACAACTCGCCCTTTTTCATTTTGTTGCATGAATTTCAGAGCTTCACTGGACTGCATTGTTCGTAGGTATTTATATAGCCCTTTATACTGAGATGCTGTGGAAGTATTTTTCAGTATAACTATTTAAGAAAGGGTTTGAAAAGTTTTCGCATAGATACTTAAAAACTGAAAAAAGTGTTCGATTAAAGCACCTGCTTTTGAGTATAACAACAGAAAAGCAGACTTCTAAATAGTTAGTCCTCTTAAAGGAAATATAATGAAACCTGCAGACATTTTGATATACAGTCAAGATTTGAACATGGTTAGGTTACCAAAAATATTGATCAAAATTTCTTTAAAACTCAAATGAACGGAATAAAGTAATATTAGCGATACGTCACAGAAGTGATGTGGCTTGAAATTATCTAGAACGGTGAAATAAAAACATCTTGTTTTAGGATGAATTGCACAAGACTACATTTAAGACCTATTAGTTCCACTATACCTAAAAAAACACTTCTTAGCTAGATTTAAATGAAGATCAGATGGACAAACTGCAATATTAGTAAAAGGCGTCA
The DNA here is from genome assembly GCF_040412425.1 of Macrobrachium rosenbergii. NCBI lineage: Eukaryota > Metazoa > Arthropoda > Malacostraca > Decapoda > Palaemonidae > Macrobrachium > Macrobrachium rosenbergii. Next base: position 39,110,216 of record NC_089766.1, read on the forward strand.
GATACAAATATTTTCTCTGTTAAACACCGCGTGGACCAAAAGCCTCAAATATAAATTAAAAAGGAATACTTGTCTATGCATAAAGAAATGGAGTCCGATGAATAACCTAATTCTTAATGTCCTGAATACGATAAGAGTTGTTATATTTCAGGGTCTTTGAGGAGCTTGTTCTGGGACATATTTGTGAATTACATTGGTGAATAAAACTGATACTTAAAAAGAGAATGCTAATAGATGAGATAGCATTCACAAATTAATCCCCTTGGCGGCAAATAACAAAGGATGACTTTGGCTGTTTCTGTGCTGAAGAAGAGCAGCAGCATATCCCAACACTCAGTTTTTGTATGAAATTCTTTTTTTTTTTCTGGGGTCGGCTAAGCCTTATTCCTTCCAGCTGGAGGAGAGGCCTTTGATCTTCAGTCTGCAGCTGGAAGAACAAAAGTCCTTCCTTTTTTGAAAAATACTACTTTCTTTTAAAAGTACCATTTTTGGGTCAGAGACTCAGTATAAAAAATAAATGAAGATATTTATATTATATATATATACATATATACAGTATATATATATATATATATATATATATATATATATATATATATATATATATATATATATATATATATATATCTTATATATATATATAATTATATATATATATTATATATACATATATATAACATATGTATATATATGTATATATATGAATGTCTTTTCCTGTAATACTACAGTGTAATATGAAAATAAGAAGGCCCATAAAACACTATTTAAACGTTGAAACCATATATTTCGGGCACTTGTTTCTGTGCCCTGTTCACTGGTAGAATATGGACAGGTGGAAAGTTACAATGGTATATATACAAAAACATGAAGGTGTGGCCTTAGGCCTCCGATGTTAAGGAGGTGGCGTTTCTTAGAAGGAGGGAGATTGACCAAATTCCTAGTGGTTTTTGGCCTCATTAGCTCCCGTTTGGCGATGGATCTGGCGGTCGCGTTTCTTGGGTCATCTTCTTCAAAAAAGGGTGCGAGGATTAAGGTGTCAATGGCGTCCGATTTCCAATGTCCTCCTGACAGGTTCATATTGTTGGTTTGATTGATGATAGCAGATTCCAGCATCTTTCTTTTGTACGGACAGCTACTCTTGAAAACCAACTCCGCCCCACTCCAGTTAATGACATGCCCTGTATTTCTAATATGTAGGAAAATTCCCGAACTCTCCGAAGCGTAACGTACTGATCTTTTGTGCTCTGTTATTCTTTGCGAGAGCGATCTACCTGTCTCGCCTACATAAATGTCATGACAATTACTACACGGTATCTTGTAAACTCCGGCTTCTTCCTTTTGTTATTTAAGTATACGTTAACGAGCGAACTCCCGATGGATTTGGGATAATGGAAAATGAAAGGATTATCAGAACTGAGTTGCTCGGTGGCCTTTTGGATGTTTTCATCGTATGGAAGCTTTATTTTGTTGTTGAAATCTATTTGTCTGTTGTGAGTGGGACCTCTGTAGTATATTTTATTTGCTTTATTAATAGCCCTCTCGATAATGTGTGGTGGATAGAGCAGTTGCGTTAGGTGTTGGCGGATCGTGTTAAATTCTTGATCCAGGTACTCATTTTGAACATATCCTAAGTCCTCTGAGAATAGGTTGCACCCTACCATGATTTTACGGAGACGTCGTGGTAGCTTAAGAAATGAATGTAGGAGACAGCGAAGGTGGGTTTTCTATATACTGTAAATGCATACCTGTTCTGTTTTCTTATGATCAGTACATCTAGGAACAGCAGTTTTCCGTCCTTTTCCCATTCTGTTTTAAATTTTATGGTCGGAACTAGCGAATTTAGCCTATTAAAAAATTCCTTAAAGTCCCCCAGCTATTGTCCCAGAAAGTAAAGATATCATCTACATATCTAAGCCAGATCATGTTATGGGGTTTGATAGACGACAAAAGTTCTGTTTCGAAATATTCCATGCACAAGTTTGCTAGAAGGGGTGATAGGGGACTTCCCATGCTACAGCCAAATTTTTGTTTGTAAAAATTACCATTGAAAGAAAACACGTTGTTAGTTACACAGAGGTTGATAAGTTTTAAAGTTTTATCTATGCCAAGAGGAAAATGGTCTTCATATGGTTGTAACTTCCTCTCTAAGAAAAACAACACGTCGGCAATCAGGACTTTAGTAAATAATGAATCGACGTCTAGACTGAGCAGTTTGATGTTGTTTGAGGGATGTTTAAACTATTAAATTTTTGTATGAAATCTTCTGCATGTTTGACGTGGGAGGATGAGAAGGTTCCTAGAAAGGGTGATAACAAGTCTGCGAGCCATTTTGATAATTTGTACATGAAAGAGCCCCTGCTAGATATTATGGGGCGTAAAGGAATCCCCATCTTTATGTGTTTTCAGGAGGCCGTAAAAATAGGGGAGAGAGGGTTGATTACCTTGAATGTCTCTAAGTAATTCTATGTCTTTTTTATTGCCCCTATGGTTCTAACTGATTTGTTAAACTGAGCAGCAATATTTGTTGTGGGATCTTTCGTTAATTTGTCGTAGGTCTCGCATCGTTTAGAAGTTCTTGAACTTTATTGATGTATGTCTCCTTGTCTAACAGAACTATTTTCCCGTCTTTGTCAGATTTTGTGATGATGATATCCCCCTTTTTCTTAAGCTAACTAATGCATTTTGGAATCTTTTCAGGAGCGAATTTTTGTTGTTATTTTGCTCCAAGACATTTAGCAAAATGCCTTTGAGACATGCCTCTTTCTTGTCATAGTTGTTTTTGCAAAATGTTTATCAAAAGCAACTAGGAAATTAAGATTACTCTCAGGACCAGGTTTTAGAGCAGAATGAAACTCCAAGATTTAAAACGGTCTGTTCTTCTGCAGTGAGGGGATGGTTAGAGAGATTCAGCACATTATTGGGAAGGCCAAGATTATTCCATACGCTGTTCCTAATCAGTCTTTTTAATTTGTAGCACAAATTTCTGGAGTGGGACTCACTGTTCTCAATAGCACCTGATAGCACAAAATATGAAAGATATCTGTACATACCATCATCCCTGCACATGAGGCGAAGTGACGTGGCTAGCTCACTTATTTTTCTTCTAATCACATAGATGTCTTGGTGTGTGGCTTGTATTCTGTCTTGGAGGAATGTGCGGATGGAGTCCGGAAATGGGTCTGACGCCGATGTCCAACGCGTGAAACCGTACATTTTGGGAGAAACTTGTTCCTGTAGGCATTCTTGTAGAAAATTTCTCTGATTCTTCCTCTTGTGTAACCCATGTACTAGCCGTTCGTACCGTCTGAAGATGTGCTTGGCAGCTGGGTTGAAGCCGAAAAACTGGCGTAAACTGTGATGTTCCATAATGGGCAAAAATGAATGTCTTTTCCTGTAATACTACAGTGTAATATGAAAATAAGAAGGCCCATAAAACACTATTTAAACGTTGAAACCATATATTTCGGGCACTTGTTTCTGTGCCCTGTTCACTGGTAGAATATGGACAGGTGGAAAGTTACAATGGTATATATACAAAAACATGAAGGTGTGGCCTTAGGCCTCCGATGTTAAGGAGGTGACGTTTCTTAAGAAGGAGGAGATTGACCAAATTCCCTAGTGGTTTTGGCCTCATTAGCTCCCCGTTTGGCGATGGATCTGGCGGTCGCGTTTCTTGGGTCATCTTCTTCAAAAAAGGGTGCGAGGATTAAGGTGTCAATGGCGTCCGATTTCCAATGTCCTCCTGACAGGTTCATATTGTTGGTTTGATTGATGATAGCAGATTCCAGCATCTTTCTTTTGTACGGACAGCTACTCTTGAAAACCAACTCCGCCCCACTCCAGTTAATGACATGCCCTGTATTTCTAATATGTAGGAAAAATTCCCTGAACTCTCCTTTTGAAGAAGATGACCCAAGAAACGCGACCGCCAGATCCATCGCCAAACAGGAGCTAATGAGGCCAAAACCACTAGGAATTTGGTCAATCTCCTCCTTCTTAAGAAACGCCACCTCCTTAACATCGGAGGCCTAAGGCCACACCTTCATGTTTTTGTATATATACCATTGTAACTTTCCACCTGTCCATATTCTACCAGTGAACAGGGCACAGAAACAAGTGCCCGAAATATATGGTTTCAACGTTTAAATAGTGTTTTATGGGCCTTCTTATTTTCATATTACACTGTAGTATTACAGGAAAAGACATTCATTTTTGCCCATTATGGAACATCACAGTTTACGCCAGTTTTTTCGGCTTCAACCCAGCTGCCAAGCACATCTTCAGACGGTACGAACGGCTAGTACATGGGTTACACAAGAGGAAGAATCAGAGAAATTTTCTACAAGAATGCCTACAGGAACAAGTTTCTCCCAAAATGTACGGTTTCACGCGTTGGACATCGACGTCAGACCCATTTCGGACTCCATCCGCACATTCCTCCAAGACAGAATACAAGCCACACACCAAGACATCTATGTGATTAGAAGAAAAATAAGTGAGCTAGCCACGTCACTTCGCCTCATGTGCAGGGATGATGGTATGTACAGATATCTTTCATATTTTGTGCTATCAGGTGCTATTGAGAACAGTGAGTCCCACTCCAGAAATTTGTGCTACAAATTAAAAAGACTGATTAGGAACAGCGTATGGAATAATCTTGGCCTTCCCAATAATGTGCTGAATCTCTCTAACCATCCCCTCACTGCAGAAGAACAGACCGTTTTAAATCTTGGAGTTTCATTCGCTCTAAAACCTGGTCCTGAGAGTAATCTTAATTTCCTAGTTGCTTTTGATAAACATTTTGCAAAAACAACTATGACAAGAAAGAGGCATGTCTCAAAGGCATTTTGCTAAATGTCTTGGAGCAAAATAACAACAAAAATTCGCTCCTGAAAAGATTCCAAAATGCATTAGTTAGCTTAAGAAAAAGGGGGATATCATCATCACAAAATCTGACAAAGACGGGAAAATAGTTCTGTTAGACAAGGAGACATACATCAATAAAGTTCAAGAACTTCTAAACGATGCGGAGACCTACGACAAATTAACGAAAGATCCCACAACAAATATTGCTGCTCAGTTTAACAAATCAGTTAGAACCATAGGGGCAATAAAAAGACATAGAATTACTAGAGACATTCAAGGTAATCAACCCCTCTCTCCCTATTTTTACGGCCTCCCGAAAACACATAAAGATGGGATTCCTTTACGCCCCATAATATCTAGCAGGGCTCTTTCATGTACAAATTATCAAAATGGCTCGCAGACTTGTTATCACCCTTTCTAGGAACCTTCTCATCCTCCCACGTCAAACATGCAGAAGATTTCATACAAAAATTTAATAGTTTAAACATCCCCTCAAACAACATCAAACTGCTCAGTCTAGACGTCGATTCATTATTTACTAAAGTCCCGATTGCCGACGTGTTGTTTTTTCTTAGAGAGGAAGTTACAACCATATGAAGACCATTTTCCTCTTGGCATAGATAAAACTTTAAAACTTATCAACCTCTGTGTAACTAACAACGTGTTTTCTTTCAATGGTAATTTTTACAAACAAAAATTTGGCTGTAGCATGGAAGTCCCCTATCACCCCTTCTAGCAAACTTGTACATGGAATATTTCGAAACAGAACTTTTGTCGTCTATCAAACCCCATAACATGATCTGGCTTAGATATGTAGATGATATCTTTACTTTCTGGGACAATAGCTGGGGACTTTAAGGAATTTTAATAGGCTAAATTCGCTAGTTCCGACCATAAAATTTAAAACAGAATGGGAAAAGGACGGAAAACTGCCGTTCCTAGATGTACTGATCATAAGAAAACAGAACAGGTATGCATTTACAGTATATAGAAAACCCACCTTCGCTGTCTCTACATTCATTTCTTAAGCTACCACGACGTCTCCGTAAAAATCATGGTAGGGTGCAACCTATTCCTCAGAGGACTTAGGATATGTTCAAATGAGTACCTGGATCAAGAATTTAACACGATCCGCCAACACCTAACGCAACTGCTCTATCCACCACACATTATCGAGAGGGCTATTAATAAAGCAAATAAAATATACTACAGAGGTCCCACTCACAACAGACAAATAGATTTCAACAACAAAATAAAGCTTCCATACGATGAAAACATCCAAAAGGCCACCGAGCAACTCAGTTCTGATAATCCTTTCATTTTCCATTATCCCAAATCCATCGGGAGTTCGCTCGTTAACGTATACTTAAATAACAAAAGGGAAGAAGCCGGAGTTTACAAGATACCGTGTAGTAATTGTCATGACATTTATGTAGGCGAGACAGGTAGATCGCTCTCGCAAAGAATAACAGAGCACAAAAGATCAGTACGTTACGCTTCCGGAGAGTTCGGGAATTTTCCTACATATTAGAAATACAGGGCATGTCATTAACTGGAGTGGGGCGGAGTTGGTTTTCAAGAGTAGCTGTCCGTACAAAAAGAAAGATGCTGGAATCTGCTATCATCAATCAAACCAACAATATGAACCTGTCAGGAGGACATTGGAAATCGGACGCCATTGACACCTTAATCCTCGCACCCTTTTTGAAGAAGATGACCCAAGAAACGCGACCGCCAGATCCATCGCCAAACGGGAGCTAATGAGGCCAAAAACCACTAGGAATTTGGTCAATCTCCTCCTTCTTAAGAAACGCCACCTCCTTAACATCGGAGGCCTAGGCCACACCTTCATGTTTTTATATATACCATTGTAACTTTCCACCTGTCCATATTCTACCAGTGAACAGGGCACAGAAACAAGTGCCAGAAATATATGGTTTCAACGTTTAAATAGTGTTTTATGGGCCTTCTTATTTTCATGTATATATATATATATATATATATATATGTACATTATGTATATGTATATATATATATATAATATATATATATATATATATATATATATATATATATATATATATATATATATATATATATATGTATGGTGGATGTATATGCATGTATGTATGCTATGTTGCCACTGCCTTATTAATGGAAAATAAACAAAAGGTTTGTATTTGTTATATTCATCAAATTTCCTTCGGCAGACAACAATTACTCGATCATTTCCTTATTTTTTTCCCCACAACGTAAAATCTTCCTCAAAGAATCTTCATAATTACATCGTTCGTTCTTCAATGTCAATAATTCATTATGATTAACTAACAGCGGTCAGGCAATAGTCACAAAACATCGCTTTGGATAAGAAGTCGATTCCAATATTTTTCGGAGCTCAATTGCAACGATTCGGAGAAGAATAATTCTTCAGTTGCAAACATCGGAAACCTTTTGTCTTCACTCTTTGCCCAGAAGCTCTGAGCAGATCACATGACAAACACATTTCTGCAAGTTGGCGAATGTCGCGGATATTGTGGGCGCCTCTTGAAAGAGGAATTGCGGTGCGAGAATTTTGAAGGTGCCTGGCACATCAAATGGAGGATTTCATTTCTTTGGTACTATTAAAGTTAAGGCATCTTCTTTTCTATATATATATATATATATATATATATATATATATATATATATATATATATATATATATATATATATATATATATATATAGTCATAAATATTAAACCACCATTTCTAATGCAAGAATCCATAAGGAGGGAATTCCTGTGATTAAGATGGTTAGACTAGGACCCAGGGATGGGGTTGCTGACCACTCTACAAGAGGAGAGTTTTTGGGATAGGCTTTTGGAAGAGGTAAATGTCAACTCAGGTACTCGACAGTTAGAACGAGGACATCCAAATGATAGTTAGACTTTATGCCCCCTTGTTATAGAGGTGACTTACAACTCTAATCTTGCCTTAAGCTATTTACTGGTCTTAGAACCCTTCCAGTGTACGAGCTATCCCAGGAAAGAGTCGAGGCCTTCCAGCCTCCGCCAAGCCCTCGCAGATGTGAAAAAAACAAGCAGTCTACAGCTAATCTCCGATGTGCGTGCGCAGACGTGGGCTTGGTCTCTGGGAAGGAGACAACACTAAATCCTTATCTCTGAAGCCACTGGTATCAAGGAGTAGAAGCACCCCATTCGGTTACAAAGTCTGTGCAATGTGGAAGATAACACAGTATGTTTCTGTGAATTGACTTCTGAGTACCAGTATACTTTCCCTAAGACTAAGAATTCTTATTTCCATTTCCTTTCCTCTCCCCTCCAATTAAGTCTCCTAAGTTCCCGCTACTATGCATTTGTGTGTCGCTTTTCTTTATTATTCTCCCTGTGATTGATTTTGGAGATGGATTGGATTGGATTACAAAATTTGGGCCAAAGGCCAAGCGCTGGGACCGATGAGGCCTTTCAGCGCTGAAAGGGAAACAGAGATAAGAAAGTCTGAAAAGTGTAACAGGAGGAGAACCTCAAAGCAGTTGCACTATGAAACAATTGTTAGAAGAAGGTGGAAAGTAAGACGGAAGGAAGAGAATAAATATGGAGGTATAGCAAAAGGAATGAAAGGGTTGCAGCTAGGGGCTGAAGGGACACTGCAAAGAATCTTAAGTAATGACTACAGTGCACCGCCTGCGGTGCGCTGACGGAACTACCCACTTACGGGGGATTTTGGATATGTAGAACTTTAAAGTACAGCAGCATTGTTATATCTTGAGAGCTAAGGATTTGTGACAACTTGGCTTTCCTTCCTTCCAGGGATGTCTTGGATGGAAGCTGAGTTTTTTTTCGAAATTTGCTCTGTTCTGTTCTCTCTCTTCCTGTTAGAGTGAAAGGCCTCCTCGCTGTTGCTGTCATCAGCCTCAGATGGGGCCTTCTCAGTTACTCCTGAAGTGTTGCTGATGGTGACTGACATGATTTATCGATTTATTATCCCATTCTTCAACACCTCTTTTTATAATGCTTCACGATAATATTTTTCATTTTACCTTCGGTCGTGATATAAAAGTTATAAACATGAAAGTATTCTAGAAAAAAGTTCAACATTGAAGTTCAGGTAAATTACTAAAAATAATCGATATTTCCAAAAACGCTACCGGAGATTCAAGTTCATTATTTGCATCTGGCTGCATCAGCTGTGACTCGATTCACTTCGGTGAAAAAGGTATAAACATTAATTTCATAAGTGATAAAAAAAATACTAGGTTTTAACGTCGAATCACGAAAAGTATTCTTTTTTTACAGAATACAAGCGCTAGAGGAAAAAGAAGTGTGTCATACACTAGTCATCCTTTTAAATAAATTACATAAGTGAATGGAGCGGAAATGGTTTATATTTATGTAAAAATCTTTCCAGTTGAAATCATATACTTTCATTACCTGATGAACAGCATCATCTCAGATAACCTGTTTTTCAAAAGGAAGTGAAGAAATGAGAGGAAATGTATCATTTAGAATTAATGAACCTTCCTGTATTTACTCCTCCAGCTAAGACCGGACAACATCGGAACCTGCGTTTCCAGAGAAATTACTTCCTCGCATTGACAACACCAGTGTTGTATATGTTCAAATAATGAAAGAGATGTTATTAATGTGCACAAAGATCCATTCAATAGTGCAATACGTTAGGATAGGGATAAAGGCCTGTTTAAAGGAAAGGAACATGAAATTAGGGCCAGAGGCCAAGCGCTGGGACCTTATGAGGTTATTCAACGCTGAAACGGAAATTGAGAGAAAAAGTTTTAAGGATGTAACAGGAGGAGAACCTCGCAGTTGCACTATGAAACAACTGTTAGCAGAGGGTAGAAACTAAGATGGAAGAAAGAGAATAAGAATGGAGGTACAGTAAAAGGAATGAAAGCGGATGCAGCTAGGGGCCGAAGGGACGCTGCAAAGAACCTCAAGTAATGCCAACAGTGCATCGTGTGAGGTGCACTGACGGCACTACACCCTACGGGGAAGGCCTCTTTAAACGACGAAGCTATGAAGAACGTTGCTCACTTGAAAGTGCTCCTACTCAAAGTATCATTAATGACAGCTTTAATGAGTTCATCGAATTGTAAGTCACTCAATACCATTCGGTGAGGAAGAAACAAATTGGGCTTTTAATGGCAATGCACATTTTAAAATGGATTCCTGGGTTTTACACACTGTTTAGCGGCACTATGATATTGACAAGTACCTGTTCATTGTTTGACGAACACTATACTGTGTGACACTATCGTTTTTGTTGTGCTATCTATAATTATTTTCGACGGATATTCGTCCTGCTTTGTATACCTTTAAACATTCTCTGTACATCTGTTAGTAAAACATCTTGAAAAGTTAAACAGGGGGTTGAAACGACAGAGGAATCTACAAGATTTATTGGTTTTCCTTCTCACTGGTGTCAATTTCATAATGTTAACATCGTGTAACTGAAGTTAGTATATATATAATACATTTATATGTATGTGCACCATATATATCTATATAATGCATATGTGTGTGTGTATGTGTGACAAAGACTCAACAGGCTGTCAATATCTGAACTGGCACTAAATGAAAGACCCAAACCCTGGAGTCAGAAAGAGTGAAGGATGAGTTCCTATTGCCCGAAGGCTCAGATTCCGAAGCTTTGGAAGGTTCGCCTTTCCTTTCCTCAACAACTGGAGATAATTCTGGAGGCTTTTAAGAGGGCCCTTTTATCTAAAGGAATGCCTGACCTTCCTGAGTTTCTCTTGTCCTCTGTCATTATTGTGTTTGTGGTTTTATTTCTATAAATAGCAGCAAGCTGACAATTCCTGTGTTTTCCATATTTTTCATTTCAGTATTTGTAAAAGACAATGCAGGTTAATATAAAATTTCCCTGGCACATTCGGTAATTTCATTTAAATTCTTAACACATTATTTATCACCATTGTTGGCGCATACCCCTTGTTAAAATTTTCACACGATTACAGTTATTCTTGTCTCATGAAAGTAATTCCATTTAAAAAGAGAAAAGATGAAGTCTTCTTGCATAGAGAAAAAAATAAAAAGGGCTTGGAACTAAATAAGTGACGAAGCGGTCAGGCGAAATACTAAAAAAAGACAAAGTCAGAAGCAAAAGGCAACAAAAGCGCCGTTCGCGATGCTAAACAAAAAGCCGCTGCAATAATGTTTGCAGGCGACAGGAGACCAGCAAAAGAGTGTGATTGTGAGTGGGAAGTGCATAACAAATAATGGATTAGAATGAATTGAGAACGCTGGGGAGTTTCCATTCACAATGGAAACAGGGTCTCGGTTCTGCCGGGATGTTTCCAGAGGGATTTACAAAGGCTCTTTTGTGGACATTGTTCATGCACAAGCGAATGAGACAAGGCCGCTCCCGACGTCCCTGAATCTCATTAGAAACCGATAATAAAGCTTCGGTATTCAAAGCGCTCGAGCGCAAAGGTATATTTGAATGCCTTGAATCGATTTGGGTTAATTGCTCAAAGCGACTGACGATAGTCGTAAATTAAATTAAAAGGTAAAACCTGACAAGTCTCACATTGGTCATCTTAAATAAAAGTGATTATGTAGGAAAGGTAAACGCCTTTTGAGTGATAGAAATTTGATTAAAAGTTTTTTTTTGTGAATTTACCAACTTGATCGACTATACTGTATGCACGGACTTGTAAAAACACACCGGGCAAATATTCCCCCCGGGCCAGTAACTGTCTTCATTGGTTCTCCTCCTCACAGGTTATCAAAAGACCTTCTCGAGATTCGACCTGCAGAGCGGACGATGTCGGTGGATATCTCCTTTCATGATGGAGCGTCTCACAGTCAGCGGTATAATGAACGAGGCACAACAGGAAGACCAACTATTTATATAAAAACAAGAATGTCAATGGAAGCGTATTCGGCGAAAGCCTGAGAAGGGAGACTAATGAGAAAATACCTGAACAGAAATATAGAATTTAGGCCAACGGCCAAGCGCTGGGACCTATGAGGTCATTCAGCGCTGGAAGGAAATTGACAGAACCAAAGTTTGAAAGGTGTAACAAGAGGTAAACCTCAAAGCAGTTGCACTATGAAATAATTGTTGTGGGAGGGACGTCAGGTGGAAGAAAAGAATGTGAACAGAGGTACAGTAAAAGGAATGAAAGAGGTTGCAGCTAGGCACCGAAGAGACGCTGCAAAGAACCTTAATTAATGCCTACAGTGCACCACATGAGGTGCACTGACGGCACTGCCCCTCTACGAGGAGTGGACTGGTAGGTAGAAGTCTGGGAGCGAACTCGGATCCCAGCAGCAATCGTCAGTCAAGCGCTGCACCTTTCAGCCAAGGCGACCTTTGACCCTCTGTGGCCCTTTCAGGGGATTCTAACTCTACCTAACCTGAGCGGGATTTGACATCGGGACCAGGCAATGGAAGAAGCTCTGGTGATACCACTTGGCTTTGTCGAGATTTCGCTACATTTTCCTATTTCTCATACTACATCATACTAATTATGAAAAACATGAACAAAACAATTTCCTTGTCTCTATTATACGCTTAGTCTTCGTTTTTCAATGTTTAAATATTTTTATCTTTTTTGTTTATACATCAATATGTTATAAGCACCACCTCCATTATTTAAAAGGTTTAAATATTTTACTCCAGGATAAAAACTAATACAGTAAAATAAATGCACGACATAGTTGAGTAAAATGACAATAGATAATATTTCATATTGCTTGAGTTCTCTCCCTATTCAAAACGACCTAATCACATTGCTCATGATACGGATTGTTGTTCCCTTCATAATTTGTTTGTTCCAGGTGTTCGCTCATAAATCTAATCTCCACCACACTGGATATTGGGAAACGAGTAGCCACTGATGCAAACTGTTAAGAGAACACCAAGTCAAACGACAAGCAGTCTGTATGTAGTAGATTACAGTTATCTTTATATCATGATCTCGTTAAACGTTACACTTTTTTGTGAAGAGACGAATTTACCTCCAAGCATCCATCTCCCGACGGAAGCCAGAAAAATTCTCTCGAAATTCCTGCCATGTACAGAGGCAAATTGAATATTCCGGAGGCACTTGTAACCACAAACAGATAACCACTGACGTCTCTCCCTTTCACGCAAAGGTTTCGCTCCCAAAATGGTTTGGTGAAGGCCAAATGTTCCACCATATCTACCAGAGAGGAATATAGGGTCAATATCTATTGACAGACGACAACTCGCCCTTTTTCATTTTGTCATATGAACGTCATTGCTTCACTGGCTTGCATTGTTCGCAGGTATTGACACTGTCCTTTATACTGGAGTGCTGTAGAAGTATTTTTCAGACCGCTTATTTAAGAAGGGCGTATACATATATGGGCCTCATTTTTTCAGCATTAAGCCGTTTCCCCAACCAAAGAACCTCGAGAGATAAAACAAGAAAATGGTTACTTCCACGATCATAATTTAACCACTGAATCATGGATGAGCCGCCTATGAAGAAAAATTCCATCTCTACTCGCTTCATATGCTACAAAATTTCCCAATCAGTAGGACGTCAAACCCCTTCACACACGCACAGCCATTCACTTCCATCTTACATGAGCACTTACTCTTCTTTGTTGTTAAGACCCCTCTTTTCTAAAACCTCTTACACTTCATTTATCCAGTAATTTCCAGGTTTTCCTCTTCTTTTCTTATCTTTCAAACACTTCCAGCTGACGTACCAATATAACAACCTCAAAATCTTCCCACTTGACCAGACCATCTAAAAACAATCGAATTAATGTTTCTCCTAAGCCCTTCATCACCTGCTCGTTTCTTCTTATTTTTCTTTACGATTTTTTTTAAAACACTTCTTCTACGCACAAACTCTTTCCCAACAGCCCCAGTCTTTTCGTTTCTCTTAATTCAACAGTTAAGCTTCACTTCCTGAAAAAGTTTTCGTTTCTCTTAATTCAACAGTTGCTTCACTTCCTGAAAAAGTTTTTCGTTTCTCTTAATTCAACAGTTAAGCTTCACTTCCTGAAAAAGTTTTTCGTTTCTCTTAATTCAACAGTTACGCTTCGCTTCCTGAAAAAGTTTTTCGTTTCTCTTAATTCAACAGTTGCTTCACTTCCTGAAAAAAGTTTTTCGTTTCTCTTAATTCAACAGTTCTTCACTTCTGAAAAAGTTTTCGTTTCTCTTAATTCAACAGTTACGCTTCGCTTCCTGAAAAAGTTTTTCGTTTCTCTTAATTCAACAGTTAAGCTTCACTTCCTGAAAAAGTTTTTCGTTTCTCTTAATTCAACAGTTAAGCTTCACTTCCTGAAAAAGTTTTTCGTTTCTCTTAATTCAACAGTTACGCTTCGCTTCCTGAAAACTTATCTGGCTCAACAATCCCTTTATCCAACTCACTCTACATCAGAAATATACAGGATGGGAATTATAATTTAGTAATTAAACGAAATTTGTAGCTTAATGTTCGTGAATATAAAAAAAGTCACGGTGTATGTTATTTAAAATTTAGATGTAATTATATATGCATATATATATATATATATATATATATATATATATATATATATATATATATATATATATATATATATATATATATATATATATCACAAACATATGTGACGCCAATAAATATTATGGAGGAAAGGAACGAAGGAAATCCGGGAGGGGGAGGGTTAAGAGAAAGCCTTCAGCACCTCTAGATCCTTAAGGCTAATGCAGTGTCGCGCAAAGAGAAAGAGGGATGGAGGTTCGATTTTGAAAATTAATATTTTATGATCAATTACTGACTTACTGAAAATAAGACTTGGGAGCAAATGTTGATGCAAGCACGCCATACAAAATGCTTCCTCTTCCTGGTCCCCGCTAAAAAAATCAGAAAATGATAATAGAATTCACGAGGTCGATGCTCTGATAATCTACATTTTCGGAATTAAAACAATCATTACGGTAATCTATAAAATATATACATGCATACACTCTCTTCTGATCTCCCCTTTCTCTCTCTCCCCCACATCTATGCAACTTCAACAGAAAATGGCACAAGGCAAGGTTACGTTTTCTGCCTCCTACATCTGTTTAAAGTACTTAGATGGAACATTTTGCATTTTGTTTTGTTTGCCCTAGAACAACAAATTTCCGTTGTTCCTGAATAAGCAAAACAGAGAACATAAGTTACACAAAACTGAAGATCAGTATTAAGAAATAGACCCACTTCCACTAAGTCTCCCCTAATGCCTTCAAGGGACTTCAGCCATAAAGTGGTCTATAATTAGTCCTGGCGACAGCAAAGAATCTTAAGCAATTTCTTTCGTTTTGTGATTATTCCATTTACAATTCTGCGATATTTGTGCAGCAAACAAAGCTTTTACCAAGAAGCGTTACAGCCAAACAAATTGTCAATGTGGGTCCTGGACGCATATTTCCCAAGTCTGGAAGAGTACAGGGGTAGGGAAAATTAGGACCAATCAAAGCGCGCGGAGCTGATCATGACGTCACAAGCCACGCCTTTTAGCTCCTCAGTCCCATATCCATTACCGCCAGTCACTATGCCGAAGAAAAGCTTTCCAATTCCACAGTTTATGGCTTGTATGACTTATACATTTTAGTCAGATAGTGTTAAACATAATGCAACACTAATTTAACAACAATATATTCTTCAAATGAGATACACCGTGAAATATATTATGCGTTATTGGCTTCCCCTTCTTGGTAAGAATGGTCAGTGCCTGTTAATTCCTGCTCGCAAAGTCGATATTTACTGCATAAATAATATTTTCATCGCGAGTTTCGAAATTACATACATGAAAATGCATGTTTATTTCCATTTATGATGAGTTGCGATAACTCATGGGATGGATAAAAAAAACATACAAGATGGTAAAAATGATGGTATCTGACCTGTTTGTAGGGGGAAATAGAGAGGGAGTAGCTTACGCTACGTCTTTCTATGGACATATGCTATTTCGTAGTAATGAACATTACTGTGCATTGTATAAAAGCAATATACTGGTCATTACTGGGTTATGAACAGGAATCAGACTGATATAGTCCTTATTATTTACAGGGACACTGTATCACCTTCATTCATAAAATTATTTCAAGAGCTAATGTGCCCTTGAGGAAACCTACAGTATTGATGTGTTGGTGATCTAATTTAGCCTACTGTAACCAAATATAGTTAGTTACTTGACAAACTCATCCTATCAGTAGCTAATCTGAATAAGGTTGTTTTTCAAGGTGTACTTCATAAGCTGTAGTAAAAAATTTCCTTTTTAGTGGATTTCGTTTTGATAACCTTCGTGATGTCCTTACCTGATTGGTACTTGTAATTCATTGTGTACAAATATATAATAAGTTTTTCATTGAATATTTTTTGCTTTTGATTTTTAATTGTGTACAGATAAACAAAAAGTGATAATATAATATAGTATTGAATATTTTTTAGCAAGCCCTTACCTGATTTTTGCTTAAAATTCATTGTGTACAAAGAAAGCACTGATTATTTAATTTATATTTAATATTTTTTAGCAAACACTTCATACTTGTCATTCATTCTGTACAAAGAATTAAAATGAGTATTTCATTAGTATTTAATATTTCTAGCAATTATAGGAGTACAGAATGCCTATTTATGGAGTTACAGTAGACTTTTTACTGAGCTAAACTAGAGCAGAATTGATGCATAAATTTATTAGAACTGCGATATGCTTTTAAAATAAATATAGATGACACTTTTTCCAAACTCTCTTTCAGCAGAAAATTTTATACAAATATTCAACATGTAATAATTGAAGCCAGGGATAACGGTAGTATATGAGTATGCCACTGTTTTCACAAGCTCACACTCAATAGCCAAATGTATGCCTTAAATTAAGTGCATAAATTTGTCATCAAAACTGTATCCTCCACATTTCATTTAAGCATAAGGCAGTTATTTATTTTAGTACTGTACAGAATACCTTTTTATAGCCTGAAGCAACAGGCAGTAACGCCTGAAAACGTTCCATGCTCGAGTGGGCTAGTGGTGAACGTTAGGATTAGCAAAATCCTTATACACATACACACACACACACACACATATATATATATATATATATATATATATTGTGTATATATAGAGTTATATATATATATATATATATATATATATATATATATATATATATATATGATACACACATACACATATATACTGTATAAATATATATATATATATATATATATATATATATATATATATATATATATATATATATATATACATACATACATACATACATACATATACACATTACTGACACAAATAAATATATATATATATATATATATATATATATGCTATATATATATATACATATATATATATATATATATATATATATATATATATATATATATATATATATATATACATATATAATGATGATGATAGTTAATTTTTGATAGGTGTGGCTATAATGAGATAAATGAGAACTCAGTACTGAAACATGTTTATTCCAACGTTTCGACCGCAGAGGTCTTCTTCAAGGAACTGACAAAGTACAGGTTAAATCAAGTATATATACAAAATCATATTCCCTATGGTTGTGCTAATGTTTTAATCTCCTTACCGTTTCCGACACTTGCAGCCCAAGGGAATATGATTTTGTATATATACTTGCTATAACCTGTACTTTGTTAGGTCCCTGACGGAGACCTCAGCGGCTCTGTGGGAATAAACTCATGCCTAATGACTGAGTTCTTTATCTCCATATAACCATATATATTAGTATATATAGTTATATATATATATATATATATATATATATATATATATATATATATATATATATATATATATATATATATATATAATGAATATATATATATATATATATATATATATATATATATATATATATATATATATATATATATATGTGTAGTGTCTGTGTGTGCATATAAACACACACACATACAGTACTGTACAGTATAGATCTTAGGGGCTATAAAAATGGATCAATACTGAGCTGAGACTAAATGTATACACAATGAGAGCCAAATAAAACAAACTGCATTGAAATAATATATAGGTAAATGTTCAGAGTTTATTTTTTTATATATTTTTAACTCACAAGAAGTAGTCTAGGGATGAAGAAAAAAGTATATTGCACAGTCCAACACATAACACTACATCCTGACAACATTTTAGTAGCAACTTACTTCAGTTGCCCTTTAGCTCAATGACCACTACCATGCGACTTAGCATTTGCAACATTTTCTTTCGCCGCCAGCTGGGTACAGTTTATAAGAATTAAAACACTGCATATTTTTTTAACAAAAAATATCTTTCCACTGTTTGAATTCTTCTCTGCACTTGACATTGGTTCTAAGTCTTACACAGTCTTGTTCATATTTAATGTCAACATTTTTAAAGCCGTCACTTTCAAAGTCCAAGATTAAATTCATCTTGATGGGAGTCGAAGTGCCGCGAAGTTCTTGGCCTCCTGTCTGTAGTCTGCAGTACTGATTACTCTTTTTTACCATCTTGTATTATATTGTTTTATTCATCCCATGAGTTATCGCAACTCTTTATAAATGGAATTAAACATGCATTTGCAAGTATATAATTTAGAAACTCTCGATAACAATATTATTTATGCAGTAAATATCGACTTTGCGAGCAGGAATTAACAGGCACTGACCATTATTACCAAGAAGGAGAAGCCAATAACGTATAATATATTTCACGGTGTATCTCATTTGAAGAATATATTGTTGTTAAATTAGTGTTGCATAATGTTTAGTTATATCTGACTAAAATGTATAAGTCATACAAGCCATAAACTGTGAAACTGGAAAGCTTTTCTTCGGCATCGTGACTGGCGGTAATGGATATGGTACTGAGGAGCTAAAAGGTATGGCTTGTGACGTCATGAACAGCTCCGCGCGCTTTGATTGGTCCTAATTTTCCCTACCCCTGTACTCTTCCAGACTTGGGAAATATATGTCCTGGCCTTTGCTGCTGGATAGCATAGGACTGTGCTTTAGCCCAGGCTTGTCTCATCCATGAAAAATAACTAAATTATAGCTAATTTATAACACCTTCTACAGTTGTTTTAATTCTTTTCCTCAAACTCAGACGAACACACACTGGCACAGGCACACACGTGCACGCGTTATGCTTGTCATTGTTATTTCCTCAAGAGGCCGCGACTGGGAAGTGGGGAGCAAACACTTTCCCCCCAAACCCCGCCCCCCTACTCCAACAACCGTATGTCTTCCAAAACAAAGGCTACAGAGGGAGAGGTCCTAATTATTATTACGGTCGTCTGGTGTGTGTGTGTGTGTGTGTGTGTGTGTGTGTGTGTGTGTGTGTGTGATTTCTTTTTAAATCTCTATATATTTGGCTTAAATGTTACTATGTTCACTGAAAACCTATTCAAATTCCTGATTTCCAAATTTTTCTGAATTTCAGATTTTCCTGAAAAACATTAAATTTCCAATCTGGGGACAAATTTGAGTGGGATCACTATTTTTAAGGTTATACTAATAATGTGACTGAGCAGCTGGTTTATCGCATTCTCACTACTTGGAAGAAGTTCCGTCATCGTTGAGGATATAGACTGATTATCACTTGTGTTGTCGAAGCACAATTTCGTTACTCATAACAGGTAACCTGCACTTACATTACAAATAGAGGAAATAAGCAAAATGATGAACCCTAATTCTTTGGAGATTGCAGAGAAGCAATTGATGGTTACTACTTCCCTTACAAAGTTGCAATTGATGTGAACATTACCAAAGGATTTATATATTATCTTAAGAGGAAATGCCTAACAACAAAAAAACTAAAACTAATATCATTCTAGATAGCAAATTATGCTAATGTTTTACTGAATTTCTTCAAGAAGCATGCAACAGGCTGATCACCCTGGTTGCCTTTCTGCAACAGTGCAGCTCTTGCCCCCAGAATATTAGCATTTAATATGAGTACAATTCCAGATCAAATTTGGTTCTTTCAGAGTAGGTTAAAATACTTGAGAAAATCAAACTTTATAGCATCAAGAAGGCTTTTATTCTATTCTTATGACGATATAATAGTGGAAAAATTGCAAATTTGAGATCATTTGCTATTTTCCTAGAAATACAAAGCTGAAGTTGTTTATGTTGATGCATATTTGGCGAAAGCTGGTTTGGGAATTGACACTTGGTAACAAGGTAGTTAACTAGCTGCCGGGTTTTACACGCCAAGCAAAGCCATTTCCTACAACATTTCGTGAATCCGTCCTGCCCCAAGTTGCTCCTTGAAGACCAACCATCATAAAAACGGAGGTCAGTATCGGGAAAGAACGTTTACAACTCGATGTAGTCATTTTAAGTGTCACTCTTAATGATAATACTAGTAGGTTGTACTTTTCAATCCAGGCCTTGTATAAAGTTGATTATCAAATATTTGAGTGTTGCTGGGGCACCGATCGCGCTCAATGGCATCATTTATATTGAAACAACTATTGGGGGAATAGAAATGCTCAATCTTTAGCAAATCACATTTGGTTGTGTATATAGATAGCATAATGTTAATAATAATACTAATGGAAACGTATCAGAATTGGTGATTTAATTCCCTTAGTGGTGGTCAGCGTAGGACTGACCTCCCCGTTAGCCTTTCCAGCGAGCATGCAAGGAAATGTCCATTTTGATGAGCAGGATATAGAATGCCTGTGGAGGGCATTTTATAGTTGCATACAGAGGATGGAGGAGAGATGGAAATCATCTGTGGCAGAACCCATGAAATTCTTTATCTTTGTATACACCATCCCATTAGCTCCCAGTGTCCTATTTTGAGTGACGGTTGAAAATATTTTTTTTCTCCTATTCTGTTACCCTTAATCTGATTTCTAATCCTGTTTTGGACACTTTAAATCCTAACCTACCATTGTTATTTTTTTTCAAGGCGCCACAGGCGCCCAAAGAAATTTTATGAAGTAAAAAGATTTTTATGAAATCTACCTTTCAGATAATGATATTTCATGGCAATATATTCCTTGAAATGAATTTTTAACTCAATATTATAACTTATATAATATTTGAAGGACAATGTTCTATATATTTGGTATATGAAGTTACCAGTGAACATTATATAATGTTGTTAAATTGCTAAAGAGTGAGTGTCCTCATATGAGGACACTGGAGATGAAGTGGAGTAAGATCATGTCTGAACCTGCTTTGATCCTGTAGATGATATTACAAGAACTTTTTGAACATGATGAAGAATAAATTGAAAGTGGAGAGTGCCAGATTATTCCTCCTGATGTTAATGAATTAACTGATGAGGATGAAGCATCTGATGATACTACGGGTGGCTTAACCGTCCAAGATGTCCTAGGGACTTTGAGTTACATATTGATAGTAAGGTTCCACCAAAAATTTCTTGCAGCTTCGGGAAGCCAGGGGAAGTGTCATGCCTAAACAATGATTCCAAGGCAGCCTCAACAGGTTCGTCATCTTCCGACATGGCTCATTGTGATGACAAAGTTGGTGAGGAATCTAAAACAAAGAAGAGAAGACTCTAGATTCGAAACCATCCTGAAGATAAAGTTCCAGAGTGCAGTAAGAACAAAACCAAGAGAAAAGACGTATGAAACACCTGAAGAAAATGTAGCGTAAATATGAGCAAGCTTACACTTCTTGAAATATTTTGAAACCATCTTGTCCCCAGACATATCCGATCATATCATCAAAGAAAGTGTCCTTTATGCTACTGTTACCAAAAATAAAGGTAACGTCATCCTCAGTGTTGAAGAGATCAAGTCTTTTTTTTGGTATTTTACTTCTGTCCGGTTATCATAAATTACCTTCAGAGAGACATTTTTGGTCAAATGACGAATATCTTGATGTACCTATTGTCAAAGCAGCTATGTCGAGGAATTCTTATCAAAATGTAAAAAGTTTCCTCCATTTCTGGTATAATGCCTAAGCTAATGAGAATAAACATGACAAAGGATTCAATGTAAGAAACCTCATTTCTATGCTTCAAAACTCATTTATGCAATTTGGTTTATTCAAAGAATGTATTGCCATAGATGAAATGATGGTTAAGTATTATGGACACCATTCCCTGAAACAATTTATGCATGGAAAACCAATTAGATTCGGATACAAACTTTGGGCTTTTTGCGGTGCATCAGGATATTGTTACAATTTTTACCTATATTGTGGGAAGAATGCTTCTGCAGAAGACCAAGATCTTTTCGTTGGTTCAAAGGTAGTTTTACAAATGCTAAGAGGTGTTGAGAATTCACAGTCTCAATCTGTATATTTTGACAACTATTTTACTGGTTACGACTTACTAGTGCACCTAAGAAACTTAGGATTTCAGGCTACAGGAACCATGATGAAAACCGCTTGGAAAAATTCTCCACTGAAGACGGACAAAGACATGAAAAAGGGAAAAAGAGTAATATGATTACAGATTCGGACACGAATGAGGAAATAGCATCAGTCATGGTTTGATAACAAATGTGTGACAGTGGAACAAATTTTGATTCAGTTGAACGACTTGCTTAAAGTCCAACGGTGGTAAAGGATTCACAGACCAAGGAAGGCGTCCTCAACCAAATGCCATCAATAACTAGTAACAAAAATATGGTGGGGTGGACCACCATGATTGGCTAGTTGCAAATATTCCAAAGTCAATAAGAGTAAAAATGGTACTGGCCTTTATTTACTCGCATGCTAGATATGGCCTTGAGGATGCATGGATTGCTTTATTTGATGGTGGAATGAGCAGGAAGATATTGATTTCAGCATTATCAACAGGACGACCTCGTAAACCTTTGCATCCCGTACAAAAATCCCCTGATGAGATATGGTGGCAAAGGCCATATAAAAAAAAAAAAAAAAAAAAAAGATTGTTGCAGCGTAGGTGCCAAAACAAGCCTTGCAAGTCAAAGCCTAGAACATATTGTGCTAAATGTGAAGTAACTATGTGTGTGAAATGCTTCGCTCCATATCATCAGAAGTCATAAAAACTTACAAATTATAATGTGAAGTAGTTTCCCAGGTAATTCATCTATCCTGCCCACTATCTACGGTTTTCCAAAGGCGAAATCTGAATTTATTTGAAAAGAGATTCTTTGTTTACCTAAATAATCTCATTTATTTAGTTCATTGTTTCGCAAATTTTCTCCAAACAAGATATATGGGATTACTTGGAAAGAAAATTTTTGGTGGTTTCAGATGATTTCATTCATTGATTTATTATTTTCGAAAGAGAAATCTGATTTTTTTTTTAATAGAAATTCACATGATTTATGATTAGTCTTTGTAACATGTAGCTCTGAATGATTTATCGTTATTTTGGAAAAATGTTATATTGACAATAATGTTCAATATCTTTATTGTAACCATTTCTTATAATCATTCCTAGTTACTACTCATCCTCCCAGTGTCCTCATATGAGGACAGCTTACATAAGTCAAGTTATTACTTATCATCCCAGTGTCCTCATATGAGGACAGCTTATGGCTCACGCTACTGCTTAATCAAAATATATAACATGGTTTGGGGTCTCATTTGGCCTCTATTAAAGCCAATTTTTACAAAAAACTTTGTAATTAAAACAAAAACTTGGGGTATGATGGGTTAAATTCACTGCTTATATCACGTTTAATGTTTAATAAAATATATAACATGGTTTGGTCTCATTTGGCCTCTATTAAAGCCAATTTGGCTAAAAATTTTGGCAAAAAAACTGGGATATGATGGTTAAATTCTCAATTTTCTATAATTGCTAACTGGGAAAATTCTAAACCAACCCTTTGAGTCTCTGTTGATGTTCCTCCCGATATCTAATTCTGTCTCACTTATCACACCAAATGCTTTTTCTGAAACACTTGAAGAGATTCTATGAAACTAGAACAGTTGGAACAGATTTGTGATGAGTTTCCTAATTTTTCGAACTTGTGGAAAGGAAGCAGCAGATTAAACTGTCCTGACATTGTAATAATGTCACCTGCACGGTTTTTTACCAGTACGGAAAAGAAGAGTTTCAAAGAGTTCACAGCTCTATTGTTTTCTATATGAATTGATATACAGCTTCATAGAAAACCTGCATTACCGAGGGGCCAGTTGTGGTTGTAGGAATTTAGATCAAGACATAGAACACGTGGTTTGTAAGAATTTCTCTTCACAATAATTAAAAAAACACATAATTAAAGTTTACTGAGAATATTAAAAAATATGTTTTAAAGTGTACGGAATTATCAGGGAGGAAGAAAAGGAGGCTAGGCATTGTGAATTATAGATTTGGAAAAAGAATGTACTTTATAAATGGCGCAAAAGAATTCCGTGAATCTTTCATTATCTCTGTTATAAACTCGCTAGAAAAAATGATTAGAAAAATCGCCTGTGCCTCTCCTGGAGCAGCTGAGACACAAGAAAACTTGAGCTTCCCTTCATTCTTCTTTCCTGTGACGGGAGGAATTATTATAACAGGTTTGAATCCAACCTATCTTTTGAGGGGAAAATCAATGCCATCACTAGCTCCTGAAAAACAACGAAAACCTTTCTTTGTTGAAAGAAAGTTATTAATCAGGGATTATTTGTCTGGGCCCCAAAAGCTGGTGGCAGCCAATGGTCAACGAAGACTTGCAAAGACATTGAAGGAGGACAGGACAAGAGTTGAAGAGTGCAATATGGAGATATTTATTGTAATTTCCATACGTAAAATAGTGAATGAAAAGCTCCGTAGTTGTGACAAGGAAATACAAGTGTTAGTAAAGAATATGTAACTATGGAGTTGAACAATGATTAAGAGCTATATTATGTGCAGCTCTGAATAGGTGATTAAATAAATGAAAAATATATAGCTATGAAGTTTCTAAACCAGAAAGAAGACAGTGTTTCTCATTAAACTTATTACGAAATAAATCAGAGTGTTTTTCTAGACGTCGGGAAATGGAAGCCGCTTCTAGAATAAGTACAGCGTAAAGCAAGAGAGAGCATCCTCTCTAATCTATTAGGATCATGCCGAGAAATCTCCCTCAAGCGTCTAATTACTCAGTCAGAGATTCATGAAACAGTTTACGCAAGTATTGAATATCGTAACAGATCTTCTCCGATTACTGCAATCGTCTTCACTTGTGCAAAAACTTACTCGAGAAGTCTTGGGTAATTCTGCATGGAGTGCAAAATTTACCTGACTCTTGTTGTGAAAGTCATGCAAAGGAAAATTCAGTTGAGTAAGAATATGCTGATAATCTACCTTACACTGGACTTTGAATGGAACTGAATATAGAATTTAGGCCAAAGGCCAAGCACTGGAACCTATGAGGTCATTCAGCGCTGAAACGGAAATTGACAGTAGTCTGAAAGGTGTAACAAGAGGAAACCTTCGCAGTTGCACTATGAATCAGCTGTTAGGAGAAGGTGGAAAGTAAGATGGAAGAAAGAGAATATGAAAGGAAGTACAGTAAAAGGAATGAAAGGGGTACAGCTAGGAGCCGAAGGCAAGCTGCAAAGAACCTTAAGTAATGCCTATACAGTGCAATTACATGAGGTGCACTGACGGCACTAATTCTCCCATGTTACTGAACTCTGGAAGCATATCCATCCATTTCTTTCCTATTTTTATTTCTTAATACATCAAAACTTTTTTGATTGTCCTAAGTGTCGAATGGCCGAAAGTGCCCCAGTTCTTGACTGCTTCAATTTCATAAACCAGTCAATCATTTTTTCATTCATATAAATATCCTTAGTATATGTTTAAGCTTTTATCTACTTGAATGTGACTAATTAAGAGAAATGCCATTTAGATAGTAAATTGGTGGCTCATTTTATTCTATGAAATGTAAGATGAAAGTTGTAGTGGAAATGCCGCTTTCATACCTCTGATTTCGTTCCTCTGTGAGAGAGTCAAACATAATTTTGTATAGCAATCAAGCAGTTCAGAGCAAGATCCTACAAAACTACCATCTATGCATCGAATATTTTGTAATGAAACATCCTCCGGGAATCTCATCTCGTTGGTGGGTCAGAATTCAGACGACCTCACCAGGCCTCTTATTCCTTCAACACCTCATCAAACTTAGGGCACGGACCCTGCCGGCTTACCTTAAACCACCCAACCATCCTGGACTTTCTGCATGAATGACAATAAAAGCATTTGCCGACTTCGCTTTTCCATAAGCCGAGTCGTAGGTAACTGAGTTCCGCTTTGCAAATAATCTGCTTCCAGCGCCTGAAGGGAAAACTGTTAAGAAGCTCAGTACAGGATTTGGTGGGCATTTAAATCTGAAACTTGGAAGTGGGTGCTTCCATTTCAGTTCCTATTAAAATTCAGTCTGGATATTTTGCTTGCGATATAAGATCGGAATTTCTCAAGGATGGACTTTAAATATCGTGATCTGTTTAAGAGAGAGAGAGAGAGAGAGAGAGAGAGAGAGAGAGAGAGAAGCAATTTATCTGTAGTTTTCTTTGGTGGTACTATCATCAGATGTTTAAATTTAAGCTCGTTTTGAAAAGAAACTGATATTTCAAACGATATTGTTCTGCTTCTTTGTGTGAGAAGTCCTTTCTTTGTTAAGATATTACTTATCATCGTTTTAGCAATGGAAAGCATAAATAACTTAGCTAATGTTGTTTTTTTTTATTGACGACGCCCAAAGGTCTCCGTTTTGTCTCATATTCGAGATATCCCGTCATATTGTAAAAAGCGTTGCTATGAATAGGGATATATTTTATAAAAAATTAGTTACACGGATACATTATTAGGGCCTTTTATATCTTGTAGGTAAAAACGGTATTAGGAAACAGTCGCTTTGTTTGTCAACTCTGGAAAATCTGCCACTGATGAATAAATGCGGTTTATATATCAACTTCCTCAGTCATATTAAGGAGTGGCTAAGGTTCTTGAAAAGAACTTCCTGTAATCGGAACTGTTGGTTTTTCTGAGCCTCAGAAATATTCTCCTCGCAGTTGGCACTCAGTTTCCAAAGAGCAAGTTCCTCATTCCCTTGTAGTTTTGTTCATCTTTGTTTATCTGTCTCCCTAATGGGGTGGGGGTTGGTTTTGTAAGTTTATGTTTGCGCTACTTGTTAACTATGACCATTTGCTGGCTCTTACTGAACTTTCTCCTTTGGCATTTTGTTTGGTACATCCTCGACAATACTCTCATTTTAATTCAAATTCTTCGTAACTGCATTTTTCTAATTAACAACTGGACCTACTCTTCTGCATGCAATACCAAATCGGTATTTGAAGCATTAAATTTATCCCACCCATTAATGGAATAATGATACAGGTTTTGTACCATGTATGTGTTGTACAAAGTTCATTACCCATTACATATTAATTTTCATTTAAAGTTAACTTCTGTTAGAAAGTCTATAAGAAGACCAAGAACACGAAGGCAACTACAAACTACAGTTTCACGAAATTATGAATTTTGATTACCACGACTTTTCTGTAGTTGGTTACTATTATCAGATTTTAATCCCTGAATTGTAATATCACTCTGAACGGAGTGACTAATTATTACTGACGTTAATTAGCTTCATATCAATCGGAGGGAAGAGATGAAATTAATTAATATGCGGATTACTGTCATTCTGCTTATCATTCTGAAGGGGATTCTGTTTACTTCAAAATCTTGTTTCTTTTGAGCTATCCTTTTGAGAATTACTCCATCCCTTCCATCTACAAACTGAATCTATTTCTTGTTTTTTTTTGCAGCTGAGCAATGCTCTCTCTCTCTCTCTCTAAAGGCCTAGATATCGTGAAATTCTGTGACTGAATTCGAAATGTGTATCCTTTACGAACTGGTCATCAAGATAAGGACGAGGGATTTATTAATTATGCTAAACCAGAATCACAACACTAGAAGTAAGACTACTGGATGAAATATTAAAAGCAACAAATTATTAAAACTGTCGTTCAGACATTCCCTTAAAGAAGGTGCAATAGCAATTTCATGTAAAGAAATAGTGTTAGTTCTTGAGTATAACGGAACAAAGAATGCCCTAAACTGCTCATGCATGCATTCTTCTTTCCTGTGATGGGGGAATTATATATTTTAGAATTCAACTTACAAAAAAAACTTTCTTTGTTAAAAGAAAGTTATTAATTAGGGATTATTTGTCTGAGTCCCAAAAGCTGGTGTCAGCCAATGATCAACGAAGACTTGCAAAGACCTCGAAGGAGGGCAGGACAAGAGTTCAAGAGTGCACCTAGGGAGATATTTGTTTTATTGCAATTTTCATGCATAAAATATGAATGAAAAGGAGCAAAAAGCTCCGTAGTTACCACAAGGAAATACAAGTAGTTAAGAATAAGGGTAATCATGGGGATGAACAATGAGTAAAGGCTGTATTACGTGCTGCCCTGAATAGGTGATTGAATAAATGAAAAATAGATAGCTATGTAAATATCAAAACCAGAAAAAAAACATTATTTCTCATGAAATTTATTGCGAAGTAATCATTGGAGTGTTTTTCTAGATGTCGGAAAATGGAAACCACTTTAATAATAAGTGCAATGTAGAGCAACAGACAGCATCCTCTTTGACCTGTTAGAATCATGCTGAGAAATCACTCTCTGAAGAGTCTAATTACTGAGTCGGAGATTAATGAAACACTCTGCACTAGCATTGAATATCGCAACATTATCTCTGGTTACTGCAATCGTCTTCACTCGTGCAAAAACTTCCTCAAGAAGTCTTAGCAATTCTCCATGGAGATTCATAGTTCATGTCCTTTGCTGTGCAAGTCCTGCATAGGAAAATTCTCTCATTAACGTATGCAGCTCTGGACCTTTGGCTGTTTTGGACTTGAGTAGCACAATCATCCTTTTTTCCTGTCTTTATTTCTTGATACGTCAACTCTTGAGCGCTAAACGGCAGAAAATGCCCCGGTGCTTGGCTTGACAGCCTCAATTTCATAAAATTGGTCAATCATTTTTCCAGTCATATAAATATCATTAATGTATGTTTCCTCTTTTAGCTACTTAAATGTGGAATGATTAATAGAAATTCCATTTACTGTACATAAATAGTGCATTGGCAGTTCATTTAATTCTATGATATGTAAGGTGGAATTTATTACGGAGTTTCCTCACCCACAGATGTGATGTCATATGACTTTGTTCCTTTCCCCTGTAAGCTAATCCAATGTAATTTTTCATAAAGCTAAAAAAGTGATGGAAAGGTTTAATTTCTGAATAAACTTTCGCATTCCGAATATGTCCATGATAACTATCTTGCATCAATGTTTTAAGTAGTTGAACTTTCCAGGATTCTCATCCTGTTGGTGGTCAGAATTCAGAGGACCACAATTGCTTCTAATCCCTTCACCAATTTAGAGGGGGTAGTGCCGTCAGCACCTCACGTGGTGCACTGTAAACATTACTGAGGGTTGTTTGCAGTGTGCCTTCGGCCCCTAGCTGCAGCCCCTTTTCATTCCCTTTACTGTACCTCCCTTCGTATTCTTTATTCCATCTTACTTTCCACCTTCTTCTAACAGTTATTTCATAGTGCAAATGCAACGCTTTCCTCCAGTTACACCTTTGTAACCTTTTACTTTCAGTTTTCCTTTCTGCGCTGAATGACTTCATAGGTCCCAATGCTTGGTCTATGAGGTCGTTCAGGTGTTTATATATATATATGTATATATATATAAGGAAAGATAGTATATATATATATATATATATATATATATATATATATATATATATATATATATATATATATATCACAAAATCGGCTTAATCTAAACCACCAGCCATCCTGGGCTTTGTGATGAATAAAAAATAAAGAAGTTTCCCGACTTCGCTTTCCCATGACCTGAGTCTAAGTATTCCTCTTTGTAAGAAATCTGCTTTTATTATCGCGATGTTTCGCTTTTGGAAGCTGAGAATGAGAGAAACCGCGAGGACAGGGAATATGAGGAAGGGAGGCAATGAGGTTTCCATCCCGGGGACTGAACTGCGTTGATGGATCTCGTATAACAGGTTTTTATTTTATAGTCATTCAGAAGGGGTGGACGCCATTGGCTTAGAGAGGCCAGTGAAGAAAATAAAGTAGACAAAAACCAGAAATATATCGTAGAATCCAACACCAGAGGAAAGAGAATGTGAGCAGTGAGAAAGAAAAAGAAATGAGATACGTAGGCAAGATCAGCATATTTCGATCAATAAAGTGTCAGTCGGCAGGAGACGTCTTTCAAGCAAGTGTTGTCAAAGGCGTTGGCTGAGGCAGCTGCTTCAACTCAGGGTTTTTTCAGTCTTTCTGATAACTGTCTCTTCCATATGACTGCTTACCCAGTGACTCTCCGATGCTTGTCATTATTTGTCACTATTCGTAAAAGGTGAGGTGAACAGTCGTAGAATAGAATAGAATACAGAGTGTAGGCCAAAGGCCAAGCTCTGGGACCTATGAGGTCATTCAGCGCTGAAACGAAAATTGACAGCAAAAAGGTTTGAAAGGTGTAACAGAAGGAAAACCTGTGTCAGGAAAGGGTGGAAAGTCAGATGGAAGAAAGTAAGATACATACAAGACGACTTCAACCCTCATAATAAATCAATAAAAAGTAACAAAGTACAGTAACTGTAGACCTCTTATCACAAAGAAGTTTCAGTCATTTCCTTACCAAGAATTCTGCAATCACAATTTCGGTTTAGCTTCCAGCGCCTGATAGGGAAACTGGCGAAGAAGCTCAGAACAGGATTTGGTGTTTGGCCTTTAAATTTGGGACGTGGAAGTGAGGGCTTCCATTTCAGGTCCTTTTAAAATTCGGTCTATATATTTTGCTTGTGATATGACACCGCAATTTCTCTGGCTATTAGAGTTTAAATGCGTGATGAGAGAGAGAGAGAGAGAGAGAGAGAGAGAGAGAGAGAGAGAGAGAGAGAGAGTTGCTGTTGTGTGCTTCAGGCCTAGTATGCAGAGCTACTCATTTCTGTTATTTTTTTCTTTTAGAGATTGAGCGATACTATATTTGTATAGTATGTTTTAGCAATGAAGAGAGAGAGAGAGAGAGAGAGAGAGAGAGAGAGAGAGAGAGAGAGAGAGAGAGAGAGAAACAATGGCAACGTAAAGAAACATCCAGTTACTTGTGTTTTCCCGCTGAAGTTCTCGCGCTGCCCCTCACATCATAGAGAACGCTCTTGCGGATTTAAATAGATTTGGCCAACCTACCCTAGCTATCACAACATTTACTGCCATTAATTCCAGCTGACTTTTAACACCGTGAAATACAAATATGAATGTGTAAAAATCAAAGAAATTATCATCACCTCGTATGATGATACAGTAATAACCCTGTTCATAACGGAAAACGAGTAAATAGTGCCGTTCTGATAAACAGTACTACACCGAGATATCCACACACTATCTTTTAGATCTCTATGAACGAAGTCATCTGAGAAATTCTGATTACTTCGGACATGCATGGTGTTTTTGGCATTCAACTGTTTTTGTTTTTGCAGATTTAACATATATAATATAATTTGCACTGTATTTTCATATTCTAGAGTAAATTTACTGAGATTATGTGTTTCTGTAAGAAAAAATTAAAATTGATGAACGAAATCTAATGAAAACTGTATCCTCACTTCTGTCGAGTGTACAACTGCGAGGTCTTCTCTGTTACACATTTGAAACCTTAGTGTCAATTTCCTCTCCTTCAGCGCTGGAATGACTTCCTATAGGCTCCAGCGCTGGCGTTGCCAAAATTTCAGTATTCTATAATAAGAGACCCTAGTTTATTTTTTTAAACATAATGGCTGTATGATGAATGTTTCCTAGTGTCGCAACAGACTTCAACAGTGTAACTAGAACTGGATCCAATCTCGAGTTAAAAGTCCAGGGAAGTTTGTCTCTTCAATTAGAGCTCCACTGTATACAATAATTTCCCTAGAATTATTACACACATATTATTATTATTATTATTATTATTATTATTACCATAGGGAGAATAAGTCTTGAACTGGAGAAACAACTATTGTGTTGAGGTGTAACAGATTCCCCAAAAGCTCCCTGTATAGATTTATTTATTAGATATATTTGTACCCATACATAACAGTGGATTTTTCCTCCATTATTATTATTATTATTTGAAGGGAGTAGACCCTCTTTTAAACAGGTCTTATTAAAAAGGATGGCTGTATTATGCGAATTTATCTTATATAGTGTCTTTTCTATCCTCCTTATGATTCGCTTTTCAGGCTCAGCGATGTTAGTCAGTAACTGGCCGATATTCATGTTGGAAAGGACAGTGTAAGTGAATATTAAAGTCTTTTATTAAAATATCCAATCAGAAATCGTTCGTCTGGGTTCAGGTTCTAATAGTACTGTCGACATAAGCCTGACCAGCTCGTTGGTCATCCTGGACGTGGTTGCAGAAGGTCTGGAAGAAACGAGGTGCTCGCTGGTATTTATAGGGGAGGTCATGATCGGTGCTGAATTATGATTGGCTGCCCGGGCATGTACCGGCTGAGCCTTCCCATCCAAGTTCTGTTGCCCGGCGTATGAGCGGTTGTAGTGCTGAGGATGAAGAGAAGAATTTCGATCCTCGATGCCGAATTTTGACTGGCTCAGACGCTTATGGGGACCGCTTCGGTGCATGTCTCCTGGCCGGGAGTGAGAAAGGTTTCTGCGTGTACGTTATGTTGGTTTCTCCTTCCCAATGTGCAATGCTTCCAAGAGGCGAGGGCGGCGGTGGTCTAATTTGTCAATTATTTTCGGGATGTTCGTGATTATATCTTTTCTTGCTATTCTCTGGTTATGGACGGTCCTGGTATTGATTAAAGATAGCTCCCTTCATGGCAGCAGGAAATCCTTTTGAGAAACGCATGGTGTCATACTGATGTAAGAACAGAGGCATCCCCGGACGGGGCATGAGTACCGCATACCGCTGGTTTTCTCTGGCGGGTCCTGCTGAGGGGGGCTGTTGGCGCATAACCAGGCTGCCCGTCTTTCTGCTCTTTTGTAATAGATAACCAGATGGCGTTTCTGTTGAGTCAAATAGGGCTGACATTATTCTTTTTGATGATGTTTTTGAGGGCGCGCCCGCTCTTCTTTATATTTAAGATGCAGAAATTGTCCTTTGTGTACATTAGCTATATGACCTTTATGTTTTACACCAGTGGCATTCTGCATTCTTGAATGGACACTCACTCTTCCAATACTTTTCCCACATCCACTGCAGGGTTTTAATAGGCTTCTCAGGGAATTCTCTAGATTTTCTTTCCCTCCTTGTAGTTTTCTGTAACTACGAGATTAGACTTAGAATTAGTTTTAATAAATTCACATCTCTATTATGTGAATGTGTTCTCTGGCTGAACTCTGACATCTTTTTTTGCTGCCTCCCTTGCTACAGCAATCTCACCACACCGCTAAAGTCAATTCTTTTCTGTTAACAGAACACGCTGTGTGCTCTCATTTTTGGAGACCTGCAATGAGCTAACCTAACATTTTTCAACTTTAATGCTACGATAAAATAGAAATACTCTCATGTGCCTCCTGATTCTCTTATAAATTTAAACCTCTCATATATCACAATGACTTGTGGTTTTAAAGTGATTATCTAATATAGAAACTAACTCATCAAAGGGTGCACTCATCTGGTTTCTTAGGACTCACGAGATCTCTAGCTAGGCCAAAACAATTTGGGACCAATAATCGACAAAGAAACGCCGGTACCTTCTTCCTATCATCTATCTCATTGCTGCAAAATATAGAGATACTCTCTCTACATAAGTAGAAAATTTCTCAGATTCTCATAAGAGACCCTACACTTCCTATAACAGTGTGGTCATTATTCAATAGTTTAGGTAAAAATTCTGAGAAAAATCACGAATAACTAGAGCTGAAGCCTCTTAAAACCTAGGCTATGTTAGGCTAGGTTACTAAAAGTTAGGCAAGTTACGCTAGGTTTGAGCCCAGCCTAGATTTCCCAAACAGAGACAGGCTAGGTTTCCCCAAAAGAGTCTAAATTTTCATCCTCGTCGCCAGTTATGTGATTACTAGGCCAGGATTAGGCACACAAATGTTATATTTAGTTTTAGTTCAGGTCAGAGTATAACCAAAAGAAATTAGGAATAAAGTAGTGAATAATTTCTTTCTGTAATGGCAAACCACGGTAATCTAACAGCACAAAACACATATCATATTTAGACACCAGTCTTAATCCATCATATGAGTTCTGTAAAAGTAATATGGGTAAGGTTTGTAGAATATCGTAAGGTAATGGTGGTAAGGATAGGATGTTGTTGGGAATTGAGATGGATAGGATTAAAACCATTCAGGACGCCATTTTAAGTTACATGTTCGGAAGCCCGTTTTCTAGACAGAGCGAGAAAGAGGCTGAGAAACATTATCCTATTGGACTATCCACTCCCTAGAGTTGGGTAATGTTTAGTAATGTTTCTCTTAGACAATAATAGTATTGGTTTAGTAAACTTAAATTAATAATAGTAATTAGGAACTAAAATTATACTTGTAATATTTATTTACACATTGGTATAATAGTATTCAACTCCATTACAAGATTCATAAGGATGGTAAAAAACGAGGCCCATTTACAGAAAACGAAGCAACAAGTATAGTAAAAGGAAAAGAAGGAAAAATTGGATAGTGACATGAAACAGATTTATGAGACCAGCGTCCCAAACAAGAAATTTTCTGAGTACCTGATATAGAGTTGGAACACAGCATACAAAAAATCAGACTCTAGCAATAAACTTAAGATAACAGCTGAAGAAAGACCACCATCAAAACATGGAAAGGATGAACCCGAATTTATCATTAGATGTTTTATTAAAAAAGATAGCTATGGCACACTTAAGCATTTGTTTATAATTAATCAAAACTGCAGTATTTTTCAACATATTCCAGTTTCCCTTCAACTTTTATATTGTGCTCTTGAACGAAAATGATATCAAGTTTATAAAGAAACAAAGTTTATTATTTTAATTTGCTTATTCAAAGTATGAAGTCCATTTACGTTAACTGTAGCTACATTTAATGTGGATGAGATGAATTTTGCATGTTATGTAAAAAGAAAAACATATACAACACTAGGTTAAAGCATAATACAATACTAGGTTAATTTGCTTCCTTCTTGGTACTTTTCCTGTTTCATCATTTGATGATAAATTCGGGTTCACCCCTTCCATGTTTTGATGCTGGTCTTTCTTCAGCGTTATCTTCAGTTTGTTGCTAGAAGTCTGTTTTGTATGCCATGTTTAACTATATCAGTACTGGAAAAATTCTGTTTGGGATCTGCCTGGTCTCTATAATCTGTTTCGTCACTATCCGTTTTTCCTCTTCTTTTCTTCTACTATGTTGCTGCTTCGTTTTCTGTAAATACCTCGTTTTCTTTACCATCCTTGTGAATCTCTACATTTTGTTTTAGGCGTATGCAAGTCACTGACACCTACAGTATTGGTTAGGAAACCCTAATTCCTGGCCTTCTTTCATCGTCATCATCCTGCTCGCATTCAAGACTGTCCTCAAAAAGATCCCTTTCTTCCTCATAATTTGGCCGACCATCGATTACCCCTCTCTCCAGTTTGCCATGAACATTTTCTTCCCTCCCTCCCTCATGCAGCAGCAGTCCTAAGATTCCACTGAGACACGATCTTCCTTTGTTTCTTTCCCTAGATCACTTCCAGCATTCCTTTTGGTTTTTATCAAGTGGTCTTCATCCTTTTCTTTCTCAGATTCATTTTGTGAATTATCCTTAACAATTTCCTCTGTTGTGCAATCTAATATCTGTTCTTCCATTGAATTATGTTCCTCATCCCTGTCCTTTCCTTCGGTTACTATATCTGTAGTTTGATTTTCTTGGTTATCTCCCCTTTCCTCAACTGTTGCATTTTCTACATTATCTTTATACAACTCATTTGCGTTTACGTTGGTTTCGTCCTTTCCTTCCGTAGGCAGGTGAGGGAACTCTCCTTGTTTAAACTTGACCTTACATCTTCGTATTTGCAGTCTTTAGCTATGTGACCTATTTCCCCACACCTAAAGCATGTACGTTGCTGCCCATTATACAAGATAGTTAAGGTAAATCCAAAAACCGTAATAGATGAAGGAACATTCTCTTTTAGTCTCATGCTAGCTGTCCTGACTGCCGTCAATAACCCTTTGAATGGTCCGTAAGCTTATTTGTTTTGCCTGATTCCTTCCACTTTGCCATATTTCAAAAAACACCTCAATCAGCTTTTCATCTGAGAGTTCGAAAGGAGCATTCCTTATTGAAACATACATAATGGATGTACTAAGATTCACAATCTTTACATTTCCCTACTGATCTAAACATACCTCTTTGCCTTCGTAATTTTCCATGAGATCATTAAACACATTTAGTACTACTTTAACAATTACTGTATTCCTATTTATAAAATGAACTCCTATAATCGAGTCATGAACCAATTTCATGTTTGAAAATAACATTCTACTAACAGCATCCATAGAAGGGTATGCAGAAAACTGCAACCCAAAGGAGCCCTTTCTCCTAAACGGTGTTGAGTATGACGTCATACTGTTCCACTGAAACTAGTCACTGAAAGATTCAATAGATGGCAGTAACGTCGCCACCGTCTAGTGTAAGTGCAGTCTCCCCGCCTAGGCAGTGCTACTGCTAGGGGGGGAGGGCTACCTCTCAAAAATAAGAGAACTTAACGACGTTTTGGTAGGAAGTTTTCAAGGTTTATAACTGCACTGTCACTTAAACCACATTCACTATGCTTACTTCAGCATTAACAGCATATATTCACCGATCCATCACAACATTCTCTCGGCGAAACTGCGTCTATAGTCCCAGACACAAGCAAAAATGAGCAGGAGCAGCAGCAAGTTGTTTACCTTATGCCTTCTTCTTCTTCCATCAGATTTTTACTAGTCGTTTACTAAGCAGTCAGATCTTTACTAGTTATTGATTTAGCTGGCAGATTTTTACTTGTCATTCACTGAGCCGTCTTGGTTTTCTGGCACGTTGTTTCAAATCGCCTGTTTGGCAATCTCTGGAAGCTCTGTTAGAGTTGTTTACGGTAAAGTGAACTAATATTCGAATCTAAAGTGAGAGCTTTAGTTCATCAAAGTTAACACTTGACTTTAGGTTTAACTGTATGTAACTCTCTTACAACATATTTTTTCCTGCAGCATTTTCTTTTTATTTACACGTTATGCTTACTGAAATTGTCATTTTAGGCAAACCGAGTACTGGAGTTAGTCCAGAACTGTTGTTTTTATTTGCTGTTACCCCGCAATAGTTTTTAAACTGCTGTGAGAATTGAGCCTGGCTTCACTAATTGCTCTACATATGCCGGAAAGGTTTATTTTTTAGAATTTCACTGGTGTGATCAGCTAGCTGACATTTCAGTAAACTGTATTAAATGAATCATATGTAGAACTGAATGCTCTTACCTTCACCAATAGTAATTACTAGTGGCAGAATTATTGCAAATTTTAAACTCCCCAAAAAATGGCTTTTTGTACCAGATAGCATTATTATTGTAGAAACTTATACCTGAAATTACGGTTTAATTTAGTGGTTATTTATAGTATAGTAAGGGAGAAAATTTCTGGAATTTTTATATATGTAAGAAAATATTTTCCTCGAAATGGAATCCAGATGAACATAGTTTTTTTTTTTTTTTGTATTTTAATAGAAAGTAAAGTCATTGGATGGGATGTTGTGATCTAAAACCCGGTTTCATTTACGAGTATAGCTATCATACTAACGCAGCTTACATTTTTATATGAAATCTAAGGGACAGGGAAATGTTACTCAAAAGTAGCTTACTATTATTAGTTACTGGAGATAATAAAAATTAACAATTCTGATTTGAAGTTAATGAATTGTTTTAAGTCACCAAAAGCTTTTAGTAATGTTTATTACCTATGAGGATTTCATGTATGCATATTAATTACATGTTTCATAAGTTGGTTTGATATCTGTAAATTAATTCTTCCGCTTTCATTTTAAAGTGAATATTGTAGCTCCTTCGGAGTTGACCCATTCTGAAAATAATCAGCACGGGCCAATAGTCTTTATGGCAGAGGAAGTAGAGAACAAATCCGTGCCCACGACGGTCGAATACAATACGGTCAGGATCGCCTTGTACTGAAAACGGAATATTCTCGTTTGGGCCGTGCCCTCGGTCTTAACCTTGACTGTGCCCATTGTGCATAAAGTGCTCCTTCACTGGGGTAAGGATGTCATGTATACCTGCCAATGGTTCCCAGGACTGCCATGTAGACTTAAGACCAGATTTGACATTCATTCACGACCCAGTGGTTTCATTAAAGTCCTGATAATAAAGGTAATGCAAGTACAGTTTCAATGTCCATTTTTCAGTTAACCTGATCATATGCCATGACTAATGACGTAATTGACATTTGTTAATACTACTATAACGGGATTTTTAAAAACTAATTTAGGCCTATGTAGGTGTGTTTAGGCCAGTATTCCTTTTCCTTACGCAGTTATATAGAAAGAGGGACACAAAGGTACTTTTACCCCATATTGCATTTAAGAGGATTTAAATGTTACTACGAATACCACTCAATTTCTCTCTCTCTCTCTCTCTCTCTCTCTCTCTCTCTCTCTCTCTCTCTCTCTCTCTCTCTCTCTCTCTCTCTCTCTCTCAACTGCTGGTGCATGTAATTCCAGGATACTCCTTTGCCAAAAGATCATGTTTCTGTTTCATGATTATATAAAGCACCTACCGGGATAAATATATTGGAACTGACCTTGTAAGCATTATAGAAAATGAGGATGCTGACAAAGCAGCCATTGGAATCACTATGACTACATCATGTATACCTGTTCTGGCAGTGAATCGTTATCCACGCTAACTCCCACCATCAAGAGTAAATGGCAGGTGTTGTGGAACGATAAATCTGACAAAATCCAATTAAAATAGAGTGAAACAATTGCTCGATTGTAGTGGTGTTCGGTGTGTTTCATGTAACAACGCTGATAACCACACTATTTTAGCAATTAACATTCTCCTCTCTCTCTCTCTCTCTCTCTCTCTCTCTCTCTCTCTCTCTCTCTCTCTCTCACACACACACACACACTCATACAATAGTTATGTACCTTTTATATTGATAAAATAAATGATAGAGAGAAAGATTCATGGGTGCCTTTAAGTTTGCACTCATAAGAAAAGAATAGTTAAGATCTACTTAGGCATAGGATTAAGTTCGGTTTTTACGGACTGCTCTTATGAGAAAGATCCCGTGCTGGCACGGGGCATTCTTTAGTTAACAGAAACCAAAAGTAGTGGTGTTTTGTAACTGATCATCATGAAAACTCAGAAGTTTCGACATCATTTGACATTCTTTGTCCTCATGTGTCACCTTACACACACACACGCACCATCTATTCGCATTGCTAGTTTGTCTGTTTATTTACTTATTTATTTGTTTAATCTGCTTTCAGTTGTATACAAACTGGAGATGAAGGGGATGGAGGAAACGCACGGGGCAGACCTATGTCGGCATGTGATGATGATGATGATGAAGATGCATATTTAAAATTTTTTTATCTAATGCCATTTTGGGGATCGATCGTTTTGATAACATTTAACGAACACTGGGTATAATCATTATTCATAACGCACATACCGGTATCAATCATTCATTCCACTCAAAAGAGAGGTATGTGTACATATGTTACAGTAAGGCTGTGAACCAGGGATTTAACGAAATCCCTGACATTTTTAGGGAATTCGTGAAGTCATCAATTCACTTAGGAGTATTTGATCCCTGAGGGGCTAGTACTAAACATGGCGAAACAGTGACTCATCTACACTGTTTCGCCGTGTTTGGTTCCTAGCCCCTCGGGGATCAAATGTTCCTAGTAAATGAAATGGTGATTTCACGAATTCCCTGAAAACTTCTGTCATTTCGTGAAATCCATGGTTTCACAATCTTTACTGTAGTTATAGATACTGTGAAAGGAATCAAACCTAACCACAAAGGAACTCTTGTGTTGAACAGTCTTTCCAGTTTCTCCCTGAAGTCATTGCTCATGACTTCATCACTCAAGGCAGAGGTTGTACGCCCACACGCTAAAAATGACACCAAGTAACGTGAGTACTTTCTCTGGAAGTCTTCAGAAATATTTTGCAGCATTTCTCTGTGTTGCAGCTCTTTCATTTTAAACTTTTTTTTGTTACATCTTTGTTACAAATGTTTTATTTGTAATTGTTTCCTGCTTTGCCAGAAATGATTACAGTTGAATTCCTACATTCATGTGAAGTTAATTTTAACCCTTGTCATTGTTATCAAGCCTTTCGTTTCAAGAGCACATTTAAAGCTGGAGCTTAGTGTTGTGTTACTGAGAGAGAGAGAGAGAGAGAGAGAGAGAGAGAGAGAGAGAGAGAGAGAGAGAGAGAGAGAGAGAGAGAGAGAGAGAGAGAGATGGGAAAGTAAGTTAAACTACAGTGCACAGCATAGACAGCCACATGCTCTGAAGATGGAAGGCCACAGAAAGTCGAGTGCGTGGGGTGGGTACAGTACAGGTGTGGTTAACCTCTATACAAAGAAACTGTAGCAGCGAGGAGATTCTGTCATCGTACGGTATATCAGTAATGCCGGCTAAAAAATTAGTAATAAAAAAAATTCCCGAAATTGTACTGCTCTCTATCAAACGAGCAGTTGATGGTTACATGATTTAAAGTACCTTCGTGTTCCATCATTTAAAGTCGCTTATTCTACTGACTTTTCAAGGAATTTCTACCAACAGCCAGCCAATTTGTATGCTTGGCAAAATAGCATTAATTTGCTCCATGATTGAAAAGGTTGTTAATTATATGAATTTTCAGTACATTTTCGACCAGTGGTGTACTTGTTGATTAACGAACTTGAAGCACATTCGTGTTACCGTGGCAATTGACAAACAAAATACTGACATAATAAATGAAACAAACGTTGCATGTACAACTGTATGTTATTTTCCATTGATAAAAACTTGACAAATGGTTGTTGATAACAAACGTCCTCACCAGAATTCAGACTCAAAACATAAAAATAAGAAAAAGCGGGAACTGCGAAGCACAGTAGATAAATGACTAACTGCCACTCACCATTTTTTTCATTGTTGATTCAAGGACATTATCTACCTCACAGAAAATATTGTAAGGAGAGAAAGTAGCGGAATACAGACTACTTGTTGACGTGCGAACTGCATTCTCTTTTAAATGTTTACTATGTTTAGTGTACATTGGCTGCTCTTCGGTTGAAAGCCTATTCCGAAGATTTGATGAAAGGGTGTTTGGTTAATCATACTGGTCTTAATTACTAGTTTAGTTGGTCCCCCTTTCAGTTATTGAATAACATGACAAGTTTCGCGATAGAGGATTCGACTTGTCAAGAATCCTCCATACTTAAACATTTTGCCATTTCAACATCATCAAATTTCTGGTATAGGGTGTGACGTGATGGATGCTCGGTATCTCTCTTCATCAATAACGGCTCTTACTGCTTCATTCACTTCCCTCTCATTACAGCCTGTCAGGTTGTTTGCATAAAAGTCTTAAGTTCTTCTTCAACGCATCAGCCTTGTAGGCCATGCAATTAACCCTTAAATGACGACTGGACATATC
The DNA here is from genome assembly GCF_040412425.1 of Macrobrachium rosenbergii. NCBI lineage: Eukaryota > Metazoa > Arthropoda > Malacostraca > Decapoda > Palaemonidae > Macrobrachium > Macrobrachium rosenbergii. Next base: position 39,151,674 of record NC_089766.1, read on the forward strand.
GCACGTCGACTAAAATTGTCTGTCGGGTGCGAGTGGATGTACGGTACGTCAATAATTATAGGCCTAGTTTGCGAAAGGGTTTAAATCACGCGCCTTGAGGGATGCTGGGAGTTCACGGATCCAGCTGTTGTTTTGTTTCAAGCGTCACTCAGATGCGCATGGGCGAATTCCCTCCTTCGCACCAGATAGCATCAGCGTCGGACCTTCGGGAGCAATTTTTGACGCATTCGTGTTTTGCAGAACTTGGCGAGTGTTTGCGTATTCGTGCTGCAACAGGACGTTTGCAGAGATGTCACAAAGCCGTCAGGAACGTGAAAGGCGCATACTGCCTGTCGGTAGTGAGCGTGTGAGGCGAGTTTTAGACTGGGATGCTGAGAGGACCCAGCAGCCAAAGTGACCCAGCTTTTCAGCGCCGTGTTGTTTGCCCACGTGTGACCTATGGTGACCCAGGACCACATCCTGTGCCTTTTACGACCCTAGGAAGCATCGGGTGTCCTGAGGGGCATCCGAAAACATTTGGGAGGCCTCCAACAAAAGGACATTGATGAGCACTTGTCGGAGCTCGATCGAGAGCAGGTGGGAAGTCCTGATTTCGGTGGCAGCTGGTCATCCAGTGATGAGGACATCACGCCTGATGTCAGTGATGACAGTATTTGCCCCCAATGTCCGTACATGGGATCCACAGGAGGAAAGTGAATTAGAATTTAGTGGTTTTAGTGCATATGAGGGAGAGTCTGAGTTGGAGGAGGAGGATGCCCCGATTGTGGCTGGTGGGGACGAGACCAAAAGTGATGGCGAAAGTGAAGGAGACGGCCCAGCTGGGAGTGTGGGAGTGCGAAGACGTGCCCGTGCACGTGCGCGAGTGCAGACCCGCAGAAGGTCGCAACGTCGCGGCAGCTTGGGTGAAGGCCGTTTGTCCGAAAGTGATGAGGGGTGGTTGGAGGACCCCACCCCACCTAACATGCACCCATTCACGGCAGTACCTGGACTGACCGTCCCTGTGCCTCTCACTACACTGGGGTTCATTCAGCTTTTCTTGACGCGGGAATTGCTGGAATTCCTTGTTGCGGAGACGGCAGATTATGCTCGGTACTGCCGTGAGGAACTGCAGACGACGTTGTCGTATCGCTGGCGGGGCTGCAACCTCACGGACATGGCGCATTTTTTGGGGCTCCACATTTTTTTTGGAATGATGCCTGCTGCCGACGTCAGGCAATATTGGAGGCGGAATTTTTTTTTAAGTACGCCCAATGTGCCCCGCATTATGCCCCGTGATAGTTTCCTGGCGATGCACAAGTATTTCAATGCCTTCAACCGAAGGGCTATACCCCGGAATAACCCCGACCATCTCATCTTAGTCTGCCCAGTGTTGGAGTTCATTCGTGAACGGTGCCAGACTCTCGTGGTTCCTTCCAAGAACCTTTCTTTGGATGAGGGTATGATGCCATACAAAGGGTGTCTAAGTATAAAAGTGTACAACCCCAAGAAGCCAAAGAAATATGGTGTAAAGTTATTTTTCATTACGGAAGCCAACACTGGATACGTCGTGGACTTCTTGGTGTATTCTGGGGTCTTCTCCACGCTGCGTGACACTGTCTTCGGTCTTGTGAATCGTTTCCGTAACCAGGGATACCACCTGTTTATGGATAATTATTATAACTCGGTATTCCTGGCCCAGGAACTGTATGAAGCAGGTGTGCACGTCAGTGGTACCCTTCGGTTGGTGCGTGGGGGCCCGAATGTCCTCAAGAGGTTTGCTAGCCACCCGCAAAATCTGGCAAGAGGAGAGACAGAGTGGTGGCAGAAGGGAGATGTTTTTGTCATCTGTTGGAAGGGGGTCCGACTCGTGCCCATGATTACGAGGAGTCATGAGCCCATCCAAGAAGAGTTACATATGAGGAGTTTCGTGTCCAGCGCCCTACTGTCATCGGGCACTACAACAGGCACATGGGAGGAGTTGATCTCTTTGATCAACTCATCCAGTATTATCCCTTCGCCAGGAGAACCAGGAGGTGGACACAGAAGCTCGTCAAATACCTCCTTCAGTTGGCCCTCCAGAATGCCTACATCCTTTACTGTGGGTATAACTTGGACGCTCGGAGGTTGACCCACATCCAGTTTCTTGAGGTGGCTGGGAATGCCCTCATAAACTTCAACCCAGAGGAGTGGCCTTCCAACACCGCCCCCCGGCCCCGAGCTCCAGAGGGGGACTTTTAATGACAATGGGCATTTTGAAATAGATCCCTTTGTTTTGCACATTGTTCAGCGGCAGGATAATATTGACAAAGACCTGTTCATTGTCTGACGACCATTGTGCTGTGCGACACTCTCTTTTGTTGAGCTATCTATAATTATTTTGAATGTATATCAGTCCCGTTTTTGTATACCTTAAAACTTCTCTGTACCTGTTAGTAAAACATCTTGAAAACTTAAACAGGAGGTTGAAACGACAGAGCAATCTAAAAGATGAGATGGTTTACCTTCATACTGGTGTCAATTTCATGTTTTGACATCGTGAAATTGAAGTCAGTTTATATAAATATATTTGTATGCCAAATATTATATATGTATGTATATATATATATATATATATATATATATATATATATATATATATATATATATATATATATATATATATATATATATATATATATATATATATAATATACATATATATACACACACACACACACATGTGTGTGTGTAACAGAGACTCAACAGGCTGTCAACATTTGAATTGGCCCAAATCGTGGAGTCAAAGAGTGGAGGATGAGTTCCCTTTTGCTCGAAGGCTCAAATTCCGAAGAGAGGTAGGTTCACCTTTCCTCAACCACTGGTGATAATTCTGGAGGCTTTTATATATATAAAACTTTTATTTATCAGTTATATTTATTTCATAATCTCTTCCGGTAGAATGATGAAGTTATGGTTTAAGGGTCTCAAGGTCACAAATTGTGGATGATCACTCTCACATAATTATGACAAGAATCATATTTTCTTTATGACAAGAATCATATTTTCTTAATCACTTGTCAATTCATTAACCATAGATCTAAGACGACTTCAACCCTAATAATAAATAAATGAAAAAAACAAAGGACAATAACAGATAGATAGAATATTAAATTTAGGCCGAAGGCCAAGAGTTGGGACCTACGAGGTCATTCAGCGCTAAAAGGGAAACTGAGAGTAAGAGGTTTAAAAGGTGTAACAGGAGGAAAATCTTGCAGTTACACAATAAAACATAGTTAGAGGAGGGTGGAAGGTGAGATGGAAGAAAGAATAAGAATGAAGGCACAGTAAAAGGAATGAAAGGGGCTGCAGCTAGGGGATCGAAGGGGCGCTGCAAAGAACCTAAATAATGCCTACAGTGCACCGCATGAGGTGCACAGACGGAAATTTGGCGAAGAAGCTCAGAACAGGATTTGGTGTTGGCCTTGAAATCTGGGACGGGGAAGTGAGGGCTTCCATTTCAGGTCTTATTAGAAGTCAGTCTAGATATTTTGCTTGTGATATAACACCGCAATTTCTATGACGATTAGAGTTTAAATGCGTGATCTGTTTGAGAGAGAGAGAGAGAGAGAGAGAGAGAGAGAGAGAGAGAGAGAGAGAGAGAGAGAGAGAGAGAGAGCAATATATCTGTATTCTTCTGGATGTACTGTTGGGGGTTTTAGCCGCTTCCTGAAAAGAAATTTATAGTTCACATGTGACAAGACTGTTTTATGTGAAAAGTTCTTTTACTAATTTTTTGAGAAATATTGTTTACCATCGATTTTGGAATATATATCACAAATAACCTGCTTTTTGCATAGTACCCGGTTTTATTACTTTTCCGTTTTATTTCTTTACCTTTTTGCGTCATATTAAGCGTTCATATTTTACTACTTCTGGGAGACGTTGTGTAGCATGCAATGCGTTGCAGATCTTGCAAGGTGCTTTGGTGTTAGTGTTGCTCTTCGGTGTCTTGAACGTAGTCGGTCATGCTGCTTCTCGTAACTAAGAGAATCTTGAATTTAATTCCAAATCATCTGGGGCTGAAGTTGATTTTGTTATTTGATTGCCAGTTGCATTCTCATGCATGTATACAGTTCTCTCCGCAAGTGTGAAGTTCGTGTCATTAGGGAGGCCCTGCTCTGCAGGATTAAGAGTACAGGGTTAGACCGTTCAGGCGTTACTTGCATGTTTGAGACGTCGCTGGAAGCATCGAAGCTGACCATAGAAGAAAACCTGGAAAACAATTAAATGAAGAGTCACTGTGACAAATTTCACGTTCGGAATTCCCTTTCGCCTCTGATTCGATCTGCGTCCATACACGGAAGAAGAAGCCGTGGTCGCGGTCGGGTCGTCGAGATTTAAGGGACTGCCCAGGGGAAGAGCACCTTAATCCGGGTTGAGAGAGCTTCCTTGTTATTCACTCTGGTAAGGTCAAATGCTGACTCATGACTTTTCTTCGTCTTAACCTCGACCAAAAGCAGCCAGATGATGACATGCCCGAGATTATCCTTATTCTGATCAGGGGTGGACTAACCCTGTACTCTATTAATCCTGTTGCTCTACACCCTGTTTTATCAGTCGACGCAAGGGACAGAGCACTCAGCATACCTTCCTCTTCTATCTGTTAACCATTAGTGGTCCTTCTCATTAGGAGAATAATCACCTCTATTATGTTCCAAAATCTGTTTCATCCAGGAAACCCAGCTGTAGACAGAAGTGATGCCCTGTAGACATGACAACCATACACCATAAGGCCGCTGGTGACTCAGATTCACCTAGGTGAAAATTTACTGGTACCTAAGGCTGTCTAATGCCAGTGGAAGCAGCAATTTTTCAGGCTTCTTAGGTGTTAAGACCTCTCTTCTCCAACTCTCACCTACAGTCAACATCATCCAAGCTCAAATGAACAACAGGACCAACCCACAACCAATAACTTGAAAGACACTGCTAAGTGGTTCCTCGCTAGTGTTTGTGTCTGTGAGGCTGTTCGTGTGACAGACCAGAGGGCAAATGAATGAGGTACCAAAACGAAAGAGCCAAAGTTATGGCCAGTACAGAATTCTGAATATTTTCGAGATCCACTCTTGGCATAACAACTAACCAGGTTGTCACCTCAACGTGATATCAGCCTGCTTCACACCATGGGCATAGCATACAATGTACAAGGTACACACCTGCTGTGACTGACATAAAAGGGGTGATTCAACCAAAGGCGTGATTCCCTCCTTACATATCTAGGTGATTGGGGAAACGCTATTAAACTGTTAACACATCTGAAGTTTGTCGATGGACTGAATCTGTAGTCGAATATCAGCAATACCAGTTCGTGAGAGAAACCAGCATTGTCATCCAATGCAACAGTCAAGTAGTAATAAAAGTTCTTATGATTTAGCTGAGTTGAAGAGGGGTCTAAGAGAATTTTACATTGCCTTTAAAAGAAAGTTGTGAAAAATAATTGCTTCCAAAACCCTGGTCCAGAATTTCAGTTGATATGTGAATTAACTGACCTGATAAGAATACCTTGGTTAAACAATTCACAGACTAAAGGTAATTTTCATTGGGTACAAAGGTCTTGGATTGAAATGCCTGTAACGTCCTTTATTAATTACATACTGAAAAGGGGAATACCAAGCTGCCTTGAACGCTGTGCTGCCTCTTAATCATTTATATATTACTGTCCCCCCACGCTGTTTGAATTCTAGATGTAAACTTGTATAAATCAGTGTAACATGATTGAATTAGGTACAGATAATTAATGCATATAATAAAAACTTAAGGCTTTTCATTGTAAATGCATAATCTTATGTCAAGACGGGATCATGTTCAATTTCAATTTATAATAATATTTCTACACATTAAATAATTATTCATTACCTCGGTTTATTTAGACAATGACTGTATTACATATTGACATATCATTACGACATCATTAAACCATTTTTTTGTTCAAGGTAATTCATAGAACTTTACTATTGTGTTATACCAATAAAAAGCTTAATATAATTAATTTCCTGTGTTCTATAAAAGTAAAATCCTGCATATATCAACATTTTGAGAAAAAATTGTCAAACTTTAGACAGATCGATGACGTGCTGTCGGTAATATGCAACCTAACCTCAATTCCTATTGCGCGTCAAAGCATTTTATTTTCTAAAAATAATATATTTATCATAAATTACATCAGTTACTCATAATAAGGGAACTTGAAGGTGACGACATGACGCCTACTGAGTGGGATGGAGGCAAACGGAATATTTGAAGACGTCTGAGTATTTAACAATGGAAGAAGCGGTTTTATAAATAATGACTCTGGGATGGTTAAGTCTTGAGGGTTGGCAGTGTGACCGGTGATACTAAAATCCTTGTTCTCGATGGAAGTTTTGCATTGTTTAGAATGCCTTCTGGTATTGGAGTGCTCTGGGTTTGAGATTCTGCTCCCTGTACGAGAAATGACTCCTCGATGTGAATCAATGAGTACCTTAGGAAGACTGCTGGTGGATTTCACGTACATCCCTGAAATACATTTAGGGCAAATATATTTATAGATAACACCATAGGACATATAAAGGACACTACTGATCTTTTGCTTTAAAGAAAAAGTCAGTATTAAGGTTTTTTTTTTCTAATTAAGTTGGCTTTGATGGCTGGGATGTGTTCTTGAATAATTTGAGTAAATCATTTTTGAAACGTTAGGTCATGGATATATGGGAAGCTTGTGTAAGAATTCATTTTTTGTACAGTTAAACTTTAGGTCTTGTAGTAAACTTATTTAGTAATCGATGTAACTTTTTATAGACTAGCCGGTGTGGGAAACAGTACCTTTAAAGATGTTAATTAGAGATAAAATTTCATTGTAAAAGCCATTCCAGTTAGATGAGAGGACCAGCGCCCTATGAACTGTAGAAATGACCTAACGCTACTAAAAAAGATTGACTCAAATTATTCAGGAACATTTCCGGCCATCAAAATCAACTTCATTCCAAAAAATTCCCTTTACTTTTGGCTCTTCGTTTAAATTAAAAGCTCATCTGTGTTATTATATGTCCTCTGGTGTTATCCATAATTATACTTGCCCTAAATGTATTTAGGATCTACCAGTAGGCTTCTAAGGCACGCACTAAGCACTGATTCACATCAGGTAGTCAGTTTTCATACAGGAGCAGATTTCGAACCTAGAGCACTCCAATATCAGGAACCTTTCTAAACTATGCAAAACTCATATTGAGAACAAAGATTTTAGTATCGTCGGTCACACTGCCAACACTCAAGACTTAACGTTACTTCCTGGAGTCATTATTTACATAACATCTTGTACCATCATTAAATACTGAGGTGTTCACATCCAATGTATTTGGCTGAACCTCCTGCTGTGGTGTTTTGTTTTCAGTTGGTTCCTTGTTGTCTCACCTCTGGGTTATTTATCTTTTACCTCATTTGTTCTTACTTTTCGTTATAAGTGTTTTTAAGTTGTACTTATGTTTTTGTCTCTTTTTTTATGAGCAGCCCTGAAGACGTAATTCTGTTTAAACTATGACATGTCGGCAATAAAAAAAAAAAAAAAAAAAAAAAAATATATATATATAAAAAATATATATATATATATATATATATATATATATATATATATATATATATATATATATATATATATATATATATATATTCAGGATCATTTTTGTGCCATTGATGTTACTTTAATCCCTGAGAACCCTTTCACCATTGGTTCACTGTTTAAAACCAAAGATCGGTTATCACCTTATATGTCGTCTGGTATCATTTATAAATATACTTGCCCTGAATGTCAAACAGGGACCTATGTGGGATCCACCAGTAGACTCCTTAAGGTGCGTATCGATTCTCATCGTGGCGTAAGCTTCCGTACAGGTAGCAGAATTTCAAACCCGGAACATTCCAGTATCAGAAATCACTCAAAAATTTGTAAAACACACATTGATAATAAAGACTTCTACATTTTAGGCCATACCACCAACCCTCAAGACCTTGTTATTCTGGAATCACTTTTCATCAAACAACTTTTTCCGTCGATAAACACTCACACGTCCTCCTCTCCTCTATATTTATCCTGACTTGTGTTCCTTCTATTTATGTTTATGTTTAGTTTAAAGCTGTCACTCCTCTAGGTCGGACCTTAATCTTTTGTTCTGTAACCCCTTTCACGAATAGTTTTCAATTTTAGTTTACTGTATATTCTGTTACCTTCATTTTAATGTAATGATTTAAAAAAAATGTTTGTTCTTTAATTTTAATGCTTGTGTACATTTCTGAAATTTTTGTATGAATAATTTTTAGCCTTTATTTTTAGCTTTTATGATTTTACAAAGAATTGTATTTCTTATTTTAACAGCCCTGATGATGTAATTAATTCGATAATTACGAAACGTTGGAATAAAGTCAGCTTGTATATCTGTGTCTCCTCTGCCCTTCATTGATGATTATATATATATATATATATATATATATATATATATATATATATATATATATATATATAATAAATGGAGTCCATAAAAACACAAGAAGGGTAAAGTTATAGCTAAATTTCCATGACATATCTCCCTGTCTCTGAAATAAAAAGTATAATTTCTACCCTTTTGAAGTGACATGGGCTCCTTTTCTCCGAAATATTAGCAGAAAATATTTTACAGTCACACACAAGTTTTACACACACACACATTACTAGATAGAATTCTGTATTAACATAAAATATTTTACAGTCACACACACACACACACATATTATACATATATTATATATATATATATATATATATATATATATATATATATATATATATATATATATATATATATATATATATATATATATATATATATATAAACCCTGAGTTATGCGTTTTACAAAAACCGGATTAAAGTCTACAAAGTCAGAAAATGTCATAACTTATTTTTAGCCGAACAATAATGAATTATTTTTCTGACGATCCTTGGGGACTTCAGACTACGTTGTAAATAGACAAAATTGACAAAATGAGCGCAACAAACGCATTTTAAATTTTCATAAAGGGGTCGTTCATTTTCAGAAAACTGAGTTAAGGCTTTTTCAACTCTGAACGAATTTTAAACCTTTTTTTACTGCATTCTCATGCCATGAAAAGAAACTAGATATTTTAGGAGAAATGCGATTATGCTATGATAATGAAGAATGAGGAAAAATAATTTATTTTTATGACATGCAAAACCCCTTTTGAACTGTCTAAGCAATTGAAAATCACAACCCAAACGCGCCGTCAAGAAACTAATTTTGAATGCCTAATAGTGTATAGCTATTGAGTGATAACTAAGGACAGGTGGAAAAGATGGACAATGAATGATTCATCAATAAAAGGAAAACGTATTTTTGTCCTTCGTGCACATTCCTTTAGTGAATACATTAAGAGGCGTGTGACGATTTTCGGTCATGTAATTCAGAAAAAAGTTATATCCAATAACATTTTTCATTATAATAAAAACAGTATTAATAAAAATAACACAAAATCAGTGACGTACAATAAAAAATAACAAGCAAAGCTGCAATACAGGAATACCAAAGATTCTGTGGTTATTCCAAGTAGAAGAATAAAAAGCAATAAACAGAGAAAATAGGCACAAAATAAAAATGCCTAACAATAAACCAAAAATAAAAATGAATACCTTCCAAAATTTGCTTAATTCATTCAGAAATAAGCCAGTAATGTGTCAACACGCACCAAAACCGCGACGGTGTAGAACTTCTGAAAATATGAAATAATGAGGTATTATTATTGTAAAATAAACTTTGATCAATGTTATTAATGTGGTACATTGTGTCCGGGCTGTAACTTTTTATTTCTACACACAATCTCTCTCTCTCTCTCTCTCAGACTCTTACCATATGACTGTTGATAAGAAACCTCGAGTCGTTCCAGCATTCCAGAACAAATCGGGGGTTGGCAGCAGATTCCAGCGGAGGGAGGGAGAGAGGGAGGGAGGGAGAGAGGGAGGCACAAGGCCCTGGCACTAGGACGACCTCGGCATAACAACCCAAGAGGTCGTGGTTCTGGTGGTCCGTGTCAGAGGAGTCATCGTGCCAACTTTCCTTTGACCCTCTCGCCCAAAACTCCCTTTGCCCAGCGATAAAACCTTCCTGGCAGTTTCAGAATTAGATTGGAAATACGGATAGAGTAACTTGAGATTTCTCGCTTTCTCTGCTCAACCAGGACTAAGATCGTTCAGCCAGAAAGCGGCCATTGTTTTATTGCTTTCCCTCCTACGTCTCTCGGGCCACGACCCGTATACTGAAATGATGTTATTACTATCATGATAACTTTACATAACTGATCAATTAATCTTGTCATCCACCCTTTGGAACCTGTCCTCCTCTGTGTGTACCTTACAAGCACTGGTCAGCAGCTCAGTCTCAACTAAACCGTCACCACTACACTGCAACACCTCATTTTAACCCCATCAACCATTGGCGTCTTTCCATACTTTAACCTCATAATTGCTCTCCTCAAAAGCCAAACAGTTACTCCACAAACCTTCGTAATTTACTCTCCTTTTCCACTCTTGTGATATTCAGCTCTTCTTCTCTTCTGTCTTCCACTTCAGACAGCATTTCCCAATAACATTGTTAATCTCATATCCAATTGTTCATTAGTGATTAGTGTGTGTGTGTCTCTCTCTCTGCACTCACTTCCAGTTGAAAAACATCTTATCCTCTCGCAAGTTTTTTGCTAACCTTCATCCTGTTTTAATGTAATTACTTCCTCTCTCTCTCTCTCTCTCTCTCTCTCTCTCTCTCTCTCTCTCTCTCTCTCTCTCTCTCTCTCTCTCTTCAATCTTGACATTCAAGAATCTCTCTCTCTCTCTCTCTCTCTCTCTCTATAATCTTCACATTCACGATCCCAAACTTCGTTTCTGTCCTGCAATTACAACAAAAAAGAAATTTAAATTTTTACTTCACTTAACAGTCATTTCCTTATTTCAACCACACACTGTTTATTCCCTCTTCCTTTCCTCCTATACCCCAAAAGGTTCTTTGCTGTCCATAGGACACTTCATGAAGTTTCACAAAATCCTTACCTGCTTCCATTTCATGGCATTCATCCAGGTTTTGTTCTTCTCACTTCTTTACCATACTAATTTAATTACATTCACAGCAAATTTTCACACCTTCTCTCCAACGTAAACATCACTTCAACAAAATAATGAACAGATATAACTTCAACCACTCCTCTTCTCAACATTACATCCGTTAATGTGTTCTTGCATCTACTCTCTCTCCATCATTTTTTCTTTACCAGTGAACAACCATGTAATTCCAGCAATCAGACATTTCGACAAAACGTTCCGCCTTTATATATACTCTACGAACTCCATAACAATGTCATCTCTTACTCTGTCACCTACTTCTGCAGTTCAACCACCAAGCACAACCACCCATTTTTACTCTGCAAAGAATCAGACTCTCACAAACACATCTCTTTCACTTTTTATTATTTTCAGTTCATGGACACATACATTCATATATATACATTATATATATATATATATATATATATATATATATATATATCTACTATATATATATATATATATGAATGTCTTTTCTATAATACTACAGTGTAATATGAAAAATAAGAAGGCCCATAAAACACTATTTAAACATTGAAACCATATATTTCAGGCACTTGTTTCTGTGCCCCTGTTCACTAGTAGAATATGGACAGGTGGAAAGTTACAATGGTATATATACAAAAACATGAAGAGGTGTGGCCTTGGCCTCCGATGTTAAGGGAGGTGGCGTTTCTTAGAAGGAGGAGAGTGACCAGAATTCCTAGTGGTTTTGGCCCTCATTAGCTCCCGTTTGGCGATGGATCTGGCGGTCAGCGTTTCTTTGGTCATCTTCAGGAGGGGTTTGAGGATTAGGTGTCGATGGCGTCTGATTTCCAATGTCCTCCTGACAGGTTCATATTGTTGGTTTGATTGATGATAGCAGATTCCAGCATCTTTCTTTTGTACGGACAGCTACTATTGAAACCAACTCCGCCACTCCAGTTAATGACATCCCCTGTATTTCTGATATGTAGAAAAATTTGAATCTCTCCGGCGTAACGCACTGATCTTTTGTGCTCTGTTATTCTTTGTGAGCGATCTACCCTGTCGCGCCAGATTTCGACTGGTGCTACATGGTATCTTGGCAAACTCCGGCCCCTGTTATTTAAGTATACGGGCACGAGTGAACTCTGATGGATTTGGGATAATGGAAAATGAAAGGATTATTTTTAATAGGCTAAATTCGCTAGTTCTGACCATAAAATTTAAAACAGAATGGGAAAGGACGGAAAACTGCCGTTCCTAGATGTACTGATATAAGAAAGAAACAGAACGGGTATGCATTTACAGTATATAGAAAACCCACCTTATTCGTGTCCTACATTAATTTCTTAAGCTACCACGACGTCTCCCTAAAAATCATGGTAGGGTGCAACTTATTCCTCAGAGGACTTAGGATATGTTCAAATGAGTACCTGGATAAAGAATTCAACGATCCGCCAACACCAAACGCAACTGCTCTATCCACCACACATTATCGAGAGGGCTATTAACAAGCAAATAAAATATACTATAGAGGTCCCACTCCCAACACACAAATAGATTTAACAACAAATAAAGCTTCCATACGTGATGAAAAACATCCAAAGGCCACTGAACCTTTGGTTCTAATAATCCTTTCATTTTCCATTATCCCAAATCCATCGGGGAGTTCTGCTCGTTAACATACAATTTAAATAATAAAAGGAAAGAAGCCGAGGGTTTACAAGATACCATGTAACCAATTGTCTTAGAAATCTAGAGCGAGACAGGTAGATCGCTCTCGCAAAGAATGACAGAGCACAAAAGATCAGCACGCTACGCTCGGGAGTTACGGGAATTTTCCTACATATCAGAAATACAGGGCATGTCATTAACTGGGTGGGCGGGGTTGGTTTTCAGAAGTAGCTTCGCACAAAAGAAAGATGCTGGAAGTCTATCATCAATCAAACAATATCAACCTGTCAGGAGGACATTGGAAATCGGACGCCATCGACACCTTAATAATCAAACCTCCTCTAAAGAAGATGACCCAAGAAACGCGACCGCCATCCATGCCAAATGGGAAATAAGGCAAAACCACTAGGAATTTGGTCACTCTCCTTTCTTAAGAAACGCCACCTCACTAACATCTGAGGCACCCAAACCCACACCTTCATATTTTGTATATATACCATTGTAGAATTTCCACCTGTCCATATTCTACTGGTAATGAACAGGGGCACAAACAAGTGCCCGAAATATATGTTTCAACGTTTAAATAGTGTTTTATGAACATTCTTATTTTATATTACACTGTAGTATTACAGACATTCATATATATATATATATATATATATATATATATATATATATATATATATATTGTCATAACTGGACAGTCTTGGTTTGGGAGAAAATGAAACAAGGTTTATATTGATGCTATACATGAAACCAAAGAAAGCCCAGCACTTATGAGCAAAAGGAATTTATTTGAAAAACTTACCTTAGATTTTCCTGGATTTTAAATTGAATGAGAAAGGTCGCCATTTTTGGAATCAGAGATCTTTTACAAATTTACAGGGTTTATTTGCAGAGACTTAGCAAGTAAACAATGAGACAACAAAGCATCATGATAACTGATGGTAAGACTCATTAATTGGATACATGGAACAATATTAAATGATTGGCAACAAACAGCAAGCTGATTAATAAAGGGCCAATGTGCAACACAATCAGTCCCAATGATAATAATAAAAGGGTTTAGTCATGCTCGATTTTACTAAATAGTCTCAGTTAGATGCCGCCAAACAGTTTCTAACTCCAGGATGGGGAAAATAATTCATATAAAAATGTTGGGAAAACCACAACGGATTTCAAGGATCGGGACTGCGCCCGGGAATAGTTCGGACTTGAAAGGCAATCAAATTGTTAGCACAGAACACACGGATTGGTTGGTCTCTCTACAAGAGAGGTTCTAGGTTAGGAATGACAGTACACACTGAAGGGAATTGAATTCCCTTATAAATGTTATTTTACACGATTAAATATTAACCACTACGTAGCCCAGCAGATAATTATGAGAATATCACGTTATGACAGTCTTGGAATCGTATTCAATTGGCCTTTGGAAACCAAAGGAACACGTGCTGCCGTCACACAAAAGTGGGAGCTTGGGAAGGAAGGATTTAAACTTGAAGGTAAATGAGAGAAATGGGAGTGAATTTAGTGGAGAAGACAGGGGTGACTTTTAGCCAAAATTCACTCTGACTTGACCTATTTCAGACGAATATTTGAACTCTGAAATACCACATCTCGGTACGACAGAAATTGGGCCAGCCACGAGGCAGACATAGGATCAGGACAGTCGCTGGAAGGGGTCTGCTGGCTTGCTGCTTCGAGCGGGTGTTTGATTTACAGGTCCCAAACCTGGTGCCATGAAGATTCTCTGCCAGTAAAAGGTCAAGAATAGCAATCGCAAAGATAATGAGCCACAGGTTTAAGGTGCCAGCTCCCCCCAGAGTGGTTTATGCCCCTACCGTCTGGCTTCATCCCTAAGCCTACTTTGAAAACATTACCAAAAGGGAATTCTAGGTGTGTTCTGGTAACAGGGCGTTGAAAGAGGAGACCCATTGTCTATCCTGCCAGGGCATTTTCTGTAGGCCACGAGGCATCGTCCTCTGTCCATATAAGTGAAAAAACAACTGAGTTCCGCCATGTTGGCACCAGCTATAAGCTAATTGAAATGATAATTTTCCTAGAAGTTAGCTAGATAGAAGCTAAATAGGAGGAAGGAATGTAAATCTGCTTACCATTTCAGTATACGGGTTGTGTGGCCCGAGAGGCTTAGGAGGGAAAAAAATAAAACAATGACTGCTTTCTGGCTGACTGATCTTAGTTCTGGTTGAACAGAGGAAAGTGAGAGATCTAGAATCGCCTTTACTGTACTTCCAGCCAAATTCTAAGGTAGAAGGCTTTATTGGGCAAAGAGAGTTGTGGGCGAGGGGTCAAGGAAACTTGGCACGATGAATCCTCTGACACGGACCACCATAACCCGACCTCTTGGGTTGTTATGCTGAAGTCGTCTGGTGCTAGGGCCTGGTGCTGCTCCCTCCCTCTCCCTCCCCTCCTCCCTCCATCCCTCCCTCCCTCCTTCCCTCCTCCCTCCCTCCCTCCTCTGGACTCTGCTGCCAACCCAGGATTTGCTCTGGAATGCGGAACGACTCGAGTTTCTTATCACAAGTCATATGTTAAGAGTCTTACAAGAGAGAGAGTGTAAAAAAGTTGCAGTCGGACGTGTCCCACATTAATAACACCGTCAAAGTTTGACCACAATAAATAATATCTCTATTTTTTATTTTCAGGCGTGCTGCACCGTCGCGATTTTGGCGAGTGTTATCAAGTTATCAGCTTATTTTTGAATGAATTAAGTAATTTTTGAAAGGTATTAATTTTATTTTTGCGCTTGTTAAGCATTTTTTGTTTTGACTTCTCTGTTTATTGCTTTATTCTTTTACTTAGAATTACCACAGAATCTTTTGTATTCCTGTGTTGCAGTTTTGTTTGTTATTTTTATTGTAGTTTACTGGGTTTGTGTTGTTATTATTGATATTTTTAGTATTACAGTGAAAAATGGCATTGGATTTAACTTTTTTCTGAATTACATAACCGAAAATCGATACACTCCTCTTCATGTATTTGTTAAAAGAAAGGGTACGATGTGAAAAAATCCTTTTTCCGTTATTGATGAATCATTCATTGTCTATCTTTTCCACTTTTCCTTAATTATCGCTCAATAGCTATACACCACAGGCATTCAAAAATTAGTTTTCTTGACAGCGCATTCGGGCTTTCATTTTCAATTTCTTTGGTAGTTCAAGGGGTTGCATGAGTCATAATAAACAAATTATTTTCATCACTCTTCATTCTCATAGCATAATCACATATCTTCTGTATATATATATATATATATATATATATATATATTATATATATATATATATATATATATATATATATATATTTATATATATATATATTTATATATATATTTATATATATATATATATATATATATACATATATATATATAAATATATATATATATATTTTATATGTATATATATATATATATATATATATATATATATATATATGTATATATATATATATATATATATATGTATGTACAATATGTATATATATATATATATATATATATATATATATATATATATATATATATATATATATACTATATATATATATATATATATATATATATATATATATATATATATATATATATACATATATATATATATATATATATATATATGTATATGTGTATATATATATATATATATATATATATATATATATATATATATATATATATATATATATATATAAATGAATAAAATCACGAAGAGCAGAAACACTGTAGGTGCTGCAGGCCTTTCGACACTAATCCTTTACTTAGCAGACTGAAGGAATATAAGTATGTTTACAAAGAAAGCTCATATAAAATGACATGAGGATTATAGGAAACATAAT
This sequence comes from Macrobrachium rosenbergii, assembly GCF_040412425.1. Taxonomy (NCBI): domain Eukaryota; kingdom Metazoa; phylum Arthropoda; class Malacostraca; order Decapoda; family Palaemonidae; genus Macrobrachium; species Macrobrachium rosenbergii. The sequence continues at coordinate 39,168,299 of NC_089766.1, forward strand.
ATGTACCTGGAATCCCAACACAATTGAAGAATTATTTAACTGCAAACAAGGATTAAATACTTAAGAGGTTGAATTAACCGTTCCAGGAGGATTAAAGATTAACCGTTCAGGGTAGAGGACAGGATTAATTAAAAAGAATTGTCCTGTCCATAACTCCTAGCTGTTAATCTTAATCTTTGTAAACATAAGTATTTAGTCACTGTTTGCTGATTATTCTAGTCTTCAATTGAATTCAGGCTATATGTTTCTTATAATCCCCTTCTGTCATTATATGAGCTTTCTTTATAACCTGCACTATTCCTTCCAATCTCTTAAATAAGCTAGAATCGAAAGGCCTCACAACTACTCAATAATTTCATTCACTAAATAATTTTATCTTTATCTATACTATTCATCGTTCCATATTTTCATGATTCAGTTATATATATATATATATATATATATATATATATATATATATATATATATATATATATATATATATATATATATATATATTATATATATATATTTTTTTTCATAAATTTTATTGCCGACGCTTCATAGTTTTAAACAGAATCACATCTTGAAGGCTGCATAAAACGCAGGGCCAAGAACACTTAAGTACAACTTAAAAATATTTATAACGAGAAAATTATAGGAATAAATGAGTAGAAAGACTCATCAAACCTGAGGTAAGACAACAAGGGGAAATAACTGAAAACGAAACATCACAGGCAGGAGGGTTAGGTCCGATGCATTGGATGTGAACTTCTCAGTATTTACTGATGGTACAAAGATGATGTTGTAAATAATGACTAGGATGGTTAAATCTTGAGGTTGGCAGTATGACCAAACGATACTAAAATCTTTGTTCTCAATATGGTATGCATTGTTTAAAATGGTTCCTTATGTTGGAGTGCTCTGGAGTTCTGAATTCTGCTCCCTTTGAAAACTGACTGTCCGATGTGAATCAACGTGCCCTTTAAGAGTCCTACTTTAGACAGTATTTTTATGGATAACATCATAAGACAAATAAGGACACAGTTGATCTATTTTACTGTAAAGGAAGAGCCGATAATAATGGATTTCTTAGGAATTAAGTTGACTTTGATGGCCAGGAAATGTTCCTGAATAATTTGAGTAAATTTGTTTTGAAGCATTATATCATTTCTACACTCCATAGACCTCTGGCCCTCTCACCTAACTGGAATGTCTTTCACAATGAGATTTAATATCAAGTTAACATCTTTAAAGGCAACAGTTTTCCACAAACTAGCCTATGAAAAAGTTACATCATTAATAAATAAACATTACACTCCAAGACCTAAAAGTTTAACTGTACAAAAAATGAGTTTTCACCAAGCTTCCCATACATCCGTGACCTAAAATTTCAAATGATTTATAATTATTCAGAACGCATCCCAGCCATGAGAGTCTTAATTCCCAAAATCCCTAATACTGGCTCACTTTGTTTAAGAAGTAAATATCACTTCGTCCTTATATGTCCTATGGTGTTATCTTTGGATATGTTGCCACAAACGTATGTGTCAGGGATGTACGTGGAATCCGCCAGAGGCTTCTCAAGTTACCCATTGGCTCACATCAGAGTCATTTCTTAATACAGGAGCAGAATCACACGACACTCCAATATCAGAAGGCATTCGTAACGCAAAACTTACATTGAGAACAAGGATTTTGGTATCAGTCATATTGCAACCCTCCAAAAGTTAACCATGCCAGGTCATTATTTTATAAAACATCTTACCATTAATACTCAGATGTCTTCAAATACTCCATTTGCCTCCATCGCCAGTGGTAAGCGTCCATGTCGTCCTTAAGTTTTCTTAAACGCACAATAGGAATTCAACTGATTGCATATTACCTGGCACGTCATCGATGGGACTCTAAAAGTGTGACCATTTTTCTCAAAATGTTGATATGTGCAGTATTTCACCTTTGTGGAACACGGAAATTAATTATATTAAACTTTTATTGGTATAACACAATAGTAAGTTCTATAAATTGCATGAACAAAATTGGTTTAATGATGTCCCTAATGATATTTCAATATGTATAATACAATCATTGTCTAACTAAACTGCGGTAAAGAACAGTGATTTAGAGTGTACAGATATTACTATAAACTGAAAATGAACATTATCCCGCCTTTACATAAGATTATGTATTTACAATGAAAAACCTTAAGTATTTATTATATGCATTAATTATCTGTACCCAATTCAATCACGTTACGCTGTTTTATACAAGTTTATATCCAGAACACGAACCGCGTGGGGGGACAGTAATATGTAAATGATTAAGAGGCAGCACAGCGTTCAAGGCTGCTGGATATTCCCTTTTTCATTATGAAATTAATAAAGAACGTTACAGGAATTTCAATCCAAGACCTTTGCACCTAATGAAAATGACCTTTAGTCTGTGAATTGTTTAACCAAGTTATTCTTCTTAGGTTAATTAATACCTATGCTCCACGACAATAATGATTCATATATCAACTGAAATTCTGGACCCTGGTTTTGGAAGCAATTATTTTTCACAACCTTCTTTTAAAGGCAATGTAAAATTCTTTTAGACCGTCTTAAATTCACCTTAGTCATAAGAACTTTTATTACTACTTGACTGCTGCATTGCATGACAATTCTGGTTTCTCTCTCGAACTAGTATTGACTGATATTCAACTATAAAGATTCAGTCCGTCGACAAACTTCAAATGTGTTAACAATTTAATGGAGCTCTCCCAATCACCTAGATATGTAAAGGAAGGAATGACACCTTTAGTTGAAGCACACCTTTCATGTCAGTCACAGCGGTTGTATACCTTGTACATTGTATGCTATGGCCCATGGTGTGAAGCAGGCTGGTATCACGTTGAGATGGCTATCTGGTTAATTGCTATGCCAGGAAGGAGTGGATCTCGAAAATATTCAGAATTCTGTAGTGGCCGTAGCTTTGGCTCTTTCCTCTTGGTACCCCATTCATTTGCCCTCAAGTCTGTCACACGAACAGTCTCACAGACACAAGCACTAGTGAGGAACCCCTTATCCTTTCAAGTTATCCGGTTGTGGGTTGGTCCTGCTGTTCATTTGAGCTTGGATGATGTTGACTGTAGGTGAGAGTTGGAAAAGAGAAGTCTTAACACCTCTTAAGAATCCCTGAAAAATTACTGCTTCCACTGACATTAGACAAGCCCTTAAGGCACCAGAAATATTTTATTTGGGTGAATCCTGAGTTACCAGCAGCCTTATGGCATATGGTTATCATCTCACAGGACGTCACTCCTGTCATATCTGAGTTTCCTGGAGGAAACAGATTTTTAGATCATAATAAGGGTGATTATTCTCTTAATGAGAAGGACCACCAATGGTTAACAGATAGAAGAGAAGGTGTGTTAGAGTGCTCTGTCCCTTACGTAGATTAATACAACAGGGTGCAGAGCAACAGGATTAATAGAGTACTCAGAGGGTTAGTCCACCTCTAAGATAAGGACAGTCTCGCGCATATCATCTGGCTGCTTTTGGTCGAGGTTAAGACGAAGAGTCAACAGTCAGCATTTGACCTTACCAGAGTGAAGAACAAGGAAGCTCTCTCAACCCGGATTAAGGTGCTCTTCCCCTGGCCAGTCCTTTTCAGTCTCAACGACCCGACCGCAGCCATGGCTTCGCCTCGCGTGTGGACGCAGATCGAATCGAGGCGAAGGGAAATTCCGAACGTGAAATTTGCCACAATGATCCTTCATTTCCTTGTTTTCCAGGTTTTCTTCATATGGAAGCTTCCATCACTTCAACGACGTCTCAAACATGCGCAGTAACACCTGGACGGTCTAACCCTGTAGTCTATTAATCCTGCAGAGCAAGGCCTCCCTAATGACACGAACTTCACACTTGCGGAGAGAACTGTATATATGCATGCGAATGCAACTGGATTTCTCTAAGTTACGAGAAACAGTATGACCGACTACGTTCAAGACACCGAAGAGCAACACTAACACCAAAGCACCTTGCAAGATCTGCAACGCATTGCATACTACACTACGTCACCCTTTCAATGTCAGCCCAGAAGTAGTAAAATATAAACGATGAAACGCTAGGCTTGAGTAAAAGAAATAAAACGAGAGAAGTAATAAAACCGGGAAACAAATGTCATTCGTCCAATATCTCCGTGACCATTCACACACTGAGAGAGAGAGAGAGAGAGAGAGGGGTTGGGAAATGGCAGCAATCCAAAGTGTGAAATGTGAAGGCAGGAAGAAACCAAAAATGAAAAGCAAATATATTCAAATTCCCCCCCAAATGATCAAGTGCTGACATTCAACATGACTAAAAACAACCAGAGTAACGCACAGGAAGGGTTAACTGCCTTTGGACCTGTCATTCAGCCAGCGTTCCGTAAACTTCATCATTTGCTTATGTGAGGGATTTATATACAGTCAGATGACTTTGACCCTCATAATTATTGTATTGCTGTGTCTGAAATAAGATCAAAATCTCGCGTCCTTATAATTTAAGTTAAAATCTCTCTCTCTCTCTCTCTCTCTCTCTCTCTCTCTCTCTCTCTCTCTCTCTCTCTCTCTCTCTCTCTCTCTCTGAAATGAGCATGTCTGTTGCTAAGTGCACTGAAGTTAATGTTCCGTTTTCAGTTTTCTGTAAAAGAAAACTATTGAGATGGCTTTGTGTGTCCGTCCGCACTTTTTCTGTCCGCCCTCTGATCTTAAAAACTACTGAGACTAGAGGGCTGCAAATTGGTATGTTGATTATCCACCCTCCAATCATCAAACATACGAAATTGCAGCCCTCTAACCTCAGTAGTTTTTATTTTATTTAAGGCTAAATTTAGCCATGATCGTGCGTCTGGTACCGCTGTAGGTGCCAACAACACAGGCCACCACCTGGGCCGTGGCTGAAAGTTTCATGGGCCGCGGCTGAGTTTCATGGGCCGTGGCTGAGAGTTTCATACAGCATTATACACTGTACAGAAAACTCGATTGTGCCGAAGAAACTTCAGCGCATTTTTTACTCTTTTTTCTTAACATTGTAGGTCTCTGCTACAAGTTGTGACCTTGTTTGATATTTTGATGCCTTAAACAAATTAAGATAATCAGCTGACTTGCTAGATTGGTGCTTGACAATAGTATCTATGTAATTTGTATAATTATTCCCAAAACAAAACTTAACTGGTCCGATCAGGCTCATCACACCACAGGGGATTCAAGACGGGAGAAAAAAAAAAAACCCTGCGTTTAACTATTTTCTAGTTTGCCACAGGAGGGCTGTGCATCATTACAAAAATTCAGGACCTAGATTATACAGTTAACATGTCAGATCATTTGAAAACACAACAGATGGATATACTAACTGAAGCCCAGGCCAACCACTGGGACCTGTTAGGTTATTTGGCGTTGAAAAGAGATATTGAGGTAAAGAAGGCAGAAAGGTGTAGGAGAAACCACTTGCTCTTGCACTATGAAACAATTGTTAGGAGAGAGTGGAAAGTAAGACGGAAGAAAGAGAATATGAACGGAGGTACAATAAAAGGAATGAAAAGGGTTTGCAGCTAGGGGCCAAAGGGACGCTGCAAAGAACCTTAAATGTACCTACAGTGCATCGCATGAGTGCACTGACGACACTACCCCCACGGGGCATTTTGTTAGGCAAGATCACCTTCTAGACGGTCCGTCTGCGATGCCAGTGTCGCCTCCAGTGCCAAGTTCTGCCTTCACAGCCTCCATTGTTAGCAAGACGTGAACGCTCTGATGGAATGGAGTCCTCGTGATCCTATTCCCCTCGAGGGCGGCTCTCACTGGCTTCTTCCAGGCTGACATTCTCCTCCAGAAAACACCTGAAGGAGTTATTTGTACTCCAAGAGGTGAGTTCAGTGCAGCGTGGGGGCTGTCATCTGCTGTGACATCTGTCACAGAAGTACCGGGATTGTAATAAGCAAAGGGTAAGACAGATGTGCACTTGCAAGACACAATGGGAGACGTTATGCAAATGAGTGAGCACAAGAGTGACAAAGTAAAGGTTCGTCTTCAAACAATTTTCCTTAATTGGTGGCCAACAAGTGCAACAGGACAAAAGGAGGAACATGACACAACCAGTGAATAGGTATGAACAGTGAAAATAAAGCGGAATTTCTTCCTAAAAGGTTAAATTTTTTAGATTTGTATGACTAATGACATGAAATGAATGACTTAAATAAAATGAGCAAAATTTTAAACGTGAATATTAGTTTCCGCCTGCATTCAAAAACACAAAGTACCGAAAAAAATGGGTGGGGGGGGAGCAGGCAAGCAGAAGAGATGTGCTTGTGTGTGTATGTGTGTGTGTCTGTACGCGCATATGTACTTTGCTATATTCTGCTGCGTTCGTTTGTTCGTTCATGATATACTTTTATCGCTAAAGGATGTTTATATATGCATATATATCATTAACGATAAATTTGCTGACACACATATAGAATTGAGTTGAAACACCAAGAGTTTCCTATTTGGAAACATCCTTCCTCGATCCATCACAGCTCAGCGCTTCGCCAAAGATGCGTCAGTTGAGCAAATGCGATCGAGTAACTGACTTTGGGAGGGAAAGAGGCCAAAAGAGATTCCCGGAGTTCTTTCTGATGCCAAAGATGCTGGAATGACCTTCTCCACTTTCTTCCTGGACGGTTTAAGGACAAGCCTTGTTCTCATCAGATTTTCTCTCTCTCTCTCTCTCTCTCTCTCTCTCTCTCTCTCTCTCTCTCATTCGACAGAAATATGAACAACTGTCTGAATCAATTCGTATCTTCCTCGATGTGTGACTTGACAGGCCCTGTCACTGAATTACCATCCCCAATAATGTTGAGCTTGAATCCTGGTCGAGGTACGTGTAAGCATTCCATAGTATATTAAATTTCATGTAGAGGTGTTATATATATATATATATATATATATATATATATATATATATATATATATATATATATATATATATATGCTATATATATATATATATATATATATATGTGTGTGTGTGTGTGTGTGTGTGTGTGTGTGTGTGTGTGTGTGTGTGTGTGTGTGTGTGTGTGTAAACAACTTGTGTAATTACTTACCATCACACGGAATCTTATTTTACCTGAATTACTTTCCAGCGCTTTGCCCCCTTCTGCTATTAGACTTTTCTCTTTCAGCACTGAAAGGGAAATTGACAGTAAACAAGGTTTGAAACAATTGTTAGAGGGTGGAAAGTAAGATGGGGGACAGAGAATATGAATGGAAGTACAGTAAAAGGAATGAAAGGGGTTGCAGCTAGGGGCCGAAGGGACGCCGCAAAGAACCTCAAGCAATCCCTCCACTGCCCCCCTACGCTACGGGGCGAACGAGTGAATGGTAAATGATGCGAGTGATAATGGGATATATCGTTCTACCTTACAAAAATAATGCCAGCTACTAATCTGGAGATTGTAGAGCCAAAGAAGTATATGCTCAG
>NC_089766.1:39180761-39253261 GCF_040412425.1 Macrobrachium rosenbergii
CCATTTAAGTAGCTATAAGAGGAAATATACATTAATGATATTTACGTGAATGGAAAAATGACTGAGTAATTTTATGAAATTTAGGCTGTCAAACCAAGCACTGGGGCACTTTTGCCATTCAGCGCCCAAGACAGTCAAAGTGTTGATATATCAAGAAATAAAGACAAGAAAAAAGGATGATCATCTACTCAAGTCCAAAACAGCTAGATCTACTGCATTTTCTAATGAAGGGAATTTTCCTGTGCATGACTTGCACAACAAAAGAATTGTCAAGAACTTCTCGAGGAAGTTTTTGCACGAGTGAGGACAGTGCAATAAGCAAGAGAAGATCTGTTGCAATACTCTGATAACTGGCATAAAGTGTTTCATTAATCTCTGAATCAGTAATTAGACTCTTTGGGGTGATTTCCGCATGATTCTAACTGGTCAAAGAGAGCTGTCTGTTGCTCTACACTGCACTTATCATTATAGAAGTGGTTTCCATTTCCCTACATCTAGAAAACACTAATGATTTACTTCATAATAAATTTAATGAGAAATACTGTCTTCTTTCGGGTTTTGATACTTGCATATCTCTCTATTTTTCATTTATTTAATCACGTATTCAGGGCTGCACATAATGCAGCCGTTAATCGTTGTTCATCTCCATAGTTACCCATTCTTAACCACCACTTGTATTTCCTTGTGACAACTACAGAGCTTTCCATTCACTATTTTACGCACGGAAATTGCAGTAAATATCTCTGTACTACACTCTGCAACTCTTGTCCTGCCCTCCTTCGATGCCTTTGCAAGTCTTCGTTGACCATTGGCTGCCACCAGATTTTGGGGCTCAGACAAATAATCCCTGATTAATAACTTTCTTTCAACAAAGAAAATTCTTTGTATGTTTGTTTTTTTCCTGAGCTAATGATGCCCTGTTGATTGTCGCCGCAAAGATAAGTTGAATTTAAAGATATGTAATTCCCCCATCACAGGAAAGAAGAATGCAAGCTTGAGCAGTTCAGGGCATCATTTAACAAGCACAAGTTTTCTTGTTTCTCAACTGCCCCAGGATAGGCACAGTCGATTTTTCTAATCATTTTTGCTACTGAGTTTATAATAGTGATAACGAAAGATTCACTGAATTCTTTGCGCCATTTATAAAGTCTATTCTTTTTCCAAATCTCTGTAATTCACAATGCCCAGCTTCCTTTCCTTCTTCCCTGATAATTCTGTAGACTTACTTTTTTATATATATATATTCTCAGTAACCACAATAATTTAAAGAACACAAAATTAAAGGTTACTGAGAATATATAAAAAAAAGTAAGTGAAATACTTATAAACCACGTGTCTTATGTCTTTTACATCTAAATTTCTACAACCAAACAACTGGTCCCTCATTAATGCAGGTTTTCTATGAAGCGGTATATTCATTCCTTCATAGAAAACAGCAGAATCTGAGAACTGCTGAGTAGCTCTTCTTTTTCATAGTGATAAAAGACCGCGCAGCTGACATTTTACCGTCAGGACAGCTTATGCTGTTGGTTGCTTTCCACAAGTTAGAAAGAATAGGAAAACTCATCTGGTTTTCTGTTCCAGCTGTTTAGGTCATAGAATCTCTTTAAGTGTTTCGTGAAATAGCATTTGGTGATAAGTGAGACGAAGTAGATATCGAGGAAGGGAACATCAACAAAGACTCGTAGGGGTTGGTTTAAATTTTCCCAGTTAGTTAATTATGGAAAATTAGAGGATATAATGTGGACAAAATATTTTCAACAGGCTCTGTCACAGATGATTCCAAGTTATTTCATGTAGTTTTGCTTTTTAATTTTTCACTACAGTGTACTGTATGCCAGTACAACTATAAAATGCTCTCCAAAGACATTCTACATCAGCTCATCAGATTGGACATTTCCTTGCTTGCTCGCTGGAAAGGCTAACAGGTAGGTCAGTTCTACGCTGACCACCACTAAGGGAATCAATTCACCAATTCTGACTCGTTTCCCTTTTTGTCCATTAACGACATGCTGGCTACTTACATCGCCAAATGTGATTTACTAAAGGTTCAGTTTGTAATTCCTCAGCAGAAGTTTCAATACAAAATGATGCCAGTTAGAACGATCGGTGCCCGAACAACACTTCAAATGATGATCAACTGGTAAAAAGCCCTGAATGGAAAAGTCACAATCCGATAGCATCATCATTAACAGTAGTAGCAAATGACTGCATGGAGTTGTAAACGTTCTTTCCCACGATACTGACCTCTGTACAGTATATGTGATGGTTGGTCTTCAAAGGAGCAACAGGGCAGGACGTATTCAAGTGTTGTATGATATGGCTTTGTAGCGTGTAAAACCAGCTAGTTTAACTACCTTGTGCCAAGTGTCAGTACCAAACCAGCTTTTGTCAAGGCATGCCGATATGAACAACTTAAGGTTCGTATTTCTGGAAAAAGTAAATGATCTTAAATTTGCAATTTTTCCACTATTATATCGTCCTTAAGGCACCTCGTAGAGAAGGATACAATATATGCAAAGCCTTCTTGATGCTACAAAGGATTTGATTTTCTCAAGTAGTTTAACCCCTGCTCTGGAAGAACCAAATTTGATCTGGAATTTGATTCATATTAAATGCTAGTATTCACAGGGCAAGAGCTGCTGTTGCAGAAAGGAAGCCAAGGTATTGATCAACCTGTTTATATTCTCGAAGATATTCAACAAACATTAGTATAATTTTGCTATCATAAAATATTAACTTCAGGTTTTGCTGTTACCCATTTCACTCTTTAAGATAATAACTCCTTTGGTAATGTTCACATCAATTACAACCTCTAGTGTTCATACAATATATTAGTAACCATTTTTGACATGTCCGCAATCTCAAAGAATGAGGGCTCAGCATATTCCTGTATTAGTGATACACGTGCGGGTTAACTGTTTTTGAGTAACACAAAGTGATATACTTGCTTCGACTGAAACAAGTGATAGTCAGTCTGTATCTCAACACTGTGGAACTTCTTCCAAGTAATGAGAATGTGATAAGCCAGCTCGGCTGCTCAGTCATTAGTAGCTTGCAATTAAAGGTAGTCATTTCCTGTCTGTAGATGTGGAAACATTTGTCTCCCTTTCGAGGAGGCGTTAGATAATTGATAATTATATTTAAAATTATTCAGGAGTACAAATAATGATTAAAAACGTTGTTTCTTTCTCCTTTAAATGATTTTAAAGCCTTGCTCTCTCTCTCACTAAGAAGTCAGTACAAGTTCCGTAGAGACCTGGTTTCACCTGGTAAAACACTGGCCAAAAGCTAAGGAGGCTCATACATGTGGCTCATACACACATACACACACACGCATATACATAAAGGCCTAAAACCCCAGAATTACAAGAACAGCCAGGTCAAAATACACAATAACGTATGCATTTTAGTGTTTTAATTGTTTGTATGTGTCGTACATTTTAGTAATTTATTTGTCTTTATGTATGTGATTTTTAATTCACCTTCATTTATGTCAGACTTTACGATATATGGTTTTTTATTTTTTCTAGGTAGAAATCCCAGATGTAAATATGATTTACAGAGGCAGAGATAAACTGTTAAAAATAATCACCTCATCGTAATGCCTGGGCAGACTTTATATGAAATATATATATATATATATATATATATATATATATATATATATATATATATATATATATATAACTAACATATACTATATATATATATATATAATATATATATATATATGTGTGTGATGTGTGTGTGTGTGTGTGTGTGTGTGTGTGTGTGTGTGTGTGTGTGTGTGTGTAAGCATGAAAATATCGAAAGGAGTCTTCATCCTTAAAGCATAACTGCACAACACTAAACATTTTCCAGATGTACTTGTCGTCATTTGCTTCATGTGTGGCTACAATTTGAGACACTGCTTTCACCCTCTCCAGATTTTCGTATTCCGTTTGTTTTGATTTTCGATTTACTTCATGCACCTTTGTATATGGAGTGGAATCTTCGTGAAAAATATTTTGGCATTGTGGAGAGAGAGAGAGAGAGAGAGAGAGAGAAGAGAGAGAAGGGAGGTGTGCATAAAATATGTCAAACAAAATAACGATAAAAAACTGGTAAATAATGGAGAAATATCAATGAATATTTCCGTTTCATTATATTGAAATCAATAATAATAATAATAATAATAATAATAGTTTTCCAGGAAAGACCAGATAAAATCTGGTACGATGAAGAATATATAAAAGACAACCTTCCTTTAACCTTTCCATAAAAGACTGATTCAGTACTAGAGTCACTGCTGAGGTCTGTTGCGGCACCGTTAACATTTATCAAAGGTTCCTGTTAAACTCTTGAGCCGGGGAAACTTGTTTCCTTCAGAAATCCGTCCTAGTCGAGCAGGAGAAATTTTGGGGAAAATCGCTCAGCAAGAAAACCTCGTCAAATCATTGTTCCGTTATACTCAAGAACTAACACCATTTTTTTTACATGAAATTGCTACTGCACCTACTTTAAGGGATTGTCTGAACGTCGGCTATGATAATCTGTTGCTAAAATTGTCAACAATATCGACATCAAGTGTTATGATTCTGGTTTAGCATAATTAATAAATCCTTAGGTCCTTATTTCGATGACCCGCTCGTAAAGGATATGCATTTAGAATTCAGTCACAGAATTTCACGGTATCTAGGCCCTGCGAGAGAGAGAGAGAGAGAGAGAGAGAGAGAGAGAGAGAGCACTGATCTGCAAAAAAAAAAAATGGTTTCGGTTTGTAGATGGAAGGGAAAGAGTAATTCTCAAAAGAATAAGTGAAAAGAAACAAAATTTTGAAGTAAACAGAATCCCCTTCAGAGTGATTAACAGAAATGACAGTAATCCGTATATTAATTAATTCCATTTCTTCCTTCCGATTGATATAAAGCTAATTAACGTCAGTGATAATTAGTCACTCCGTTCAGAGTGATGTGACACCTCAGGGATTAAAATCTAATCTTTGTAACCAATTACAGAAAAGTCGTGGTAATCAAAATTCAAAATTTTGAAAAACTGTAGTTTGTAGTTGCCGTCGTGTTCTTGGTCTGCCTTTAGACTTTCAAACAGAATTTCAATTTAAATGAAAATTATTATTAATAAGTAAGAAATTTTGCACAACACACAAGGTACAAAGCCTGTATCATTTTTCAATTAACGGTTTGGATGCTTCAAACACTGATTTTGGTATTGCATTAAAGGAGAGTAGGTCTAGTTGTTAATTAGAAAAATGCAGTTACGAATTTTGAATGAAAATAAATTGAGAGAATTGTCGAGGATGTCCAAACAAAATCCCAAGAAGAAAGTTCAGTAAAAAAAAAATCTTGGAAAATGTTCATAGTTTACAAGTAAGCCTCAAACATGAACTTACAGAAGCAACCCCCACCCCATTAGGGAAACATAGATAAACAACACTACAAAGGAATAGCGAAATTGCTCCTTGAAACTAAGCGCCGAATGCGAGGAGATACTGTATTCCCAAGGCCCAGAACAACCACCAATTCCGATCACAGGAAGTCCATTTCAAGAACCTTAGCCACTACTACTTAATATGACTGAAGTCAGAAATATAAACCGCATTTATTCATCAGTGGCAGATTTTCCAGAGGTGACAAACAAAGTGACTGTTGCCTAATACTGTTTTTACCTACAAGATATAAAAGGCCATAATAACGTATCCGTGTAACTATTTTTTTATAAAATATATACCTATTCATTGCAACGCTTTTTACAATATGACGGGATATTTGAATATGAGATAAAAAGCGGAGACTCGCATCGTCAATAAGGCATCACATTATTATAAAAAGTAACTCCTGATACTGTACAAAAAGTGGGTTATTTATGGTTTCCGTTGCTAAAACGATGATAACCAATATCTTTCAAATCGTTAATAAGAAAAGGACTTTTCACATAAAGCAGAATAGTATCACATGTGAAATATGAGTTTCTTTTCAGGAACTGGCTTAAAACTACAGATAAATTCTCTCTCTCTCTCTCTCTCTCTCTCTCTCTCTCTCTCTCTCTCTCTCTCTCTCTCTCTCTCTCTCTCTCTCTTAAACAGGTCACATTATTTAAACTCTAATCGCCAGAGGAATTGCGGTGTTAGATCACAAGCAAAATATCTCGACTGAATTCTAATAGGACCCGAAATGGAAGCACCCACTTACACGTCTCAGATTTAAATGCCCACCAAGTCCTGTACAGAGCTGCTTAACAGTTTTTCCCATCAGGCGCTGGGAAGCGGATTATTTACAAAGCGGAGCTCAGTTACTTACGACTCGGCTTATGGAAAAGCGAAGTCAGCAAATGTTTTATTTTCATTTGTTGACCCGCCAACGGATATGAGATTCCTGGGAAGTTTCATAACAAAACATTTGATGAATGGATGACAGTTTTGTAGGACCTTGCTCTGAGCTTTTAAATCTTTAGACAAAATTATGTTTGACTCTCTCTCACAGAACGGAGCAGTCAAACAAAAAAATAAGTTTCAATATGGACGGAGTATTTCCACTTTAACTCTCATCTCATATGAGCCACTCAGTTTACTGTCTGAATAGATTTTCTGTTAGTCACATTCAAGTAGATAAAAGATGAAGCATATACTAAGGATATTTATATGAATGAAAAATATGATTGAATGGTTTTATGAAATTTAAGCAGTTAAGCCAGAACCGGGGCACTTTCGGCCATTCGGCACTAAGACAGTCTAAAGAGATGTGACGCATCAAGAAATTAAAATTAGAAAGAAATGGTTGGATAAGCTCCCAAAGTCCAATGCCCCGTAAAAGGGTAGTGCCATCAGTCCACCTCATGTGGTGCACTGTAAACATTTCTTAAGGTTCCTTGCAGCGTGCCTTCTGCCCATAGCTGTAACCCCTTTCGTTCCTTTTACTGTACCTCTTTTCATATTCTCTTTCTTCCATCTTAACAATTGATTCATAGTGCAACTTCGAGGTTTCCCTCCTGTTACACCTTTCAAACCTTTTACTGTCAATTTCCGCTTCAGCGCTGAATGACCTCATAGGTCCCAGTGCGTGGCCTTTGGCCTTAATTCTATATTCAGTTCAATTCAAAAGCCAGTTGAATTTTCCTGTGCATGGCTTTCACAGCAAAAGTCACGTAAGTTTTGAACTCCATTCAGGATTCCCAAGACTTGCTGCGAGTAAGTTGTTGCACAAGTAGAAGACGATGCAGTAATCAGAAGATCTATTACGATATTCAATACTTGGGTAAACTGTCTGATGAATCCTATGGCTAGTAATTAGACTCTCAGGCAATGATTTCTCGGCATAGTTCTAATAGATTGGGGATGCTCTCTCTTGCTTTACGCTAATACTTATTATGAAAGCGGTTTCCATTTTCCCGACGTCTAGAAAACACTGATTTTTTTTCGTAATAAGTTTTATGAGAAACACTGTCTTCTTTCTGGTTTAAACTTGCATAGCTGAATATTTTTCATTTATTTAATCACCTATTCAGAACTGCACATAACATAGCCGTTAATCATTGTTTTAACTCATAGTTGCATATTCTTTACTAACACTTGTATTTCCTTGTGACAACTGGAGCTTTTCGATCACTATTGTACGCATAAAATTGCGATAAATAAATATCTCCTGTGCACTCTTCAGCTCTTGTCCTGTCCTCCTTCCAACGTCTTTTACAAGAGTCTTCGTTGACCATTGGCACCACCAGCTTTTTGGGGCCCAGATAAATAATCCCTGATTAGCTTCTTTCAACAAAGAAGGTTTTCGTTGTTCTTTTCCAGGAGCTAAGTAATGCTTGTTGATTTTCCCCTCAAAAGATAAGTTGAATTCTAAAATATATAATTCCTCCGTCACAGGGAAGAAGAATTTACGTAGGGGAGCTCAAGTTTTCTTGTGTCTCAGCGGCTCCAGGATAGGCACTGGCGATTTTTCTAATCATTTTTGCCACTGAGTTTATAACAGTGATAATGAAAGATTCACGGAATTCTTTGCGCCATTTATAAAGTACATTCTTTTTCCAAATTTCTATAATTCACAATGCCTAGCCTCCTTTCCTTCCTCCTGATAATTCTGTACATTTTTAAAAATATTGTTAATATTCTCAGTAACCTTTAATTATGAGTTTTTAAGTTATTATGAAGAGAAATCCTTACAAACCACGAGTTCTGTGTCTGCATCTAGAGTCCTACAACCACACAACTGGCCCCTCATTAATGCAGGTTTTCTATGAAGCAGTATATCAATTCCTTCATAGAAAACAGCAGAATCTGACAACTGCTGAATAGCTCTTCTTTTCTGTACTGATAGAAAAACCGTGCAGCTGACATTTTAATGTCAAGACAGCTTAAGCTGTTGGTTGCTTTCCACGTGTTAGAAAGAATGGGAAAACTCATCTGGTTTTCTGTTCCAACTGTATTGTTTTAGTTTTCCCAGGAATAGAGAAATTGTGTTTATTTTAGTGATAATTGAGACGAAGTAGATATCGAGGAAGGGAACATCAGCAACAAAGACTCATAGGGTTGGTTTAAATTTTCCCTGCTACTTAATTATGGAAAATTAGAGGATATAATGTGTAAAAAGATAAAAAATTTCGGCAGGTTCTGCCACAGATGATTCCAAGTTATTTCATGTAGTTTTGGTTTTTAATTTAATACTACAATGTATGCCTGGAAGTACAACCATAAAATGCTCTCCAAAGACATTCTAAATCCAGCTCATCAAATTGGACATTTCCTTGCATGCTCGCTGGAAAGGCTAACGGGGAGGTCAGGTTCTACGCTGATACCACTAAGAGATCGAGTCACTAATTCTGACTCATTTCCATTTCTGTGTATTAACGACATGCTAGCTATATACACAACCAAATGTGATTTGCTAAAGATTGAGCATTTGTATTCCCCCAGTAGTTGTTTCAATACAAATGATGCCATTTAGCGCGATCGGTGCCCCAGCAACATTCAAACATTTCATAATCAACTTGATACAAGGCCTGGGTGGAAAAGCTACAACCTACTTACTAGTAGTATCATTGAGGTGACATAAAATGACTACATCGAGTTGTAAACGTTCTTTTCCGATACTGACCTCTGTATTTATGATGGTTGGTCTTCAAGGAGCAACTTGGGGCAGGATGTATTCATGAAATGTTGGAGGATATGGCTTTGCTTGGCGTGTAAAATCCTGCAGCTAGCTAATTACCTTGTTACCAAGTGTCAATTCCCAAACACGCTTTCGCCAAAGGCATGTCAGTATAAACAACTTCAGGTTTGTATTCCTAGGAAAATACCAAACGATCTTAAATTTGCAATTTTTCCACTATTATATCGTCCTTAAGACACCGTAGAGAAGGATAGAATATATGCAAAGCATTCTTGTTTCTATAAAGGATTAGATTTTCTAAAGTTTAATCCCTGCTCTGAAAGAACCAACTTTGATCTGGAATTTGTATTCATATTAAATGCTAGTATTCTACCAAGGACAAGAGCTGCACTGTTGCACAAAGGCAACTAGGGTATTGATCAAGGTGTTGCATGCTTCTCGAAGAAATTCAACAAACTTTAGTCTAATTTTGCTATCATAAGGTGATATTAGTTGTAGCTTTTGTTGTTACACATTTCACTCTTTAAGATAACAATTCCTTTGGTAATGTTCACATCAATTACAACCTCCTTGTAAGGGAAGCAGTAACCATCTATTGCTTGTCTGCAATCTCAAAAGAATTAAGGCTCAGCATTCTGCATATTTCCTGTATTTGTAATTCACGTGCAAGTTAGCTGTTATGAGTAGCTTAGAAAGTGTACTTCGACTGAAACAAGTGATAATCAGTCTGTATCTCAACATTGTGGAACTTCTTCCAAGTACTGAGAATGTGATCAGCCAGCTGCTCGGTCACATTAGTAGTACTTAGCGTTAAAAAGGTAGTCATTTCCTCTCCAAAGATATGGATAATTGATGGTTACTTCTTGACGTTCAAGAGTAAGGAGAATGATTAAACAAGTAAAAAATACGCAGAAGTTTCTTCGGCGCAGTCGACTTTTCTGTACAACCGCTACAGCGTATAATCAAGGCCACCGAAAATAGATCTATCTTTCGGTGGTCTTGGTATAATGTTGTATGAGCTGCGGTCCATGAAACTTTAACCACGTCCCGGTGGTAGCCTGTCCTATGTGTCGTTGCCAGATGTACCATTATAGCAATATCAAAACTACTAATGCCAGAGGGTTTTTTTTTTTGATGATGATTGGTGGGTGATGATCAACATATCAGTTTGCAGCCCTCTAGCCTCAGTAAATTCTAAGATCTGAGGGCGGACAGAAAAAAGTGCGGACGGACAGACAAAGCCGGCACAATAGTTTCCTTTTGCAGAAAACTAAAAAGCGTTGCTTTCTCTTTCTCACTTCATATCATTTTAAAGTGTTGCTCTCTCTCACTTGAAGCTATTACACGTTCCATTAGAGAGCTGGTTTCACCTGGTAAAACGGTGGCCGTCAGTTAGATCGAATACATTCATGTTACACACAGGCATATATATATATATATATATATATACTATATATATATATATATATATATATATATATATATATATATATATATATATATATATATATATATATATATATATATATATAATATATACACACATATATATATATATATATATATATATATATATATATATATATATATATAATATATACACACATATATATATATATATATAGATATATATATATATATATGTATATATATATATGTATATATATATATACACACATATATAGATAGATAGATAGATAGATGCCTAACGCCCAAAAATGACAAGAATAGCGAGGTCAAAATACACCAGAACCGCGAAAGAATCCATATTTGAACAGAGAATAGCTCAGGGGAGAAAAAAACGTCGAAACTTTGCCCAATTATCCTCCGAGATACAAAGATTATTTCTCTCCTCCTGAATAACAGAGATTATTTTTCTCCTCCTGAATAATACAGATTGCTTTCCTCCTCCTGAGTAACAGAGATTACTTTCATCCTCCTGAGAAAACCGAGGCTATTAGCAACCTCGATTCGGGCAGACGCCATTATCATCCAGACATTACTTCATTGCAGATTCGTCTCCATTTTTCCTGTTGCCTTCCTTTGCTGGGATGGTGTTGTGAAATGGGGTTGTGTCATGGGACCGCCATGACAATAAGTCCTGCTGGGGTCGTTAAAGGGATGAAGCGGAGATGAATTACCTTCTTACGCATGCATATAATTTCTGGATTAAGAAGACAAATGTCTTTTCTTTCTTCAGGCAATTAAGTCTTCCTACTTCCTTGGCTTAATTGTGATGCATAAAGAGGCATTTTTACATGAGAAATGTTGTTCTCAGAGTTTTATGGCATCAGTTGGATTCTGCTTCTAAGATCAAGATTTCCGGAAAAATATTTTAACTTTCTAGAATCTGTTAAAGTTTGTTCTTTTACATTTTTACTTCATCAGATTATTACTTGTAAGAGACGTCGCTGTTATCTGAGTTAATCTCCACTAATACACTAGAATTTTTAGTTGAAATGGAAAATTTTCTAAGTCCATACACAATCCTGGAGTTTGATAAATGAAAAAAATTTTTGTTTAAATAATCTATTATTATTATTATTATTATTATTATTATTATTATTATTTTAAACAGGTCTTATTAAAAAGGATGGTTGTATTATACGAATTTATCTTGTACAGCGTCTTTTCTATTTTCCTTATGATCCGCTTTTCGGGCTCAGCGATGTTAGTCAGCAACTGGCCGATATTCATATTGGAAAAAGGATAGTGTGTGGAATGCGGGAAGTCTTTTATTGAAATGTCCAATCAGAAATCCTTCGTCGTCTGGATTCAGGTTCTATTTCAGGTACCGTCGACATGTCTCGACCAGCTCCTTGGTCATCCTCTGGACGTGGTTGCAGAAGATCTGGGGAAACGAACGAACGATCGAATTGGGGATAGGAAAGATTGGGGATGTATTTTGGGAAGAAGACGGGGTTGAGGGGACAGGTTAGAGGTGATAAGGGAGGAAAGTGAAGGAAGTTAGGAGAGAAATAGGGCAGACCCAGCAGCTAAATCAGTTGAAGTTGGCGATGAAGAGGAATGAGAGGACAAGCGGAGGTAGGGTGACAGTGTGGTTATTAATGCCTGTTAGTGATTGGTGTCATACACTGATTGTTGCTTTATCTCAAGCTAGATAAATAGTTGAGTTCATAGTTTATTGTAGTCTAGCTCCTGTAAATCGGTTCTGGTTGAGGCCCTTCTATCTTAGGAGCCATTCTTGGCCAATTTCTTAAGTCTCTCCTTCCCTCATTGGAAGTTTCTCTGCTCCTGTGTGCAACGTTTACATCTAATGCTGATAGCCTGTCCCACGTCTTATTTGCCAGCCTGTGGATTCTACAATTGATGGTTTCTATGTTTGCTCTTTCATGTAGTTCCTTCATTGTGTTGTAGTAGGGAGGGGCTTCCTTGTACGCTCTTCTGATGTTTTTGTTCTGCAGGGCTTGCATCTTCATTACTGTGGTCCTATATGCTGGAGCTAGGATTACTGTGGGGTACTCAAGCTGTGGTCTCACCAATGTTTTGTATAGCATCAGATAAGTTTTTGTGGAGACAGCCCTGAATCTCCTGATCCTTTTGGAAGTGGCCTCTGCTATTTTTAGGCAGTTCAGCATGTGCTGTTTTAGGCCTGTCTTGGAGAAAGTGACTCCCAGTACCTTGATATTATTTTTGAATGGGATCTGTTTATCGTCCACAGTTACATCTGCTGGTTTGATTGTTGCTATAGACAGGAGTTGGAACTTCTCCTGGCTGGTAGATATCTTCCATTTCTTCTCATAGTCGTTGACCATTTTTATTTCTCTTGATGTTTTCAAGGCTAGCATCTGTTTACTTCTTTTGTTGGGATAAGTAATTATTTGGGTGTGGTCATCTGCGGAGATAATCTGGTGACAGCCAGCTGAGGGGGCAGGGACATCTCTAGTATAAAAGTTGAATAGGATGGGGGCCAGTACACTTCCCTGTGGTACTCCGCTGAGGAGTGGAAATTCTGGCCCAGGCCCAGTAATTTTCCCCATTCTGATTTGTGCTTTCCTGTTATCCAGGAAGCTGTACAAGATCCTCAGTATAAGATTAGGAGTCGGTGGTTTCATCAGTTTGAATTTAAGGCCATTGTGCCACACTTTGTCCAACGGCCTTACCGCAATGTCTCTAGAGACCAACCATTGCATCCATGTCCTTAGTTTTGTGACATAGCTATAGTTTCATATATCAATGATGCTTGTGACCATCTGGTTTCCCCTTCCCCTGAGTGAATCCATATTGGTTTTGTATGTTAGTTCATTGTCTCAAAGGAACCTTCACGAGGAGTCTGATTTTGTTAACCCGACTCTATAATTTTCCCCGGGAGTTCCAGGAGGGTTATTGGTCTGTAGTTCTTCATCTGTTTGGAATCTTTTCCTGGTTTGTTTATTAGCCTTATCAGTCCTGTCTTGTATAGGTCAGGATAGTATCCCATGCTTAGCGTCTCATTTGTCATTTCATTGAATATATCAGCATGTGATATCTGGGAGGTGTTGCATCATTTCTTTTATTAATATTTGATTTTCCAGGGGCTTTTCTTTTCTTCCCTCTTTGGAGGATGTTTTTGATTTCCCTCAGTTCCACTGGTTTTGTCAAAGGATCGCCGGGGTCTAGCCTGCTGGTATCTACTCTGGGGTATGGTATGATGTCATCTCTTCTTCGCTGCAATGCCTCTTCTACGATTCTCTCCTGCTCTCTGTCAAAGTTTCTGTTTTCTTCATCTGTTATTCTGAAGGTATTTCTCCAGAATTCTCTAAAGGTTGTTTCTTTCTCTTCGTCTCTGTATAGCTTCCTGTTGTTTTCAATTATGTATGGACCACACACACCACCTTTCCCTAGTAGGCAGCTGATGTTGTCCCAGAATTTGGCTGGCTGACCATAAAGCTCATTAGCTGTTCTGACAATCCCTTCCCAGCATTTGTCATGCAGGATTTTTGACTCCTCAGTTATCCCATTCTGCAACTGTCTGGCAGCTTGAAGGACTCCTGTGTCCATCAGCTGGTGGACATTGCTTCATGTTTTCAAATTGCCATTTAGCAGAAGTTGGAGGCGATCACTGTCAACAGGTGCTATCTTTCCACCTTCGCCTATCCAAACTGCTTCCCGCCCCGCCTCTAGCTTGGCGGCAGAATATTACTCCCCTACTGGATGCTGAGACCACCTTGTAGGCGGACTATCCGGGCCAGAGAACTATCTTCCTCACCATTTGTATCCAAGCTGCTTCCCTGCCTGTGAAATGGCAGAAAACATATTATTCCCAGAGGATGCCGAGACCAGACCCCACAGGTGTATTTGTAAGTCTGTGGACTGATGAACAATCTTTCTTTTGAACAGCTTCATGCAGAATGGATTTTTTCTTTTCTGCTAAAGCAGGACCGATAGAGTTGGTTGTCTTGCCTTCATTCCAAACTTCATAGTGGTTAAGCCAGTGGCTCAATACACTGGTGGATTTCGGGTTTTCTGGTGCCGTCTTTGATGGAAGATAAGGCTAAGTTCTGAAGGTTGTTGGTGTAGGGAGGAACTAGATGGACATGCTGATCAACAAGATAGCAGCAAGGGACTCTTTGAGTTTCAAGTTCTGGGAATTCTCAGTGCAGTTCCCATCATCACAAGAACACCAGCTCAGTTTGACATTGGCTATACAGCTAAGGATTGGGTACTTTTAGCCATTCAACACTTATAACGGTGAAAAGAGTAAGTTGTGTTGGTTGGACAACAAGGTGGAGGAAAGGACGTGGGAAGAGAAGTAAAGTAAAGGATAAAAAGTGGGTGCAGCCAGAAGCCAAAAGGATGCTGCAACCCAACTTTGGATAATGCCTACATTGCACCACACTGGGTGCACTAATGACCCTACCTCCCTACAAGTCAACGTTGGTAGATCCTTCTTGATCACTTGTCATTCTTGGAGGAACTTGTGCCTGACAGGCAGATCTACCTGTGCTCTGTCACTTTGCAGGAAGTGATGGAAATCTTGCTTGGAGGCTGGATGATTGGAACTTTGTGGGAGTTCTGCTGAACTCACCATTCCAGA
Organism: Macrobrachium rosenbergii; assembly: GCF_040412425.1. Lineage (NCBI taxonomy): Eukaryota > Metazoa > Arthropoda > Malacostraca > Decapoda > Palaemonidae > Macrobrachium > Macrobrachium rosenbergii. The sequence continues at coordinate 39,195,909 of NC_089766.1, forward strand.
GATACTTTTGATCTTGGGTGCACTGAAGGAATGGTGGGGCATACACTCCAGTGTCTCTTTCATCTCTGTTGTCTTGGCTTGAGATAATTTTCACTTGCAAGCATTCCACATCAGCTGATGGGTTGCTTGGTAGAGTTCATGAGTGGCAACATGACCATGATGACATGTTAATAAGCAAGGAATTATTAGTCTCTCTCTCTCTCTCTCTCTCTCTCTCTCTCTCTCTCTCTCTCTCTCTCTCTCTTTCTTAACAGGTTGTAAGGCAGGTGTGCAAGTGGGTGGTTCACCATGACATTGAGCTGTCAGCCAAATACATCACAGGGTGTTGAAATGTAATGTTAGACCACCTCATTTGCCACCAGGGCCAGGCTGTTGAGGTTTAGAAGCAGTGATTGATGTGTACACCATGCAATGAAGCCAAGAAGCTCCTAATGTTCTGTCTTCCAGTGCCGGAACCCTGGGCTGCTATTGAAGATATCTTCCAGCAACCTTGGGGATAACCTTAATGTGTATGACTCACTTCCGTTCAGCCCCATCCACTGATTGATTAATCTGTTTCAGGATGTTTTTAGTGGCTCCTCATTGGCTACAGTGGCTGAGTGGCCAATGGTGCCAGCCCTTATCAAGATGTGAGAACTACCCCTGTGACCCATATTGCTTTGGCAGCCACACCTGCTAAGGTTCCACCAAGCCATAGAGTCACTTGCACCTTGCAGAGGGGAACTATCCAGCATCTGATTTTATGCAGGGTTATGGAGGTGTCAGGTATTGTCAGGAAGTCTGCAGCAGATATCTCAGGCAAATTGGACTACCTAATGGTTGGTGTTTTCAAAGGGGTATCTGTCTAGTTAGACCCACTCTTCAGAAGATTGCAGAGTTTCTCATTTACTTCTGCTGAGACAAGTTCTTCTCTGTTTCTGTTGAAAAGGCTACTGCTCAGTCATTCAGCAAATTCAGGCCTTTGTAGGTACAGAAGGAGGTATCAAAGAACATCATCTTATTCTGGTAGGAAAATGAATTCTTCAGTGAATAACAGCTTTATGTTTTGTATGAGGGCTCATGGAGTCAGGGACATTGTTCTGTCCCCAGCTTTCAGGATGAACTTCTTGGTGTCACAAGTACTGATGGCAAGCGTTTGGCAAAGCCAAAACACTTTTACCTCTTCCTACCTATAAGTGCTTGGAAACTTCTCCATAGGGCTTGTGGTGGTTGCTTAACATGTGTAGCTGCCCAACTCCTCTGGGACAAAGGAGCACCTTACCAAAGGTTTAAGGTGGTGAAAGGTTGGATGAAAGAAGGGGCCTGTGGTATTCTCCTCCTTTATCTATCTTTTTCCACCTAGTAGCTGTTGACCAAATTCTTGCTGGTCAGGTCAGATACACGTTTGTTACACACACAACAGAGCTTCTGGCTGATTCGTATATGGTTGATACAACTCCCTCTCTCCCTTTTTAAATGATGGGTTTTGAAGGGGCAGGCAGAATAGCATAATTATCAGGGAATTTGCAATGATATGCTACCTTCTGAAAAAGTCTTCCTGCCCCACACAGGAAACCAAACTTTTCCTATTTTTTTTATTAAAGTGAGGTAACAAACAAGCCATACTGTGGCACTAAGCCCTGTCAGCTGCTGCATTATATATGCCAAAGTTTACAGGTGGTAACAGGAGGCATTCTTTTCACTCTCATAAACATGACTGGGAAGTTTGACATTTCAGATAGCAGAACAGCACCAGCCATGTTCTTTGGGAAATACCTCGACTTAAGGAGTAAAACTCCATATACAAAAGTTTTTATTCTTGCAGGAACAAATTTCAATTGACTGTAATTTACATATTCCCTAGATGTACAAACCTGAAGTCTTTTACTATGATGTCATCTCTAATCAAGATAGCATTTGTCCCTTTTACTGAAGGAAAACGTGAAGTACTTTACAGAATGGGCGGGTGTTTCCCCTAACCTGTCCCTCACCTGTCACAAACCACCTGTTATCAAGCTTTAGTGAGTGAATCAGCTTGCTCTCAATATATTCGTATAAAAGACTTCAGAATTGTTTATCTAAAAAATGCTAGTCATCACGAATTTCCACTTCATCATATTTCCTGCTGTAAAAGTCTTATATGTTATTTAGTGTCTTGTGCATAGATTTTCCTGTGTTAATACTGACTGGTATACATAGCAGAAGTCAGATTATACCAACTATGTGACATCCTAAGGAACTAATCGTACATTCTTTCGAACTCATCACCAGTTTGTACGACTTACAACTTGTCATCTTTGTTGTCAAACAGATTTCTTACATGCAAAGTCAGTGAGCCATTGAGGTATTCTTTCTTTGTCTTCACATAAACTGGACGATCTGGCATGTTCTTGTTGCGCTCTCCTGTCTATTTATATTTTTGGCAAAACTGACCATTTGACATCTTTAAATTTCATTGTACTTCCCTCAATGATTTAAAATGAAGACTGATGCGTAGTGGGGCTTACAGAATCTCTGGAATAACTTTGAATGTACCATTGGTGAAATAGAATCTGCCAGTAGGTCTGTGCAGGGATTTTGTTAAGGGATATACCTCCTACTTTTTCCCATGAACGTACTTCTCCGACATTATTTGTGGTCTGGTCTCCTGTCATTCCTTTATTGCATCATATGACCTCTGCCTACTCACATCCTGTCTCCCAAATACAGCTTTTCAGTCTTACATTTGGCCTTTTTCATGTCTCACTTCAGCCTTCACTCAATTTTGTTTAAAGTGGTGAATTACTGGCCTTAGTTACTGACACCATCTCCTCCTTCGTAAAACTATTTCTTTCCGTCTCTCTGTTTAACTGCTTCTCTTCCTCTGCCATCTAGTTGAGAGAGAGAGAGAGAGAGAGAGAGAGAGAGAGAGAGAGAGAGAGAGAGAGAGAGATATCACGTAAGATATGGCTATTGCACTTGGATATGTCCTTACATTAGTATGTGATATGAGTTTAGATGAAGACTTCACTCTCTCTCTCTCTCTCCCTCTGCTCTCCTCTCCTCTCTCTCTCTCTCTCTCTCTCTCTCTCTCTCTCTCTCTCTACAAGTGTAAGTGTGTTTTGTATGATCCCAGCACCGTAAGGATGTTTATAGCCTTCTGGTGAGACATATTGCCATCAGCGCTTCTCAGCATTACCTATTCGTCTGTATTCGGCCAGCATCTCATTTTTGCCGTAAAAGTGTCGTGAAGAGGGAATGCCATGGTGTTGAAGGGAATGCCATGAAAGGTGTTGTGAGGAATGCCATGAAAGGTGTTGTGAAGAGGGAATGTCATCGAAAGATGTTGTGAGGAGTGCCATGAAGGTGTTGTGAAGAGGAGTGCCATGAAAGGTCATTGTGAAGAGGAGTGCCATGAAGGTATTTGTGAAGAAAGTGCCATGAGTGTTAATGAAAGTGCCATGAAGGTGTTGTGAAGAGAGTGCCATGAAGGTGTTGTAGAGAGAATGCCATGGTGTTGTGAAGAGAGATACCATGAAGATGTTGTGAGGAGTGCCATGAAGGTGTTGTGAAGGAGTGCCATGAGTGTTGTGAGAGGGAATGCCATGAAAGGTGTTGTGAAGAGGGGAGTGCCATGAAGGTGTTGTGAAGAGGAGTGCCATGAAGGTGTTGTGAAGGGAATGCCATGAAGATGATGTGAAGAGGGAATGCCATGAAGGTGTTGTGAAGAGGGAATGCCATAAAGGAGTTGTGAAGAGGGAATGCCATGGTGTTGTGAAGAGGGAATGCCATGGTGTTGTGAAGAGGGAATGCCATGAAGGTGTTGTGAAGAGGGAATGGCATGAAGGTGTTGTGAAGAGGGAATGGCATGAAGGTGTTGTGAAGAGGGTATGCCATGAAGGTGTTGTGAAGAGGGAATGCCATGAAGGTGTTGTGAAGAGGGAAGGGCATAACAAGTCGGAAAAGGAAGGCGGTGGAGATGAATCTCCTCCTCAAGTTTGTATGATATTCTTTATTGGGAATAATACTAGATCGGTGTATTCTGACTTTTCGTATTTATTCAATTTTCCATCGCATTATCTTTATTTCTTTTAAGTTTTAAAACATACATTTTGCTGGTACGCAATGGTAATTCAGTAATGGCCCTATGCTGTATATATGTATTTATATGCATATGTATATATATACATATTATGTGTGGGTGTGGGTGTGATTACAAATTTACATTAAGATTACTACTCATCAGAGATACTGGAACTGATTATTATTAAATGAATCAATATATCAACTGCTTAATCCTTTTGCAAATCTTCACTCTGGCATTGTTCTGCTGCTTGACGTCACCAGCCTTTATTCGTTTTAAGATCTGAGTTTGCAACGTCAGCAGTTGATTTATTTTTAGCTGCCAGACGTCCATTTCTATTTATTCTCCATTCAGTGAAGGCCTTAGTAATAAAATGACAAAATTGAGCCCTGACATTTTTCTGAAGGTTTTTCGAGTCTTTTTGATAGACGATTATTGTAAGTTACGTTCAAGCGTTTTATTCTTCATACAGTTGCCCTCTGACTCTGCTAGCAGAAAATGGTTTGAAATTAATTATGTTTGACTGTCAGTTAACTTATCTATGTAAGAAAATGTTTCAACTGTCTCAAAGGTCTTGGTTCCTAAACACAAAAACATTGTAAAACCTTCAGGTGAATCCCGTGACTGTTGGCCTCAGTTATCTGAAGTACTTTTCATTTTACACAGTTTCATGAATTTCCCAAAACACTTTTTCAGATTAGTTGTCCAGCTCAGTGCAATAAAAGCCGTTAGATGGAATATACAGCTTCAGTGTTTTTTTTTTGATTTTACACGTTATGCATTTAAAGGTTTTGATGTGATATGTGATTGGAAATTGGCTGGCCAGCGAAATTATATTAGTTTGTTAGAAATTTTTATATTTAGAGAGAAATGCGTATCACCATTTTGACGATTTTTGCAGCTGTTGTGACTTTGCAAGCTTAGAAATAGAAATATGTCGTAATCATGTAAGCGAAATGGTTTCAAATATCGTTATGCTTATTCCTTAGGTATCGGAAGAAAGGGTGAAAGCAAAAAAAAAAAAAAACTTACGTAAACTGCATTAGAGAAAGTTAAGATGAAAACAGAAACAGGTTTGCAGGAGAGAGAGAGAGAGAGAGAGAGAGAGAGAGAGAGAGAGAGAGAGAGAGAGAGAGAGAGAGAGAGAGATGTATGGGAAGCAGGTTCAACATGGTAGTACGAGAATTATTCTAAATTGGGCTACGGATTTATCACGAGAATTCAGAAATGATTCACTGTGAATCAAGGATCCCTTTTTAATAAGTCTTAAAAATATTGCAAATATTATTTTTGCATGCTATAAGTCATCGTTCTTCATTTGATGAAGAATTGGGTGGTTTTGTTGTACAGTGAAATTGTACAGGACAAAAGTGTTCGAAATCGCTCAGCTTCTCAAGTACATCACCGATGAAAAGATGTTATTCCCATTGAGAGCCTTTGCAGAGTTCTCCGCATTCACGTTAAATATGGAAAACTAATTAAAGTTAACCGTGAAAATGTAGTTGGAAAAGGAAGAGCAAGTTCAGAGTGGAGCAGACGCTAGAAAGATGACAGCCAGAATATGCAGATGAAGCTGATTTAATCAGAGAAACATCACAAGATTTGCAAGGCCAGCTTAATACACTTTTATCATGCATCTAGAGAGATGGGAATTAAGGTAAATTTTATATAAAAAAATGAGGGAAAGTGCACAAAAGGGAAGAAATAGGGGAACTGAGACTCAAATATTTAGGAACAGTATCCAGTACAGGTTCTCTTTAGTTGGAATTTGTTGAGGACACAAAAGACAAAACGGGCAGCCTGAGTTAGATTTGGAAATTAGATAGACAAACTGTGTACAAAAGTAAGATGTATGTTTGTTAGTCAAGCACAGTTTATATTTGTATACACTCATAAAACTGTCTAAATATCTAGTTGATTTGTGAATAAAGCTGTAAGAAAAATATTAGTTGTCAGATACTAGGGCAGTTTTTAGAAATATAGAAATAATACCATAAGGGAAATGGCGGAAGTGCCCGATATAGATGAGGTACTGAAGAATGGGAGATGGCTTGAACATGTCCTTCGCCCAACCAAGGGGAGAACAGTATGTAATAGTATCAGCTGGGAATAGTTGTCTGAAAGGGAACGTCAATCTTACTAGCATGAAAGTGGCTTCTTCAGTTTGTTTCTCATAGGAAAATCGAGAAGTTAAGGTATCAGTGTGGCTATAATAATACGTCCAAACATTTTTCAACATTCAAAGCTTTTCTCCTAAAAAAGGGAGGCGGACGAGAAAATACAAGACAATGCTCACTGCTACATTCATACTCTCATGATTACTGAACCGTTTGTGTGCACATGTATGGAAATTATAGGCTTGAAAAGGCTTGAATAATACACAGAGGATTACCGCATCACAATAGCTAATATTTACCATGTGGCAGACAGTTAATTAAAAACGACTTTTTCCTCTTATTATTTTTCGGGAACACCGAAGCCCTTCATCATGTGAAGCATAATTTCCTTTCACTGAAAACAGCAGAACCTGAGAACTGATGAGTAACTCGTATCCTGTGCTGATGAAAACATTGTGCTTTGGCTCGCAACCCATTACATAATATTCCAATATGAAGCCGGAACACTTTTCAGTTAGAAACTTTATCCAGTGATTGCTGTACCAATTTCACAGAACCATTATTGCAGTTTACATTCTCCTGTTATTCAGCTACTATTACTTTCACAAAGGAATGGGAATAAGCTTTCATATATATTTAAGTAAAGGAATAATTCATCTAGGAACTCATAAGCAAAGTCACATGAAATTAATCAGGTATCAATTTTGCATGAATAGTTAGCCAAGCATTCTTTTAATTTATAAGCTTTAGTCAAGAGGGGAACATGTCTACAGTACTCATTTCGTATTAATGTTGAGTGTAATATATAACTATAAAGAAATGAAATATCTTCAAGGATTAAGGATTGTCTTTGTTGGATAACAAGAAAGCACTCTTTCCATTATGAAAAGCTGATCTTGGGAAGCTCAGTTATATATTCTGTTCATTTATTCATTGTATTTGAGAACAGCATCTGAGCAGTGTTTCAGATCCTTTGTCAGACATTTTATACAGGGTGAAACAAAATCAAAGTAGAGGCGTTTCCTTAATCAGGTATAATGTACACAGATATACAATATAATATTTTGAGCAGACGTTTATTGGATGACTTTCTCATAAAATTATATAATGTTTCTGAGCTATGAAAAAGTGAAAAATCCAACAGGTTCAAGAAACAACGTTTAAGCATTGCAAAAGAATGGGAATCAAGCTTTCATAGGACCAGAAAGTACCAGCTTTCAGAAAGTACACCTTTCAGAAGCAGGTTTTACAGCTTTCTTTGGTTTCTGGTTTGATAGTCTTGAGTGTGAGGTTGCTAGCCTTGTACCCTCTTCTTTGACACAAGCAGATGTTGGTACCTATTTATAGTTGGGTTGACTGGTGGACAGTAGCGTAGGATAAATTTATCAGTTAATCTTAATCTTTGCATTTAAATCTGTGTGAAATGCTTTTATTTTCTCTAAAGTTCCTTTTCATCTCCTCCCCTCTGTTTTTATTGCATGTCTTCTTTCCCCTCTCGTTGTCTTCTTGACTACCCTGTAAATCCTCCTGTGTGCTTGCAAATGGTTTCTCGTCTATCATTCAACTCCGCCGGCGACGAAACCCCTACCAGTTATAATTCCCCTGGGTGGAAGTTGTCCCCAGGGATACTGAAATGGATACTGAATATAAAATACGTTTGTATAAATGAAAAAAATGTTGTGTATAATATGGATATTATTTATATATATATATATAAAAAATATATATATATATATATATATATATATATATAATATATATATATATATATATATATATATATATATATATATATATATATATATATATATATATATATATATATATATATATATATATATAATTTCAATAAATAGGAGGTTCAGTATATATATATAAACATGTGCATGGAGAGACCGAGGAATAATAGAAGACCATAGATAAAAATGTTTAGAAAGTTTAATACTATGATAATTATCGTTGTCTATAAGGTTTTATATAAGGAAAACCTAAATTTATTCGATGGTGCCTAGATCAAAGTCATCTAAAGTCAGAGTATAGTAAGAGAAAATGGAGAGCTAAAATCCTTGTTCGTTTCTTGATTATGTGGAGAAGAGAATAAAATTGGCCCAGAAGCGAAGTAACTTCCACCCCAGAGCTTCCAGATGCCCTGAAAGCCTCTGCAATAGAATGAGGACGACAGAGGCCTCAAATGTTCCCTGACAGCAGAGAGTTTTGGAGGGAGATTATTATTTCATTTGCCCCTTTTTTTTTCGCCAAGGATGCACTCGGCCTTTTTAACATCGTTTCCAGGAAGGCAGAGGAGGGAGACTGACTTTACTTACTTACTTACTTACTTACTTGACTTTCGTGGAAAGTCGCTTTGGTGAATCTTGCCTTTCTGAGGCTTTTGTGCATCTCTGTGCTACGTGATTCAATGAGGACGGCATATTTTTACAAGGATATTTTCTTAAATGATACAGATAATGTTCTGTCTACAATATAGTGTTTTATTTTAAGCTACCTACCTTTTGGGTGATGTTTTAAAAGTAATTTTTAGTAAATTTAGTCATAAAGTTTAACGATCATAAGTATTGTGCTCATAAGTGATTTCAGTGAAATGAAATATCCAATTTAACAAGATGAATTCTGCTTCAAATTTAAAGGCATTTGAGATTTGAGACTATAATCCTAAATGGAGTTGGTCTCTTCGAGGCCTAGCTGGTCATTTTCTATCCCCTCCCTTTTTTCCTTTACTAACATCAACCTTAGATGGTCGTGCAGTATCCAGTACCTACCCCTTGTCTAGTGTCTATGAAGTGATTTCACATACAGTCCCCTAGATAGCATTCATAGATTATCCACAATTCCAGAAAAATAGCTTCTGCTATCACTGAGATATTTGGAATTGACTGCTGAGACTTTTAATGGCTGTTTTTGATAGAGTCGTAATACATAATTGATTTTATTTGTGGGGGGTGGGGGACGCTTAATTGCACACAAAGGTGTGAAGGACAAAGAAAGGTCAGACTACTTGGAGGGATATAACATGAAAATACCTACCAAGAAGGACACCTCTGTCAGTTATGAATATCTTTCAAGGCACCTAAATAAGATGCAAAAAAGGAAATGCAAATCCAGAAAATGTTGGACATTACCAAATCAGCTTTCTCACGGGAGTAGTTTGCTATACCGAAGAGATGAATGGCCATGCACACAGTGCTTGGGGAACCCCAGCAATTTTCTATTGACTATTTTGCCACCTTGTCTGCAGGCCACTCATTGGGTAAGTACACCAGTCTATGAAACATTTTATATATACTTTGTTGTCACCTTGTTTGAAGGACAGATGTTGGTTACGTGTCCCACTGTAGGTGATTTGATCCCTTTTTCCACTGACTGTTTTCCCGTGGACGCAGGAGGCTTGCAGATTAATTGTCCCAATTTGGGGTACTGATCTGATTCAATTGTCAGTTTTGTTACCTTGTTTGTAGGCCACTTTTTGGATAAGTTTGCAGCGCAGGGAAACTGAAATCTTTTCCACTGAAATTTGTGTAAACCTTTTCTGTTGGACATTTGAAGATCAAGTCATCTCAATTTTCATGTAGGCCATTTGCTGGCTGAATGTTGTCGGCATAGAGTTTTGTTCATTTTCGTCCATGAATATCTGGGAACCCGAAACGAATGGTGAAAAATAAATGCGGAGTAAATATGAACATTCGGATAAATTTTTGAAATATTGCCTTTCTAAATTTATTAGGCTACCGGGGTCTAAGCGATGTCAGGCAGGGCAGCCGATCGAGGCTAAGTGGCTAACATAAACGCCAGATCAAAGTCCTTCAAAAGAAGGCATTCGGCTTACCCTATATGAAAAATGGGAAAAAGCACGTTAAACGAAGAAGAAGAAGTAAACACTATAGTATAAAGTCGCGTACTTATGCTTATGAAAATTACTCTTGAAATCACCTCACAGAAAGAATATTTTAAACCTGACTTCATAGATCGCAAATATAATGTCTGTCAATCAGTCAGTCTGATGCATACTATCTATATTTATTACATGTTAGCGATGACAGGTGAAAGACAAAACCAATGCAAGAGGGAGGGGGGCGGGACGTTGGATTCTTGGAGGATCAGGAATTGGGGATATTTCTATTATATTGACAGAAATTAATTCCGTTTGCATAAGCCACCGATACCCCAGCGCTTTTGCAACATCCAACGGCCAAGAAAATTTAATCCCTTCCACCAGAGAATCCTATTACATTAATGCTATATCGAATAGCATTCTTTAATGAATGAACATTTTTAAATCATCTTTTTCTGATGTGACGCCAGGGGGGTTGCCATGAAATCAAGGATGCTTGACTAGCTCTGACCTCTCCTCTCGCCTTTTCAGTTCATCACCCCCAGGGGTTTCAGCTGCGCTCATTTTTAGAGGGTAGTTAGCTGGGTCTGTTAGAGAGATGAACGGTTTTGAATACTGGAGAGTAATTATCGATTTTTTATCTAAATTTAACCCTGGTATTTATGATACCTGTTATTATTATTTTAGACCAGCTTACTCATTGGAATTGACCGTTGTAGGTAATTTTATGGCAAAATTCATTAAGGTAGCTACCTTGTAACATTTCATGTAACAACAGGAATCAGACCCTATAAATAGAAATTTTACTAAACTGCGTCATGACATGGTAATTGAGAACTAAGAATGAAGGTAATTGAGAACTAAGAATGATGGTGGTGGGGAACTAAGAATGAACGCTTAAATGAATTTCTTTGTTACAGATTTTGTAGAATTTATTTTGCTGTGTGATAGTTCCTATGCCGTTCGGAATGAGTTTCAAGGATTTTTAAAATATAAGGTTAATTCACAAATTATAAAGCAGTTTTCCAAGACTGTAAAATTTGTATCTTATAGACCGCAATATGGTTTTTATTGCATATTTGATGAAGAATAATGTCTCATTTTAAACATATCGCCTGGACCTTGGAGATATAGATATATGCATATATTTACGTACGTTTTGATAAAACAAGGAATAAAAGGATATCTTAATACTTACAAGCCCGGGTTGTATACGAACGAAATAAAATAAATTCTGGGCCATCTAGTATGCAGTCACATGACCGTCTTGGGGAAAAGTGATTTACAGAAGTGCTTCCTGTCAATATGCAATGCGCTCTTCCCTGGTGAACAGCAGCCATTGAGATCCTCCCTAAAGCCGTCGTCAGTATTGACTTTCTGCATTTGGTTGTCTGAGGAAGTTCTGGGAAGATTGTCAATACGAAGAAGTTATTTCTCCGGAAACGTCAGGTTCCGGTGTTGTCCGGTCTTAGCTGGAAGAGTAACCGTCAATACTGGAATGAACAGAAATTCCAAATTAAACATTTCCTCTCATTTTTTAATTTCTTTTTGAAAACCGGGTTATCTGAGATGATGCTGTTCATCAGGGAATGAAAATATACGATTTAAACTGGAAAGATTTATATGTCAATAAAATTCTTTTGCACTCCATTCACGCATGTAATTTATTTCAAAGGATGACTAGTGTATGACACAACTTCTTTTTCCTCTAGCGCTTGTATTCTATAACAAGAATAATTTTCGTGAGTCGACGTTAAAACCTAGGATTTTTTCTCACCTATTAAATTAATATTTATACCGTTTCCACCAAAGTGAATCGAGTCACAGCTTATGCAGCCGGATGCAGATAGTGAACTTAAATCTCCGGAAACGTTTTTGCAAATATCGATTATTTTTAGTAATTTATCTCAACTTCAGTATGGAAGTTTTCCTAGAATAACTTCATGTTTAAAACTTATATCATATCACGACCGAAGGTAAATCTAATAATTTTCGAAAAGTATTATTAATAACCGTGTTGAAGAATGCGGTAGTCAGTCAATAAATCATGTCAGTCACCATCAGCCAACAATTAAGAGTAACTGAGAAGGCCCCATCTGAGGCTGATGACAGCAACAGCGAGGAGGTCTTTCACTCTGACAGGAAGAGAGAGAACAGAACAGAGCAAATTTCCAACTAAGACTCAACTTCCATCCAAGACATCCCTGGAAGGAAGGAAAGCCAAGTTGTCATAAATCCATATATCTCGAGATATAACACTGCTACTTTACTTAAAATTTCTACATGTCCAAAATTCCCCGTAGGTGGGTAGTGCCGTCAATGTACCTCACGTGCTGCTCTGTAGGCATTACTTAAGGTTCTTCACAGTGTCCGTTCGGCCCTAGCTGCAACCCCTTTCATTCCTTTTACTATACCTCCGTTCATATTATCTTTTTTCCATCCTGCTATCCATCCTCTCATAACAATTGTTTCGTAGTGCAAGTGCGAGGTTTTCCTCCTGTTACACCTTTCAAACCACCCTATCTTTCAGCTTCCCTTTCAGCACTGAATGAGCTCTAGGTCCCAGCGCTTGGCCTTTGGCCTAAATTTGATAATCCAATCCGTGTCCATAGACGAATCAGATGACTTCTTAATCTCATCCCTGTATATTAACGTAATCCAGTTGCCCATTAAGGAAGGATTGGATCAAGTCAGCAGACCCAAAGGCTAAGTGAAGTCAACCGACCTCATCCTCAGGTCAGAGAGACGAATATGTAAAGACGTTCCGTCATTTATTTCTTTGTTTCTGCAAATGATGCTGAAGACGGAAGCTTGCTCTTCTGGCGCTCCTCTCGACTTCATCAATAATTTAACTCGACAAATTTAACCAAACAGACGTGCGCACGTTCGCGCGCGCGTCGCACGCACACACACACACATATATATATATATAGAGTCTACTGGCCATTCTTTACCAATTAGGTATGCAATTTTAATTACCATATGCCCTGTTAACTTCTCGAATTCTTCCCACGTTTTGGATGCGCTTGTTACTACAGAGCCTTAGTTCCAAATGCAAGAATATGAAGTGATTCTGATGTCCGGTAGCAGGATTCGAACTCGCATCTGGAGTATCAGAACGAGGTCACGTTTCCGACCTGAACGCTAAAAGAATAAGTCCTTCGCCGCTCATGCTTCCATATACCTGTCGAATTCAGATGCATTTGTTAGAGCTGGAATAGACCCATCCTCACCAGCGTAGCCAAGTGGGACATTGTTTTCTTTGCTTTTGGGTTGAAATACTTTTATAGTATCTGCTGGTCACATTGTACCAGATACGTATGCAATTGTAGTAACCAGAATTCATTCTGAGATTCTCGAATTCTCCACACCCTTTGGATACGTTTGTCACTACAAAGCTAAGTACAAGTTTTCCCCTTTGAAGCTTCTCACATAACTGTTTCATAGCTATTGATCCACTCACTCTTTTCCTAAAAACACACTGTTGTTCTTATACCAGTTCTTTTGTCATGCTTATTTTTCAATTAAAATCTTACCATAAACATGGTAGAATAAGTTATTTTTCCCTTTATAATCCTTTTAATCTGCTCTATCAGCCCCATACACAGAGGAACTATTTATTGCCTTTCCCATCCGTGGGTTTGCCATCTGTGCATGAGAGTAGCCTATTCCATCAGTTGCTCAACATGTCCGAGTAGCGCCTTTTATATCTGCAATTTCATATTTCTTGGAGCATGTAACTGCTTGTGTATGTGCGTCTGGATGTTTGTGCTTTATTGTATAAATAAGAAATAATTTGTATGACTATAAGATACTAAGTCGCAACTTTTATGCAGAATTAAATTTCCCAGAATAATATTTCAGCTGACTTTCTCTTGGTCTTTTGACGTCGAAATGAGTGAGATTTCCCTTCCCTTCGTTTTGGAAAAGGATTTCGAAATTCGATAATTTCCAAACGTGTCAGAACGTCAGCGTTATTCCGGACGCAGGTGAAAGCGAGTCAAGAGTCATTTCCAGATATCATCGTCCAGGACCCACATTGACAATTTGTTTGGCTGTAACGCTTCTTGGTAAAAGCTTTGTTTGCTGCACAAATATAGCAGAATTGTAAATGGAATAATCACAAAACGAAAGAAATTGCTTAAGATTCTTTGCTGTCGCCAGGACGAATTTTAGACCACTTTATGGCTGAAGTCCCTTGAAGGCATGAGAGGAGACTTAGTGGAAGTGGGTCTATTTCTTAATACTGATCTTCAGTTTTGTGTAACTTATGTTCTCTGTTTTGCTTATTCAGGAACAACGGAAATTTGTTGTTCTAGGGCAAACAAAACAAAATGCAAAATGTTCCATCTAAGTGCTTTAAACAGATGTAGGAGGCAGAAAACGTAACCTTGCCTTGTGCCATTTTCTGTTGAAGTTGCATAGATGGGGGAGAGAGAGAGGGGAATCAGGAGATCAGAAGAGAGTGTATGCATGTATATATTTTATAGATTTTGTAATGATTAATGATTGTTTTAATTCCGAAAATGTAGATTATCAGAGCATCGACCTCGTGAATTCTATTATCATTTTCTGATTTTTTAGCGGGGACCAGGAAGAGGAAGCATTTTGTATGGCGTGCTTGCATCAACATTTGTTCCCAAGTCTTATTTTCAGTAAGTCAGTAATTGATCATAAAATATTAATTTTCAAAATCGAACCTCCATCCCTCTTTCTCTTTGCACGACACTGCATTAGCCTTAAGGATCTAGAGGTGCTGAAGGCTTTCTCTTAACCCTCCCCCTCCCAATTAGAATTTCCTTCGTTCCTTTCCTCCATAATATTTATTGGCGTCACATATGTTTGTGATATATATATATATATATATATATATATATATATATATATATATATATATATATATATATATATATATATATATATATATATATATATATATGCATATATAATTACATCTAAATTTTAAATAACATACACCGTGACTTTTTTTTTTATATTCACGAACATTAAGCTACAAATTTCGTTTAATTACTAAGTATTATAATTCCCATCCTGTATATTTCTGATGTAGAGTGAGTTGGATAAAGGGATTGTTGAGCCAGATAAGTTTTCAGGAAGCGAAGCGTAACTGTTGAATTAAGAGAAACGAAAAACTTTTTCAGGAAGTGAAGCTTAACTGTTGAATTAAGAGAAACGAAAAAGACTGGGGCTGTTGGGAAAGAGTTTGTGCGTAGAAGAAGTGTTTTAAGAAAAATCGTAAAAGCGAAAAATAAGAAGAAACGAGCAGGTGATGAAGGGCTTAGGAGAAAACATTAATTCGATTGTTTTTAGATGGTCTGGTCAAGTGGGAAGATTTTGAGGTTGTTATATTGGTACGTCAGCTGGAAGTGTTTGAAAGATAAGAAAAGAAGAGGAAAACCTGGAAATTACTGGATAAATGAAGTGTAAGAGGTTTTAGAAAAGAGGGGTCTTAACAACAAAGAAGAGTAAGTGCTCATGTAAGATGGAAGTGAATGGCTGTGCGTGTGTGAAGGGGTTTGACGTCCTACTGATTGGGAAATTTTGTAGCATATGAAGCGAGTAGAGATGGAATTTTTCTTCATAGGCGGCTCATCCATGATTCAGTGGTTAAATTATGATCGTGGAAGTAACCATTTTCTTGTTTTATCTCTCGAGGTTCTTTTGGTTGGGGAAACGGCTTAATGCTGAAAAAATGAGGCCCATATATGTATACGCCCTTCTTAAATAAGCGGTCTGAAAAATACTTCTACAGCACTCCAGTATAAAGGACAGTGTCAATACCTGCGAACAATGCAAGCCAGTGAAGCAATGACGTTCATATGACAAAATGAAAAAGGGCGAGTTGTCGTCTGTCAATAGATATTGACCCTATATTTCTCTCTGGTAGATATGGTGGAACATTTGGCCTTCACCAAACCATTTTGGGAGCGAAACCTTTGCGTGAAAGGGAGAGACGTCAGTGGTTATCTGTTTGTGGTTACAAGTGCCTTCGGAATATTCAATTTGCCTCTGTACATGGCAGGAATTTCGAGAGAATTTTTCTGGCTTCCGTCGGGAGATGGATGCTTGGAGGTAAATTCGTCTCTTCACAAAAAAGTGTAACGTTTAACGAGATCATGATATAAAGATAACTGTAATCTACTACATACAGACTGCTTGTCGTTTGACTTGGTGTTCTCTTAACAGTTTGCATCAGTGGCTACTCGTTTCCCAATATCCAGTGTGGTGGAGATTAGATTTATGAGCGAACAACTGGAACAAACAAATTATGAAGGGAACAACAATCCGTATCATGAGTAAATGTGATTAGGTCGTTTTGAATAGGGAGAGAACTCAAGCAATATGAAATATTATCTATTTGTCATTTTACTCAACTATGTCGTGCATTTATTTGACTGTATTAGTTTTTATCTTGGAGTAAAATATTTAAACCTTTTAAATAATGGAGGTGGTGCTTATAACATATTGATGTATAAACAAAAAGATAAAAATATTTAAACATTGAAAAACGAAGACTAAGCGTATAATAGAGACAAGGAAATTGTTTTGTTCATGTTTTTCATAATTAGTATGATGTAGTATGAGAAATAGGAAAATGTAGCGAAATCTCGACAAAGCCAAGTGGTATCACCAGAGCTTCTTCCATTGCCTGGTCCCGATGTCAAATCCCGCTCAGGTTAGGTAGAGTTAGAATCCCCTGAAAGGGCCACAGAGGGTCAAAGGTCGCCTTGGCTGAAAGGTGCAGCGCTTGACTGACGATTGCTGCTGGGATCCGAGTTCGCTCCCAGACTTCTACCTACCAGTCCACTCCTCGTAGAGGGGCAGTGCCGTCAGTGCACCTCATGTGGTGCACTGTAGGCATTAATTAAGGTTCTTTGCAGCGTCTCTTCGGTGCCTAGCTGCAACCTCTTTCATTCCTTTTACTGTACCTCTGTTCACATTCTTTTTCTTCCATCTGACGTCCCTCCCACAACAATTATTTCATAGTGCAACTGCTTTGAGGTTTACCTCTTGTTACACCTTTCAAACTTTGGTTCTGTCAATTTCCGTTCCAGCGCTGAATGACTTCATAGGTCCCAGCGCTTGGCCTTTGGCCTAAATTCTATATTTATTTTCAGGTATTTTCTCATTAGTCTTCCTTCTCAGGCTTTCGCCGAATACGCTTCCATTGACATTCTTGTTTTTTTATAAATAGTTGGTCTTCCTGTTGTGCCTCGTTCATTATACCGCTGACTGTGAGACGCTCCATCATGAAAGGAGATATCCACCGACATCGTCCGCTCTGCAGGTCGAATCTCGAGAAGGTCTTTTGATAACCTGTGAGGAGGAGGAGAACCAATGAAGACAGTTACTGGGCCGGGGGGAATATTTGCCCGGTGTGTTTTTACAAGTCCGTGCATACAGTATAGTCGATCAAGTTGGTAAATTCAAAAAAAAACTTTTAATCAAATTTCCATCACTCAAAAGGCGTTTATTTTCCTACATAATCACTTTTATTTAAGATGACCAATGTGAGACTTGTCAGGTTTTACCTTTTAATTTAATTTACGACTATCGTCAGTCGCTTTGAGCAATTAACCCAAATCGATTCAAGGCATTCAAATATACCTTTGCGCTCGAGCGCTTTGAATACCGAAGCTTTATTATCGGTTTCTAATGAGATTCAGGGACGTCGGGAGCGGACTTGTCTCATTCGCTTGTGCATGAACAATGTCCACAAAAGAGCCTTTGTAAATCCCTCTGGAAACATCCCGGCAGAACTGAGACCCTGTTTCCATTGTGAATGGAAACTCCCCAGCGTTCTCAATTCATTCTAATCCAATATTTGTTATGCACTTCCCACTCACAATCACACTCTTTTGCTGGTCTCCTGTCGCCTGCAAACATTATTGCAGCGGCTTTTTGTTTAGCATCGCGAACGGCGCTTTTGTTGCCTTTTGCTTCTGACTTTGTCTTTTTTTAGTATTTCGCCTGACTGCTTCGTCATTTATTTAGTTCCAAGCCTTGTTTTTATTTTTTCTCTATGCAAGAAGACTTCATCTTTTCTCTTTTAAATGGAATTACTTTCATGAGACAAGAATAACTGTAATCGTGTGAAAATTTTAACAAGGGGTATGCGCCAACAATGGTGATAAATAATGTGTTAAGAATTTAAATGAAATTACCGAATGTGCCAGGGAAATTTTATATTAACCTGCATTGTCTTTTACAAATACTGAAATGAAAAATATGGAAAACACAGGAATTGTCAGCTTGCTGCTATTTATAGAAATAAAACCACAAACACAATAATGACAGAGGACAAGAGAAACTCAGGAAGGTCAGGCATTCCTTTAGATAAAAGGGCCCTCTTAAAAGCCTCCAGAATTATCTCCAGTTGTTGAGGAAAGGCGAACCTTCCAAAGCTTCGGAATCTGAGCCTTCGGGCAAAAAGGAACTCATCCTCCACTCTTTCTGACTCCAGGGTTTGGGTCTTTCATTTAGTGCCAGTTCAGATATTGACAGCCTGTTGAGTCTTTGTAACACATACACACACACATATGCATTATATAGATATATATGGTGCACATACATATAAATGTATTTATATATATACTAACTTCAATTACACGATGTTAACATTATGAAATTGACACCAGTGAGAAGGAAAACCAATAAATCTTGTAGATTCCTCTGTCGTTTCAACCCCCTGTTTAACTTTTCAAGATGTTTTACTAACAGATGTACAGAGAATGTTTAAAGGTATACAAAACAGGACGAATATCCGTCGAAAATAATTATAGATAGCACAACAAAAACGATAGTGTCACACAGTATAGTGTTCGTCAAACAATGAACAGGTACTTGTCAATATCATAGTGCCGCTAAACAGTGTGTAAAACCCAGGAATCCATTTTAGAATGTGCATTGCCATTAAAAGCCCAATTTGTTTCTTCCTCACCGAATGGTATTGAGTGACTTACAATTCGATGAACTCATTAAAGCTGTCATTAATGATACGTTGAGAAGGAGCACTTTCAAGTGAGCAACGTTCTTCACAGCTTCGTCGTTTAAAGAGGCCTTCCCCGTAGGGTGTAGTGCCGTCAGTGCACCTCACACGATGCACTGTTGGCTTTACTTGAGGTTCTTTGCAGCGTCCCTTCGGCCCCTAGCTGCAACCGCTTTCATTCCTTTTACTGTACCTCCATTCTTATTCTCTTTCTTCCATCTTAGTTTCTACCCTCTGCTAACAGTTGTTTCATAGTGCAACTGCGAGGTTCTCCTCCTGTTACACCCTTAAAACTTTTTCTCTCAATTTCCGTTTCAGCGTTGAATAACCTCATAAGATCCCAGCGCTTGGCCTCTGGCCCTAATTTCATGTTCCTTTCCTTTAAACAGGCCTTTACCCCTATCCTAACGTATTGCACTATTGAATGGATCTTTGTGCACATTAGTAACATCTCTTTCATTATTTGAACATATACAATACTGGTGTTGTCAATGCGAGGAAGTAATTTCTCTGGAAACGCAGGTTCCGATGTTGTCCGGTCTTAGCTGGAGGAGTAAATACAGGAAGGTTCATTAATTCTAAATGATACATTTCCTCTCATTTCTTCACTTCCTTTTGAAAAACAGGTTATCTGAGATGATGCTGTTCATCAGGTAATGAAAGTATATGATTTCAACTGGAAAGATTTTTACATAAATATAAACCATTTCCGCTCCATTCACTTATGTAATTTATTTAAAAGGATGACTAGTGTATGACACACTTCTTTTTCCTCTAGCGCTTGTATTCTGTAAAAAAAGAATACTTTTCGTGATTCGACGTTAAAACCTAGTATTTTTTTTATCACTTATGAAATTAATGTTTATACCTTTTTCACCGAAGTGAATCGAGTCACAGCTGATGCAGCCAGATGCAAATAATGAACTTGAATCTCCGGTAGCGTTTTTGGAAATATCGATTATTTTTAGTAATTTACCTGAACTTCAATGTTGAACTTTTTCTAGAATACTTTCATGTTTATAACTTTTATATCACGACCGAAGGTAAAATGAAAAATATTATCGTGAAGCATTATAAAAAGAGGTGTTGAAGAATGGGATAATAAATCGATAAATCATGTCAGTCACCATCAGCAACACTTCAGGAGTAACTGAGAAGGCCCCATCTGAGGCTGATGACAGCAACAGCGAGGAGGCCTTTCACTCTAACAGGAAGAGAGAGAACAGAACAGAGCAAATTTCGAAAAAAAACTCAGCTTCCATCCAAGACATCCCTGGAAGGAAGGAAAGCCAAGTTGTCACAAATCCTTAGCTCTCAAGATATAACAATGCTGCTGTACTTTAAAGTTCTACATATCCAAAATCCCCCGTAAGTGGGTAGTTCCGTCAGCGCACCGCAGGCGGTGCACTGTAGTCATTACTTAAGATTCTTTGCAGTGTCCCTTCAGCCCCTAGCTGCAACCCTTTCATTCCTTTTGCTATACCTCCATATTTATTCTCTTCCTTCCGTCTTACTTTCCACCTTCTTCTAACAATTGTTTCATAGTGCAACTGCTTTGAGGTTCTCCTCCTGTTACACTTTTCAGACTTTCTTATCTCTGTTTCCCTTTCAGCGCTGAAAGGCCTCATCAGTCCCAGTTTCAGCGCTTGGCCTTTGGCCCAAATTTTGTAATCCAATCCAATCCATCTCCAAAATCAATCACAGGGAGAATAATAAAGAAAAGCGACACACAAATGCATAGTAGCGGGAACTTAGGAGACTTAATTGGAGGGGAGAGGAAAGGAAATGGAAATAAGAATTCTTAGTCTTAGGGAAAGTATACTGGTACTCAGAAGTCAATTCACAGAAACATACTGTGTTATCTTCCACATTGCACAGACTTTGTAACCGAATGGGGTGCTTCTACTCCTTGATACCAGTGGCTTCAGAGATAAGGATTTAGTGTTGTCTCCTTCCCAGAGAGACCAAGCCCACGTCTGCGCACATCGGAGATTAGCTGTAGACTGCTTGTTTTTTTCACATCTGCGAGGGCTTGGCGGAGGCTGGAAGGCCTCGACTCTTTCCTGGGATAGCTCGTACACTGGAAGGGTTCTAAGACCAGTAAATAGCTTAAGGCAAGATTAGAGTTGTAAGTCACCTCTATAACAAGGGGGCATAAAGTCTAACTATCATTTGGATGTCCTCGTTCTAACTGTCGAGTACCTGAGTTGACATTTACCTCTTCCAAAAGCCTATCCCAAAAACTCTCCTCTTGTGAAGTTCTCCTCTTGTAGAGTCAGCAACCCCATCCCTGGGTCCTAGTCTAACCATCTTAATCACAGGAATTCCCTCCTTATGGATTCTTGCATTAGAAATGGTTTTTTTAATATTTATGGTATATAATATTATATATATATATATATATATATATATATATATATATATATATATATATATATATATATATATATATATATAGAAAAGAAGATGCCTTAACTTTAATAGTACCAAAGAAATGAAATCCTCCATTTGATGTGCCAGGCACCTTCAAAATTCTCGCACCGCAATTCCTCTTTCAAGAGGCGCCCACAATATCCGCGACATTCGCCAACTTGCAGAAATGTGTTTGTCATGTGATCTGCTCAGAGCTTCTGGGCAAAGAGTGAAGACAAAAGGTTTCCGATGTTTGCAACTGAAGAATTATTCTTCTCCGAATCGTTGCAATTGAGCTCCGAAAAATATTGGAACCGACTTCTTATCCAAAGCGATGTTTTGTGACTATTGCCTGACCGCTGTTAGTTAATCATAATGAATTATTGACATTGAAGAACGAACGATGTAATTATGAAGATTCTTTGAGGAAGATTTTACGTTGTGGGGAAAAAAATAAGGAAATGATCGAGTAATTGTTGTCTGCCGAAGGAAATTTGATGAATATAACAAATACAAACCTTTTGTTTATTTTCCATTAATAAGGCAGTGGCAACATAGCATACATACATGCATAGGCTATACATCCACCATACATACATACATACATACATACATATATATATATATATATATATATATATATATATATATATATATATATATATATATATATATATACACACATATATATATATATATATATATATATATATATATATATATATATATATATATATATATATATATATATATATATATATATATATATATATATATATATATATATATATATATATGTATATATATATTTGTGTATATATATATATATGTATATATATATATATATATATATATATATATATATATATATATATATATATATATATATATATATATATATATATATATATATATATATATATATATATATATATATATATATATATATATATATATATATATATATATATATATATATATATATATATATATATATATATATATATATATATATATATATATATATATATATATATATATAGTATAAATATCTTCATTTACTTTTTATACTGAGTCTCTGACCCAAAAATGGTACTTTTAAAAGAAAGTAGTATTTTTCAAAAGGAAGGACTTTTGCTCTTCCAGCTGCAGACTGAAGATCAAAGGCCTCTCCTCCAGCTGGAAGGAATAAGGCTTAGCCGACCCCAGAAAAAAAAAGAATTTCATACAAAAAAACTGAGTGTTGGGATATGCTGCTGCTCTTCTTCAGCACAGAAACAGCCAAAGTCATCCTTTTGTTATTTGCCGCCAAGGGGATTAATTTGTGAATGCTATCTCATCTATTAGTATTCTCTTTTAAGTATCAGTTTTATTCACCAATGTAATTCACAAATATGTCCCCAGAACAAGCTCCCCTCAAAGACCCTGAAATATAACAACTCTTATCGTATTCAGGACATTAAGAATTAGGTTATTCATCGGACTCCATTTCTTTATGCATAGACAAGTATTCCTTTTTAATTTATATTTGAGGCTTTTTGGTCCACGCGGTGTTTAACAGAGAAAATATTTGTATCTGACGCCTTTTACTAATATTGCAGTTTGTCCATCTGATCTTCATTTAAATCTAGCTAAGAAGTGTTTTTTTAGGTATAGTGGAACTAATAGGTCTTAAATGTAGTCTTGTGCAATTCATCCCAAAACAAGATGTTTTTATTTCACCGTTCTAGATAATTTCAAGCCACATCACTTCTGTGACGTATCGCTAATATTACTTTATTCCGTTCATTTGAGTTTTAAAGGAAATTCTGATCAATATTTTTGGTAACCTAACCATGTTCAAATCTTGACTGTATATCAAAATGTCTGCAGGTTTCATTATATTTCCTTTAAGAGGACTAACTATTTAGAAGTCTGCTTTTCTGTTGTTATACTCAAAAGCAGGTGCTTTAATCGAACACTTTTTTTCAGTTTTTAAGTATCTATGCGAAAACTTTTCAAACCCTTCTTAAATAGTTATACTGAAAAATACTTCCACAGCATCTCAGTATAAAGGGCTATATAAATACCTACGAACAATGCAGTCCAGTGAAGCTCTGAAATTCATGCAACAAAATGAAAAAGGGCGAGTTGTCATCTGTCAAGAGATATTAACCCTATATTTCTCTCTGGGAGATATGGTGGAACATTTGGCCTTCACCAAACCATTTTGGGAGCGAAACCTTTGCGTGAAAGGGAGAGACGTCAGTGGTAATCCATTTGTGGTTACAAGTGTCTTCAGAAAATTCAATTTGCCTCTGTACATGGCAGGAATTTCGAGAGAATTTATCTGGCTTCGGTCGGGAGATGGATGCTTGGAGGTAAATTCGTCTCTTCATAAAAAGTGTAACGTTTAACGAGATCATGATATAAAGATAACTGTAACCTACTACATACCGACTGCTTGTCTTTTGACTCAGTGTTCTCTTGTCAGTTTGCATCAGCGGTTACCCACTTCCCAATATCCAGTGTGGTGGAGATGAGATTTATGAGCGAACAACTGGAACAAACAAATTGTGAAGGGAACTGCAATCCGTATCAGGAGTAATGTGATGCGGATAATCGAATGAGGTAATTTTCGATAGGGAGGGAAGTCAAGCAGTATGAAATATTATCTATTTGTCATTTTATTCAACTTCATGTCGTGCATTTATTTGACTGTATTAGTTTTTATCTTGGAGGAAAATATTTAAACGTTTTAAATAACGGAGGCTTACAGTATATTTATATATAAACCAAAAAGATAAAGATATTTAGACATTGAAAAACGAAGACCAGGAGTATAATAGACACCAGAAAATCTTTTTGTTCTTCATATTTTTCATATTTTTCACTGCTTCGCCATAAATATCGCTGAATCCATCTTCTCCTCCTCCTCCTCCTCCTCTCATCTTCTGAATATTTTCCTGAAGCAACTTAATTTGAGTGGAGCACTCAAGCATATCTGCACCTTGAGTGGAGCACTCAAGCATATCTGCAGCTGTTGAGACAATGGTCGTCGTGATCTATCAGGAAATACCGAATGCATTATTGTTGTCATTAAGATTATTGCTATTATCATTATTATTATTGTTGTTGTTATTATTTTTTCTCAGAATTTTATTTCTATAATAGATTTATTTCTTCCACTGTATTATTATATATACAGTATATATTCATTATAGCATGGGACTTGCTTATACCCAGTGGGGTTTATATTTAGTAAGTGCTTCTATCCCACCCAGGTTTCTGAACCTGTAATCTGGCTTAGATGTAGTGATAGACAGTCGACTTGATCCTTTAGGCTATCAAGAGGTATATAAGTTGTTTTCGACATTCATAACTACAGGGAATAATGAAATAGTGAGTGTAAGTCCCACGCTCTGTCTTATTCTTCCCTGTCATAATACCGTGTTACAGTAATTATATTCTGTCCATTCATCTCTCTATTTATCTATTTTCTGTCTATCTATCTATTTGTATGTATATATATATATATATATATATATATATATATATATATATATATATATATATATATATATATATATATATAATCCTCGGACCCCTTTTGAGGAAGATGACCCAAGAAACGCGACCGCCAGATCCATCGCCAAACGGGAGCTAATGAGGCCAAAAACCACTAGGGAATTTGGTCAATCTCCTCCTTCTTAAGAAACGCCACCTCCTTAACATCGGAGGCCTAAGGCCACACCTTCATGTTTTTGTATATATACCATTGTAACTTTCCACCTGTCCATATTCTACCAGTGAACAGGGGCACAGAAACAAGTGCCCTGAAATATATGGTTTCAACGTTTAAATAGTGTTTTATGGGCCTTCTTATTTTCATATTACACTGTAGTATTACAGGAAAAGACATTCATTATATATATATATATATATATATATATATATATATATATATATATATATATATATATATATATATATATATATATATATATATATATATATATAATGTATATATATGAATGTATGTGTTCCACGAACTGAAAATAATAAAAGTGAAAGAGATGTGTTTGTGAGAGTCTGATTCTTTGCAGAGTAAAAATGGGTGGTTGTGCTTGGTGGTTGAACTGCAGAAGTAGGTGACAGAGTAAGAGATGACATTGTTATGGAGTTCGTAGAGTATATATAAAGGCGGAACGTTTTGTCGAAATGTCTGATTGCTGGAATTACATGGTTGTTCACTTGGTAAAGAAAAAATGATGGAGAGAGAGTAGATGCAAGAACACATTAACGGATGTAATGTTGAGAAGAGGAGTGGTTGAAGTTATATCTGTTCATTATTTTGTTGAAGTGATGTTTACGTTGGAGAGAAGGTGTGAAAATTTGGCTGTGAATGTAATTAAATTAGTATGGTAAAGAAGTGAGAAGAACAAAACCTGGATGAATGCCATGAAATGGAAGCAGGTAAGGATTTTGTGAAACTTCATGAAGTGTCCTATGGACAGCAAAGAACTTTTTGGGGTATAGGAGGAAAGGAAGAGGGAATAAACAGTGTGTGGTTGAAATAAGGAAATGACTGTTAAGTGAAGTAAAAATTTAAATTTTTTTTTGTTGTAATTGCAGGACAGAAACGAAGTTTGGGATCGTGAATGTGAAGATTATAGAGAGAGAGAGAGAGAGAGAGAGAGAGAGAGATTCTTGAATACAGTGAGAGAGAGAGAGAGAGAGAGAGAGAGAGAGAGAGAGAGAGAGAGAGAGAGAGAGAGAGAGAGAGAATTACATTAAAACATTAAAAGGATGAAGGTTAGCAAAAAACTTGTGAGAGGATAAGATGTTTTTCAACTGGAAGTGAGTGCAGAGAGAGAGACACACACACACTAATCACTAATGAACAATTGGATATGAGATTAACAATGTTATTGGGAAATGCTGTCTGAAGTGGAAGACAGAAGAGAAGAAGAGCTGAATATCACAAGAGTGGAAAAGGAGAGTAAATTACGAAGGTTTGTGGAGTAACTGTTTGGCTTTTGAGGAGAGCAATTATGAGGTTAAAGTATGGAAAGACGCCAATGGTTGATGGGGTTACAAATGAGGTGTTGCAGTGTAGTGGTGACGGTTTAGTTGAGACTGAGCTGCTGACCAGTGCTTGTAAGGTACACACAGAGGAGGGACAGGTTCCAAAGGGTGGATGACAAGATTAATTGATCAGTTATGTAAAGTTATCATGATAGTAATAACATCATTTCAGTATACGGGTCGTGTGGCCCGAGAGACGTAGGAGGGAAAGCAATAAAACAATGGCCGCTTTCTGGCTGAACGATCTTAGTCCTGGTTGAGCAGAGGAAAGCGAGAAATCTCAAGTTACTCTATCCGTATTTCCAATCTAATTCTGAAACTGCCAGGAAGGTTTTATCGCTGGGCAAAGGGAGTTTTGGGCGAGAGGGTCAAAGGAAAGTTGGCACGATGACTCCTCTGACACGGACCACCAGAACCACGACCTCTTGGGTTGTTATGCCGAGGTCGTCCTAGTGCCAGGGCCTTGTGCCTCCCTCTCTCCCTCCCTCCCTCTCTCCCTCCCTCCGCTGGAATCTGCTGCCAACCCCGATTTGTTCTGGAATGCTGGAACGACTCGAGGTTTCTTATCAACAGTCATATGGTAAGAGTCTGAGAGAGAGAGAGAGATTGTGTGTAGAAATAAAAAGTTACAGCCCGGACACAATGTACCACATTAATAACATTGATCAAAGTTTATTTTACAATAATAATACCTCATTATTTCATATTTTCAGAAGTTCTACACCGTCGCGGTTTTGGTGCGTGTTGACACATTACTGGCTTATTTCTGAATGAATTAAGCAAATTTTGGAAGGTATTCATTTTTATTTTTGGTTTATTGTTAGGCATTTTTTATTTTGTGCCTATTTTCTCTGTTTATTGCTTTTTATTCTTCTACTTGGAATAACCACAGAATCTTTGGTATTCCTGTATTGCAGCTTTGCTTGTTATTTTTTATTGTACGTCACTGATTTTGTGTTATTTTTATTAATACTGTTTTTATTATAATGAAAAATGTTATTGGATATAACTTTTTTCTGAATTACATGACCGAAAAGCGTCACACGCCTCTTAATGTATTCACTAAAGGAATGTGCACGAAGGACAAAAAATAC
The DNA here is from genome assembly GCF_040412425.1 of Macrobrachium rosenbergii. Lineage (NCBI taxonomy): Eukaryota > Metazoa > Arthropoda > Malacostraca > Decapoda > Palaemonidae > Macrobrachium > Macrobrachium rosenbergii. Next base: position 39,223,498 of record NC_089766.1, read on the forward strand.
GTTTTTCCTTTATTGATGAATCATTCATTGTCCATCTTTTCCACCTGTCCTTAGTTATCACTCAATAGCTATACACTATTAGGCATTCAAAATTAGTTTCTTGACGGCGCGTTTGGGTTGTGATTTTCAATTGCTTAGACAGTTCCAAAAGGGGTTTTGCATGTCATAAAAATTAATTATTTTTCCTCATTCTTCATTATCATAGCATAATCGCATTTCTCCTAAAATATCTAGTTTCTTTTCATGGCATGAGAATGCAGTAAAAAAAGGTTTAAAATTCGTTCAGAGTTGAAAAAGCCTTAACTCAGTTTTCTGAAAATGAACGACCCCTTTATGAAAATTTAAAATGCGTTTGTTGCGCTCATTTTGTCAATTTTGTCTATTTACAACGTAGTCTGAAGTCCCCAAGGATCGTCAGAAAAATAATTCATTATTGTTCGGCTAAAAATAAGACATTTTATGACATTTTCTGACGGTTTTGTAGACTTTAATCCGTTTTTTTGTAAAATATAAATCAGGGTTTATATATATATATATATATATATATATATATATATATATATATATATATATATATATATATATATATATATATATATGTGTGTGTGTGTGTGTGTGTGTGTGTGTGACTGTAAAATATTTTCTGTTAATACAGAATTCTATCTAGTAAAAGGAGCCCATAAAAACTTCAAAAGGGTAGAAAGTTATAGCTATATTTCGGAGACAGGGAGACGCAGTGTGTCACCGAAATTTAGCTATAACTTTTTACCCTTCTGGTGTTTTTATGGACTCCATTTATTTTATATATATATATATATATATATATATATATATATATATATATATATATATATATATATATATATATATATATATATAATCATCAATGAAGGGCAGAGGACACACAGATATACAAGCTGACTTTATTCCAACGTTTCGTAATTATCGAATTAATTACATCATCAGGGCTGTTAAAATAAGAAATACAATTCTTTGTAAAATCATAAAAGCTAAAAATAAAGGCTAAAAATTATTCATACAAAAATTTCAGAAATGTACACAAGCATTAAAATTAAAGAACAAACATTTTTTTTAAATCATTACATTAAAATGAAGGTAACAGAATATACAGTAAACTAAAATTGAAAACTATTCGTGAAAGGGGTTACAGAACAAAAGATTAAGGTCCGACCTAGAGGAGTGACAGCTTTAAACTAAACATAAACATAAATAGAAGGAACACAAGTCAGGATAAATATAGAGGAGAGGAGGACGTGTGAGTGTTTAACGACGGAAAAAGTTGTTTGATGAAAAGTGATTCCAGAATAACAAGGTCTTGAGGGTTGGTGGTATGGCCTAAAATGTAGAAGTCTTTATTATCAATGTGTGTGTTACAAATTTTGAGTGATTTCTGATACTGGAATGTTCTGGGTTTGAAATTCTGCTACCTGTACGGAAGCTTACGCCACGATGAGAATCGATACGCACCTTAAGGAGTCTACTGGTGGATCCCACATAGGTCCCTGTTTGACATTCAGGGCAAGTATATTTATAAATGATACCAGACGACATATAAGGTGATAACCGATCTTTGGTTTTAAACAGTGAACCAATGGTGAACCAATGGTGAAAGGGTTCTCAGGGATTAAAGTAACATAACAAAAATGATCCTGATATATATATGATATATATATATATATATATATATATATATATATATATATATATATATATATATATATATATATATATATATATATATATATATTTTTTTTTTTTTTTTTTTTTTTTTTTATTGCCGACATGTCATAGTTTAAACAGAATTACGTCTTCAGGGCTGCTCATAAAAAGAGACAAAAACATAAGTACAACTTAAAAACACTTATAACGAAAAGTAAGAACAAATGAGGTAAAAGATAAATAACCCAGAGGTGAGACAACAAGGAACCAACTGAAAACAAAACACCACAGCAGGAGGTTCAGCCAAATACATTGGATGTGAACACCTCAGTATTTAATGATGGTACAAGATGTTATGTAAATAATGACTCCAGGAAGTAACGTTAAGTCTTGAGTGTTGGCAGTGTGACCGACGATACTAAAATCTTTGTTCTCAATATGAGTTTTGCATAGTTTAGAAAGGTTCCTGATATTGGAGTGCTCTAGGTTCGAAATCTGCTCCCTGTATGAAAACTGACTACCTGATGTGAATCAGTGCTTAGTGCGTGCCTTAAGAAGCCTACTGGTAGATCCTAAATACATTTAGGGCAAGTATAATTATGGATAACACCAGAGGACATATAATAACACAGATGAGCTTTTAATTTAAACGAAGAGCCAAAAGTAAGGGAATTTTTTTGGAATGAAGTTGATTTTGATGGCCGGGAAATGTTCCTGAATAATTTGAGTCAATCTTTTTTAGTAGCGTTAGGTCATTTCTACAGTTCATAGGGCGCTGGTCCTCTCATCTAACTGGAATGGCTTTTACAATGAAATTTTATCTCTAATTAACATCTTTAAAGGTACTGTTTCCCACACCGGCTAGTCTATAAAAAGTTACATCGATTACTAAATAAGTTTACTACAAGACCTAAAGTTTAACTGTACAAAAAATGAATTCTTACACAAGCTTCCCATATATCCATGACCTAACGTTTCAAAAATGATTTACTCAAATTATTCAAGAACACATCCCAGCCATCAAAGCCAACTTAATTAGAAAAAAAAAACCTTAATACTGACTTTTTCTTTAAAGCAAAAGATCAGTAGTGTCCTTATATGTCCTATGGTGTTATCTATAAATATATTTGCCCTAAATGTATTTCAGGGATGTACGTGAAATCCACCAGCAGTCTTCCTAAGGTACTCATTGATTCACATCGAGGAGTCATTTCTCGTACAGGGAGCAGAATCTCAAACCCAGAGCACTCCAATACCAGAAGGCATTCTAAACAATGCAAAACTTCCATCGAGAACAAGGATTTTAGTATCACCGGTCACACTGCCAACCCTCAAGACTTAACCATCCCAGAGTCATTATTTATAAAACCGCTTCTTCCATTGTTAAATACTCAGACGTCTTCAAATATTCCGTTTGCCTCCATCCCACTCAGTAGGCGTCATGTCGTCACCTTCAAGTTCCCTTATTATGAGTAACTGATGTAATTTATGATAAATATATTATTTTTAGAAAATAAAATGCTTTGACGCGCAATAGGAATTGAGGTTAGGTTGCATATTACCGACAGCACGTCATCGATCTGTCTAAAGTTTGACAATTTTTTCTCAAAATGTTGATATATGCAGGATTTTACTTTTATAGAACACAGGAAATTAATTATATTAAGCTTTTTATTGGTATAACACAATAGTAAAGTTCTATGAATTACCTTGAACAAAAAAATGGTTTAATGATGTCGTAATGATATGTCAATATGTAATACAGTCATTGTCTAAATAAACCGAGGTAATGAATAATTATTTAATGTGTAGAAATATTATTATAAATTGAAATTGAACATGATCCCGTCTTGACATAAGATTATGCATTTACAATGAAAAGCCTTAAGTTTTTATTATATGCATTAATTATCTGTACCTAATTCAATCATGTTACACTGATTTATACAAGTTTACATCTAGAATTCAAACAGCGTGGGGGGACAGTAATATATAAATGATTAAGAGGCAGCACAGCGTTCAAGGCAGCTTGGTATTCCCCTTTTCAGTATGTAATTAATAAAGGACGTTACAGGCATTTCAATCCAAGACCTTTGTACCCAATGAAAATTACCTTTAGTCTGTGAATTGTTTAACCAAGTTATTATTCTTATCAGGTCAGTTAATTCACATATCAACTGAAATTCTGGACCAGGGTTTTGGAAGCAATTATTTTTCACAACTTTCTTTTAAAGGCAATGTAAAATTCTCTTAGACCCCTCTTCAACTCAGCTAAATCATAAGAACTTTTATTACTACTTGACTGTTGCATTGGATGACAATGCTGGTTTCTCTCACGAACTGGTATTGCTGATATTCGACTACAGATTCAGTCCATCGACAAACTTCAGATGTGTTAACAGTTTAATAGCGTTTCCCCAATCACCTAGATATGTAAGGAGGGAATCACGCATTTTTGGTTGAATCACCCTTTTATGTCAGTCACAGCAGGTGTGTACCTTGTACATTGTATGCTATGCCCATGGTGTGAAGCAGGCTGATATCACGTTGAGGTGACAACCTGGTTAGTTGTTATGCCAAGAGTGGATCTCGAAAATATTCAGAATTCTGTACTGGCCATAACTTTGGCTCTTTCGTTTTGGTACCTCATTCATTTGCCCTCTGGTCTGTCACACGAACAGCCTCACAGACACAAACACTAGCGAGGAACCACTTAGCAGTGTCTTTCAAGTTATTGGTTGTGGGTTGGTCCTGTTGTTCATTTGAGCTTGGATGATGTTGACTGTAGGTGAGAGTTGGAGAAGAGAGGTCTTAACACCTAAGAAGCCTGAAAAATTGCTGCTTCCACTGGCATTAGACAGCCTTAGGTACCAGTAAATTTTCACCTAGGTGAATCTGAGTCACCAGCGGCCTTATGGTGTATGGTTGTCATGTCTACAGGGCATCACTTCTGTCTACAGCTGGGTTTCCTGGATGAAACAGATTTTGGAACATAATAGAGGTGATTATTCTCCTAATGAGAAGGACCACTAATGGTTAACAGATAGAAGAGGAAGGTATGCTGAGTGCTCTGTCCCTTGCGTCGACTGATAAAACAGGGTGTAGAGCAACAGGATTAATAGAGTACAGGGTTAGTCCACCCCTGATCAGAATAAGAACAATCTCGGGCATGTCATCATCTGGCTGCTTTTGCTCGAGGTTAAGACGAAGAAAAGTCATGAGTCAGCATTTGACCTTACCAGAGTGAAGAACAAGGAAGCTCTCTCAACCCGGATTAAGGTGCTTTTCCCCTGGTCAGTCCTTTAAATTTCGACGACGCGAGCGCGACCACGACTTCTTGTTCCGTGTATGGACGCAGATCGAATCAGAGGCGAAAGGGAATTCCGAACGTGAAATTTGTCACAGTGACTCTTCATTTAATTGTTTTCCAGGTTTTCTTCTGTGGTCAGCTTCGATGCTTCCAGCGACGTCTCAAACATGCAAGTAACGCCTGAACGGTCTAACCCTGTGCTCTTAATCCTGCAGAGCAGGGCCTCCCTAATGACACGAACCTTACACTTGCGGAGAGAACTGTATACATGCATGAAAATGCAACTGGCAATCAAATAAGAAAATCAACTTCAGCCCCGGATGATTTGGAATTAAATTCAAGATTCTCTTAGTTACGAGAAACAGCATGACCGACTACGTTCAAGCCACCGAAGAGCAACACTAACACCAAAGCACCTTGCAAGATCTGCAACGCATTGCATACACGTACCCACAACGTCAGCCCAGAAGTAGTAAAATATAAACGATTAATATGACGCAAAAAAGGTAAAGAAAAATAAAACGGAAAAAAATAAAATCTCACACGTTCAATATGGAAAAAGAACACCATCATACAGTATATTAATCTACTAAAAACATCAAGTATGAAATGTGACGGAAAACAAAAATGAAAATCAAACATTCAAATTGGCCCAAATGATCAAGTGCTGACATTCAACGCCCTTCAAAAGCATCCAGAGTACCACACAGGAAGGTTAATTGCCTAGTTTCCTCTCTCTTATACTGAACCTTCAGTTCAGCCAGCGTTCCGTAAACTTCATCATTTTCTTATATGAGGGATTCATACACAGGCAGACGACTTTGACTCTCATTTATTATATTGCTGCATCTGCAATAAGATAAAAATCTCGCGTCGTTATAATTTCTGTTTCTAATCTCTCTCTCTCTCTCTCTCTCTCTCTCTCTCTCTCTCTCTCTCTCTCTCTCTCTCAAGTGAGCATGTCTATTTCAAAGTGCATTGAAGTTCATGTTGCGTTTTTAGTTTTCTGTAAAGAAAACTATTGTGCCGGCTTTGTCTGTCCGTCCGCACTTTTTCTGTCCGCCCTCAGATCTTAAAAACTACTGCAGGTAGAGGGCTGCAAATTGTTATGTTGATCATCCACCCTCCAATCATCAAACAGCCCTCTAGCCTCTGTAGTTTTCATTTTATTTAAAGTTAAAGTTAGCCATGATCGTGCGTCTGGCACCGCTGTAGGTGCCAACAACACAGGCCATCACGTGGGTGTGGCTTCAAGTTTCATGGGCCGCGGCTGAGTTCCATGGGCCGTGGCTGAGAGCTTCATTCAGCATTATAAGAGTACACTGTACAGGAAACTCGATTGCGCCGAAGAAACTTCAGTGCATTTTTTACCCGTTTTATCTTGATAGTAATTAAGTTGTTTGCTACAAGTTATCACCTTGTTTGAGATTTTGATGCCTTAAACAAATTAAGATAATCAGCTGACTTTTTAAATTGGTGCTTGACGATAGTATCTATGTAATTTAGATAATTATTCCCAAAACCAAACGAATCTGGTCCGATCAGGCTCATCACACCCACAGGGGATTCAAGAGGGGAGAAAAAGTCCCTGTGTTCTTTTCAACCTCTAGTTTGCCACAGGGAGGGCTGTGCGTCATTACAAAAATCAGGGTCCTAGACTATCCAGTTAACATGTCAGATCATTTGAAAACACAGCAGATAGATAGGATATAGTATTTAGGCCAAAGACCAAGCACTGGGACCCATGAGGTCATTTAGAGTTGAAAGGGATATTGAGGGTAAAGAAGGTTTGAAAGGCGTAACAGGAGGAAAACCTTGCACTTGCACTATGAAACAATTGTTAGGAGAGGGTGGAAAGCAAGACGGAAGAAAGAGAATATGAACGGAGGTACAATAAACGGAATGAAAGGGTTTGCAGCTAGAGGCCGGAGGGACGCTGCAAAGAACCTTAAGTAATGCCCACAGTGCACCGCATGAGATGCACTGACGGCACTGCACCGTACGAGGCGTTTTGTTAGGCAAGAACACCTTGTGGACCCTCCCTCTGCAATGCCAGTGTCGCCTCCAGTGCCAAGTTCTGCCTTCACAGCCTCCATTGTTAGCAAGACATGAACGCTCTGATGGAATGGAGTCCTCGTGATCCTATTCCCCTCGAGGGCGGCTCTCACTGGCTTCTTCCAGGCTGACATTCTCCTCCAGAAAATACCTGAAGGAGTTATTTGTCCTCCAAGAGGTTAGTTCAGTGCAGCGTGGGGGCTGTCATCTGCTGTGACATCTGTCACAGAAGTACCGGGATTGTAATAAGCAAAGGGTAAGACAGATGTGCACTTGCAAGACACAGTGGGAGACCTTATGCAAATGAGTGAGCACAAGAGTGACAAAGCAAAGGTTAGTCTGCAAACAGGTGTCCTTAATTGGTGACCACCAAGTGCAACAGGACAAAATGAGGTACCTGACACAACCAGTGAATAGGTATGAACAGTGAAAATGAGGTGAATTATCTTTCTAAAAACCTAATTATTTTTAGATTTTTTATGATTAATAACATGAAATAAATGGCTGCAATAAAATTAGCAAAACTTTAAACGTGAATATTAGTTTCCGCCTGCATTCAAAAATATGAATTAACGAAAAAAAATGGGTAGGGGATGGGTGTCAGGTAAGCAGAAGAGATGTGTGTGTGTGTGTGTGTGCGTATATGTACTTTGTTATAGTCTGCTGCGTTCGTGTGTTGTTCACGATATACTTTTACCGCTAAAGGATATTTGTGTATGTATATCAGAAACGATAAATTTGTTGGCACGTATGTAAATTGATTTGAAATACCAAAAGAGTTTTCTATCTGGAAACATCCTTTCATGATCTGTTGCAACTCGCTTCGCAAAAGATGCGTCACTTGAGCAAATGCGATCGAGGAACTGACTTTGGGAGGGAAAGAGGCCAAAAGAGATTCCCGGAGTTCTTTCTGATGCCAAAGATGCTGCGATGACCTCCTCCACTTTCTTCCTGGACGGTTTAAGGACAAGCCTCGCTCGCCTTACCCCGTAGGGGAGTAGTGCCGTCAGTGTACCTCACGTGGTACACTGTAGGCATTACTAAAGGGTCTTTGCAGCATCCCTTCGGCCCCTAGCTGCAACCTCTCTCATTGATTTTACTGTATCTGCGTTCATATTCTCTTTCTTTCATCTGACTTTCCTCCCTCTTCAAAAATCATTTTCTAATGCAACTGCGAGGTTTTCCTCCTGTTGCGCCTTTCAATGCTTTTTACTGTCAATTTCCCTTTCAGTGCTGAATGACCTCTTAGGTTTCAGGGCTTGGCCTTTGGCCTAAATTCTATATTTTAATCTATCGTTCACCTCAAGATTCTCTTTCTATGTATTCGAAATATGAACCACTGTTTGAATAAATTTTCATCTTTCGTGAAGGGCGAAAGACTTCGTAAGTTTGTTGTGACTGAATGACCATCCCATAAAGACGTAGGCTCGAATCGTCGTCAGGTAGGTGCAAGTTTATATAAATATATATATATATATATATATATATATATATATATATATATATGTATATATATATATATATATATATATATATATATATATGTATATAGATATATATATGTATATATATATATATATATATATATATATGTATATATGTATATATATATACGGCCGGGTATATATATATATATATATATATATATATATATATATATACATATATATATATATATATATATACATATATATATATATATATATATATATATATATATATATATATGCTGCATATATATATATATATATCATATAGTTATAGGTATATATATATATATATATATATATATATATATCTATATATATATATATCTAATATCAGGAAGTGCATGGTTAAGGATCAGTCCTTTATTCCTTTTTTAAGTACTTTATTATTGCTGCAATGTTTCAAAAGGTATAAGTCCCGTTTTCAAGCTATAAAAAGAGAAATCAAACGTTAAAATAACAAACTCCGACTAAAAATTAAGTTAAAAATATATACAAATAATAAATTACAAATGACAAGTACAAAGGATAGGGAGGAGTGGCTACCATAAGACGCTGAAGGCGTAGACCGAGTCACTAGTCGGGCCGGGTTCAGCTTCGACTTCACCTCGAGAGATACAGAGGTGTTGAGGAAGATTGGTTGTTTAACTATGGAACTAGTTGTTTAATGAAGAGTGATTCTAAGATTTTGCTAAGTATTGTTCGTTAGGAGTTTGGCTTATAACTTTAAAATCTTTGTAATTTATGTTAGATTTACATTTCTTTGTATGATCACGTGTACATGAAAATTCAGGATTAGTCAATTTGATACCTGTTCTATAGCTAATGGCTCGATGAGAGTCCAATCTCACTTTGAGTAATTTCCGTGTGGAACCGACGTACTTCCCAAGATTACATCTAGGGCAGTTAAATAGATATACGACTCCTGAGGTCATTAGTAACGGATCGAGTTTCTCCTTATGTTTAAATAGAGATCTAATATTCAATGGGTTGCCGGGTATTAGCCTTAATTCAGTTGCAGGTAAAAATTTCTCGACTAACAACTTCAATTTACGGTAGAAATTTTTTTGGTCATGAATAAATGGGACACTTGCGTATAATCGTAATATTGGTATTGTTGGTATTTTAATGTTAGAATGGAAGATATTGTATAACAATTTGTAGAGGTGTTTGTAAAAAAGTTTCGACAGAAAGCAATTGTCAGTGAAGTTAAGTATACCTTAGTTTAACCAGACCACTGAGCTGATGAACAGCTCTCCTAAAGAGCGGCTGGTTTAGGTTTAGACTTATATTTAACGTGGCTACGAACCAATTGGTTACCTAGCAACGGGACCTATAAACTTATTGTGAATCCGAACCATATTATGACATCTATAAAATGATTTTCTATCACCAGAAATAAATTAATCTAATTCTTCATTGACATAAGCCGGAAACTCGAACGCTGGGCCAACAGCATGATCAGCCGAATAAGGGAGCTCTAGCCACCACTCCTATGAAGAACTATGTCAGTGAAGTATTGGTGGAGATAGGTTATTTCACTGTGAAAAGGATTCCAATCTGACCTTATGTTAAAAGCCCTATGAAAGAGGGTAGACATAAGTTTAGTTTAAAATTATAAAAACAGTTATTATAAAAATTTGAGTCCAGGCTGGTAAAAGTTTTCTTTCTAAAAACCGTGGTGTTAAAATGATCATTATATCTAAAAACTGTTACATGTAGAAATGGCAGCTTATTTTCATTTTTATTTTCACTTGTAAAATTAATGTTAGCATGTATTTCATTGACATAATCAAGAAATTTGTCAGCTAGATCTTTATCTCTGAGCAGCAAAAAGGTATCAACAACGTACCTACGATAGAATAAGGGATGGCAGACCAAAGGACAATTGTGCAGTATGGGCTCCTCCGGGTAACACATAAAAACGTTTGCAAAGGTGGGACCCAAATGAGATCCCATCGCCATGCCATCAACCTGAATGTAGGCTTTACCGTTAAAAACAAAGGCCGTGTCCTGCACAGCGAGCTCGAGCAATTTTCTAAAATCATTAAGGTTAAAGTTATTAAAAGTGGCATCTGGTTCAGTAAAAAAAAATAGCTAGCAATAATGTCAATGGTTTCTTCTGCCGGTACATTAGTAAAAGAGACTCCACATCCATGCTAACCATAAATAAGCCTGAATCCTGGGGTAAGATTTTTTATTTAAAAAGCATCTGTCATCTTTACAATACCCTGATCATTTAATTGAAAAATCAATCCACAAGGCAAACACTATTTTCTACGTTCCCCCCCATAACAAGACCAGAGAGGCGCCCAATAACAAAATAAAAATCCCAGTCCCGGACAGGATTAAGACGTTGACACCAGACACTTGGAAACACTAATAATTTCAAATTTTACCACCCAAATACCTTACCCTGATTAACGTCCAACAAAAGCCAGTCTCCAAAGACACAGGACTTGTCTCGACTGTGACCAGTCTATATCGGCTTCACAGGCAAATCACTAACAAAAGATGAATACAGCATAAACGCTCAATTAGGCGAACAAACAACAGAGCTCAGCTATTTTTATTATAAATAACAGTAACCGGCAGAATAAGCACTGTTGAATAAATGATATAATTTATAGACCATATCAAAATTGTCGGTTCAAAAGCCAGACAAAAATCAGCCTTGATTAAACAAAGAAATGCAATAAATCGCCTCAAAGAGGCGCCTGGGAATTCAGATATTCTAGATAAAATCTCTCCTCCAACCAGCGATTAAGAAAAACGTAAGAGAACGTTCGGAAACTGTCAGCACAGGAAGGTGACAAAACAAGGTCTGACAGATGGATCTTCTGGTATCACCTTGAAGATTTATACCGCTTTTCTGTAGTTTTTCTCATTCACTGTTGCCTGAGGGATACTTGTTTGGTCTCTGAAATAGAAAGCCTTTATATTTTTCCACATTTTGGCATTTGAATGGGTCCTTTTATAATTTGATGGAAATTCTGTTTTAACAGAAAATATTTCAGTATTATTATATATATATATATATATATATATATATATATATATATATATATATATATATATATATAATATATAGATATATATATATATATATATATATATATATATATATATATATATATATATATATATATATATAATGTATATATATAACATATATATATATATACTATATATATATATATATATATATATATATATATATATATATATATATATATATACACATATCCAGAATATATATGTGTATGTATAAATTTACACACACACATATATATATATATATATATATATATATATATATATATATATATATATATATATATATATATATGTGTTGTGGCTTTTTCATCACTGCGAGATATAAAGAAAATGCTCACAAAAACATATTCGCTACCAGCATGAATTGTTCATTTAATTTATTAGAGAATGCATAATAACTAAATGTTAAACGTTTAACCGTGCCTTTCGTTCTGTCTAATAAAATAACTTTTGATCCATAAATTTTTTTCACGAAAAACCAAGGTCTTGTCTTTTCTTCTTCTAGTTTTGTTTTCAGAGTTTTTCTTTTGCTTCTCCCTCATTTCATAGTCTTTCTTCCATCTTACTTTCCTTAACCCTCTTCTGACAATTGTTTCTTTGTTCAACTGCGAGGTTTTCCTCCTATTACACCTTTGTAACCTTTTGCCCTCAATTTTCCTTTCAGAGCTGAATGACCTCATAGGTCCCAACACCTGGCTTTCGGCCTAAATTGCCTATTCTGTTCTATTCTATTCTATTTTATTCTGTTTGCTTCTCAGGCTCTCTGATCTATTGTTTCTTCGGTTCTTTTCAGTGTAGTCATCCATTATTCGCTGTGTTTAGTCGTTTTGTCTTTAGGAATAAAAAGCAATCCTATTTTCAACTTTGCATTATTTTAACCAATCGCTCCTCCTGTTGCCTGTTCCTTTGCTTCTTGCTGAAATCAGCTGAAATGAATTATTTTTAACCTATTCGCTGTGTAACTGTCATATTCCTACAAAGTTTTTCCTGTATTAGATAAAATATTTCTTTAACTATTTTCAGGAAAAAGCCTTGTTTTTTAAACTAATCATAACTTTAAATTTGTTCAAATCTTTGTTATGGATTTTTCCGTATTTCTATATTTTTATGAGGAGGACCAACAAAGTACTTTCCATAAAACTCCTTAACATAGGGAGACTCGAAGAGGCAGTTTGACAGGGACAGGGTTCGTTCATCATGTAGGCGTCCCAGATGTGCTGAGAGGGTATCATACACTTGGTCCCCTCACCTTCTTCCTTGTCTGAACGAATACTGCTCTTCTGCTGTCAGTCCTTCTAGTATCTTTCTTACTACCCAATCAAAATCCCCAGTTCTTCTAGTTCTTTCTGACTACCCAATCAAAATCCCCAGTCCTTGTAGTACCTTTCTTACTACCCAATCAAAATCTCCAGTCCTTCTGGTATCTCTCCTACTGCCCAATCAAAATCCTGTCCTACACCTTCATCAACATACTTTTGTAATTTTATGGTCCTTTAGTTCTTAGTCCCCTGTAGCATCTTTACAAAGAAACAGTTATTCCTCTCAACTATTTTTTTGCAGCCCCTCTCTCTCTGAGGCGTATCTTACACACCTATTTATCCACTAAATCACCCTTTCACTTCGCTTATAAACATACCGGTTTTTGGGCTTCTTTTCAGTCTTCAACCTCCTGAGAGATGTATAAAAGTATGATAATGAAACTGGCAATCAAATGAGATAGTAAATTTCATCCCCATCTGATCTGAACTCAAATCTCTGAATTACAAGCAAGCAGTTGACCAACAACATTTTAGACAATGAAAATCATCACCAAACACGAGTACCTTGCAAAATATACGATACATTATATACTACCTTATCCTCTTTATGTTCAGCTTGGAAGCAGAAGAAGATGAAAGATAAAACTGAGGCAAAAAAGGCAAGAAATAAAAAAGAATAGTAATAAAACAGAAATCAAAAGCACCATGACTCTTTAACACACGAGAGAGAGAGAGAGAGAGAGAGAGAGAGAGAGAGAGAGAGAGAGGAGGTGGATATGGCAGCCAGGTATTAGACACTTCCCCCCGCACGTTCAATGTGAAAAACGACGCAAGCAAATATAATCCTATTACAAACACCAAGTCAGAAATGTGACGGAAAATAAAAATTAAAAGCAGTTATATTCAAATTGGCCCAGATGATCGATTGCTGACATTAAAGGCCTTTCAAGAACAACCAGAGTAACACACAGGAAGGGTTGATTGCCTTCTGTTTCCTCTCTCTCAAACTGAACCTTCAATTCAGCGTTCCTTAAAAGTCGTTCTAGTTTTCCTTTATGAAGGATTTGCATACAATCAGATCATTTGGACACTCAGTTATATTACTGCATTTGAAATAAGATAAATATCGATCGTCCGTATCATTTTTGTTTTAGCTCTCTCTCTCTCTCTCTCTCTCTCTCTCTCTCTCTCTCTCTCTCTCTCTCTCTCTCTCTCTCTCTCAGCGTTTACGTTATTGTAAAGAACGATAAATATCGCTCTTTCTTATAATTTTGTTTTAGTCTCTCTCTCTCTCTCTCTCTCTCTCTCTCTCTCGTTTCTCCGTAGGTTTGTTAGTCTTAAATAGTGTTTATATTATTATTATTATTATTAGCTATTATTATTATTATTAGTGTGTGTATTATATCTAAAGCTTCTCTCTCTCTCTCTCTCTCTCTCTCTCTCTCTCTCTCTCTCTCTCTCTCTCTCTCTCTTACTCAGCGTTTACGTGAGAATAAATATCGCTCATTCTTAACCTCTTCTCTCTCTCTCTCTCTCTCTCTCTCTCTCTCTCTCTCTCTCTCTCTCTCTCTCTCGTTTCTCCGTAGAACAGATCATCATTATTATTATTGGGGTATTTCTGGGTGAGACTCTCTCTTGAAATTCCCAGAATAGGGCAGTGCCGTCAGTTCAATTTCACTTCGGCCCACTGTAGGCAATCTTGAAAACTCGGGCAGATCATTCCTTATGGTGTTTGCAGTGTCCCTTACTGTAGGCATGCCACCGGCTTCTTCTCCGCATTTTTAACCATTTACTTTACATCCATTCTGACGTTCTGTCCCATTTTGCTGTCCAACCTCTCTGTTACTATTCCTTCTTAGGACAACCGGGGATTTCTCCCAGTGACACCTTTAGAGCCTTGTGCTTCATCTCATTTGTTTTCTAGATCGTCTGTCTTGTTTACCAATTACTCCAACTGCCTCTTTTCCAATGTCTTCAGCGCTGATTGGTTTCAAGTTACCTACTGTAGTGTTTGGCTCTGCTGCCTGAATTTCACGATTCTTCTACTTCTTCATCCCGAACTTCCTGCCCTACGCCCACATAAATGCACTTCAGTCAAGGAAAAGGACCTGAGGCCGCATCTCCCGTAGGGGGTAGCGCCGTCAGTGCACCTCACGTTGTGCACTCTAGGCATTGCTTAAGGGTCTTTGCAGCGTCCCTTCCGTCCCTAGCTGCAACATATCTCATTTCTTTTACTGTGCCTCCGTTCATATTCTCTTTCTTTCATCTGACTTTCCACCCTCTCTAAAAATTGTTTCATAATGCAGTTGCGAGGTTTTCCTCCTGTTACACCTTTCAACACTTCTAAGGCCGCATCCAGTTCATGACATCCACTGGGCTGCAAACCAATCAGGGCAGAGTATCTGGTCCCACGTGGCCTGATCCAAGATGACCAAAGATGCACCCTGGCAGTGATGATGTCAGTATACGGGTCAAGGGGCCCGTGAGACGTAGGAGATAAAGAAAGGAAATATTGGTCGCTTTCTGGCTGACCGATCTGAGTCTGGTTGAACAGCAGAAAGTGAGAAATTTCAAGTTACATCATCTTATATCCAGCCTAATTTTAGGTGCAGCTCGAAAAGGCTTTATCGTTGGGCAAAGGGAGTTGTGGGCGAGAGGGTCAAAGGAAAGTTGGCACGATGACTCCTCTGACATGGACCACCATAACCACGTTATGCCGAGGTCGTCCTAGTGCCAGAGCCTAGTGCCTCACTCCCTCCCTCCCTCTCTCCTCTGGACTCTGCTGCCAACCTCCAATTTGCTCTGGAATGCTGGAACGACTCGAGGTTTCATATTACACTTTTATGATAAGAGTCTCAGAGAGAGAGAGAGAGAGAGAGCGTGTGTGTGTAAAAATAAAAGTTACAGTCCGGACACAATGTCTCACATTAACAACATTGATCAAAGTTTATTATTACAATAATAATATCTCTATTTTTTCCTTATTTTCAGAAGTGCTGCACCGTCGCGGTTTTGGTGAGTGTTAACACATTATTAGCTTATTTTTTAATGAATTAAGAAATTTTTGGAAGATATTCATTTTTATTTTTGGGTTTATTGTTTAGCATTTTTTGTTTTCTGCCTATTTTCTCTGTTTATTGCTTTTTATTCTTTTACTTAGAATTAGCCCAGAATCTTTGATATTTCTCTGTTGCAGTTTTGTTTGTTATTTTTTATTTTACCTTACTGGTTTTGTGTTATCAGTGTTGATATTTTTATTATTATAATGAAAAATGTTATTGGATTTAATATTTTTCTGAATTACATTACCGAAAATCGTCACACGCCTCTTAATATATTCATGAACAGAATGTGTGCGAAGGGCAAAAATTACGTTTTTCCTTTATTGATGAATCATTCATTGTCCAGCTTTTCCACCTATCCTTAATTATCACTCCCTAGCTGTACACCTCTAGGCATTCAAAAACAGTTTCTTGATGGCGCGTTTGGGCTTTCATTTTCAATTTCTTTGGTAGTTCCAAGGGCTTTTGCCTGCGTCATAAAAAATCTAATATTTTTCATAATTTTTCATTTTCATTTCATAATCACACATCCTAAAAAAGACTAGTTTCTTTTCATGGCATGAGAGCGAAGTAAAAAAAAAAGGTTTAAAAGGCGTTCAGAGTTGAACAATTCTTAACTCATCACATTTTGAAAATGAACAACCCTTATCTGAAGTTAAGAAATGTATATTGCGCATATTTAATCAGTTTTGTTTTGTGTAACGTGATCTACAGTCCACAAGGATCATTTAAAAAATAACTGAAAACTGTACCTGTGAAATTAAGTTACGATACTTTCTAACTTTCTATACTTTCAACCTCGGTTTTGTAAAACGTGTTACTCGGGCCAAACACAAACACACACACATTCACACACACACATACACACACATGTATGATTATGACCCTATACCCAGGTCAGATAAGGTCATAATCACTTACTGTATCTGTTTTAAGATCAGCATCAATCATCTTATACCCTTAAGATTCTCTTGGTAGCGGTGGCCAGTCCTGGGTCAGCAAATTCCTTCTCCCTCGTCGACTCTTCTCACCGAGTCTATCCTCAAACAAAGGCCTACTGAAATTAAACACTGAGATACAAAACTAAACTTTATTTGCAAATTTAACGAAAGTAATTCAGCAAAAGCTATGGACATGAAATGGAAAGTTTCACACCCCCTATAAATGGAAATCCTAACTAGAGGAAATCGGATTCACAAACCATCGAATTAATGATTCTAGACCAACCAACATTAGTGACTAACACCCTGGTCATCAAAGTAAGAAGATCATAATTATTCTAGACCAAAATAGAATGTCTTATAGTATGTAAAAGAACACCACTTCCAAAATATTCGTCCTCACAGGACGAACCCAGAATTCCTGTTAAAAGAAACATATCATATATTAAAACCTGAAATGGTGTTAAAAGAAATCCACATTCAAAATAGAAAAATGCACAGCGGTGAACAGAACAGGAAAATGCATAATTGAGAAACAGAGGAATTTTACTGCAACACAAACAGGGTATTTCCACATAATGTCTGAAAAAGATATAAGTGTTAATGAGTTATCTTACTCACTTCTATGGCCGCAAATAACATATCTTCACAGAGGTGGTTCTTAAACATGCACAACAAGCAAACCATACCCAGCCACAAAACGAAGTCCCATCGCTATTGTCTGTTCCTCCCATAATATACCATAAGAGTATGCACACACATACGCACTCACTTAATCACTTCTCCCGAAAGTGTAATGACACCAGTTCAATGTTTGAAGGATCACACTGTCTCAATGCACTTAGGCCATGATCCAAAAAGCACAAATGAATGCGTCAGATACCTGCTGGCTGTATCTAACGTGTAAGCTTCAACGACAACAGAACTGCACCTGCAGCAGATGTGCTTCTGACAGAGCCAGCACATATTGGTCCAAAGACTTTATATATATATATATATATATATATATATATATATATATATATATATATATATATATGTCTATATATATATATATATATATATATATATATATATATATGTATATCTTCGTCTTTAACGTGCATTTTTCCCATTATTATATGGGGTAAGCACGATGCCTTCTTTTGAAGGACTTTGATTTGGCGGTGGGTAGGCCGTAGCCTCGATCGGCTGCCCTGCCTGACATCGCTTAGACCCCAGTAGCGAATGTGTACATGTTACCAAACGCCCAGCTCCCTTTCTCCCAGCAGCGAGGAGAACTGGGCGTGTAGGTTGACAGTTCGAGACGTGTAAGGTGTCTGTTATATTTTTTGAAGGTGTTGGAGTGGTTTTTGTTTTGTGTGTATTAATCTGTAACACCCATTTGCTTTCAGCAAACCTATCCGTTGATTACATACGTAATCCCGGGGTGTCTCACGGATAGCAAAGTGTCCACCTCTGGACAGGTCGGCTGCGGTGATTGAACCCTCGCCATAGACTTCTATGAAGTCTGAGGTTGCTGCTTCTACCACTTGAGCTATCGAGGCTCCATATATATGTATGTATATAATATATATATATATGTATATTATATATAATATATATATATATATATATATATTATATATATAATATATATATAATATACAGTATATATATATATATATATATATATATATATATATATATATATATATATATATATATATTATATATATATAATATATATATAATATACAGTATATATATATATATATATATATATATATATATATATATATATATATACTGTATATTATATGTATATATATATATATATATATATATATATATATATATATATATATATTTTATATATATTTTATATATAATATACATATATATATATTATATACATATATATGTATATATATATATATATATATATATATATATATATATATATATATATATATACTGTATATTATATGTATATATATATATATATATATATATATATATATTTTTTATATATATTTTATATATAATATACATATATATATATTATATACATATATATGTATATATATATACATATATATATATATATATATATATATATATATATATATATATATATTACTAAAGGAATTCATTCAAACTGGACGGTATCTAATGGAGTTTTTATTCAAAAGTTACTTTTGAATAAAAACTCCATTAGATACCATCCAGTTTGAATGAGTGTCCTTTTTAGTAATTCTACTAATGCACAGAACAATTGTGTATGTGATAAAGTTATATATATATATATATATATATATATATATATATATATATATATATATATATATATGTATATATATATATATATATATATATATATATATATATATATATATATATCACCCTAGGATCATTCCAAATTGAAAATAAATTGATAGGCAATGCAGTTTTTTTTTTTTTTTTGGTCATTCAAAGACTTGCTAGGAAACATGGTTTAAAGAACATTGAATAAGCGGGAGTATTTAAAAACAAGCAAAATTGTAATGAGTTTATTTTTCGTTCATCGTGCCCAGGAGCTTTTAGGGGTCAAAGTGCAACTCGGGAATACCTGGTTTTTTGTGACCCAGTCAGATGAAAATGGTGTATTTGCATACACGATTCATGTAACGAATCTTGTCAATCAAAACCCTGGAGGGTGGTAGTGCCGTCAGTGTATCTCAAGTGGTGCACTGTAGGCATTACTTAAGGGGCTTTGCAGTGTCCCTTCGGCTCCCTAGCTGCAACCTCTTTCATTCCTTTTACTGTACCTCCACTCATATTCTTTCTTCCATCTTACTTTCTATCCTGTTATGATAATTGATTCATGGTGCAACCGCGAGGTTTTCCTCCTGTTACATATTTCAAACCTTTTAATGTCCATTCAGATTCAGCGCTGAATGACCTCATAGGTCACGGCGCTTGGCCTAAATTCTATACTCTACTCTAGTCTTTAATTTAATTGAAATATACATATATCACCTGTATAAGTGATTTAATTTTGACATACACAATGGTGAGGGAGAGAGCTTTTTATAGAATAAGTTGATTATTATCAGCTGCTGTGTTGTGTACAGTTGCCATTGAACATTACAGTAATGCATAATTCCACAGGGGCTTTGTAAGTCTAGTTTTTGATGCAGTTAATTAAAAATGTTGCCAAGATGTCTTTCAGCTGTGGCTCATAGCACTCCATTAATGAAAATACAACATAACATAATCTGTTGAATTAAAGTGCAATTCTTCCTTTTGCTTAATTTACAGGATAAACAACATTAAATAATTATCTATAAAAATAATTGAGGATTCTGGACAATTTTTAGACAGGAATCATATATCAGAACTTACTTTTACACTGGTATATCCTAGTAAATTGTCATATATGTATGTGTATATATGTATATATATATATATATATATATATATATATATATATATATATATATATATATATATATATATGTATATATATATCTATATATATATATATATATATATATATATATATATATATAATGTGTGTGTGTGTGTGTGTGAATGGCTTTACTGTAATACCACAGTGTAATATGAATATAAGAAGGCCCATAAAACACTATTTGAACGTTGCAACCACATATTTCGAGCACTTCCTTCTGTGCCCCTGTTCACTTGATAAAATATGGACAGATGGAATGTTATAGAGTATATATACAAGCATATGTAGGTTTGGCATTAAGTCTCGATGGTATGCAGGTGACCGTTACCAAGAAGGAGGGAAAATAAACAATTCCCTGGTGGTTTTTGGCCTCATTAACTCCTGTTTTGCGATTCGTTTGGTGGTCGTGTTTCCTGGAGCCTGTTTGAGAAGAGGTTTAAGGATTAACCCGTCGATTTCATCCGCTTTCTAATGTCCTCCTGACAAGTTCATATTGTTGGTTTGATTGATGATAGCAGATTCCAGCATCTTTCTTTTGTATGTACAGCTACTTTTGAAAACCAGCCCGCCCTGCTCAATTTATGGAATGGCCTCTATCCCTGATATGTAGAAAAATCCCTGAACTCTCCGAAGTATACCGTACCGACCTTTTGTGCTCTGTTAATCTTTGCGAGAGGGACCTGCCCGTCTCTCCCACGTAAATCTCATTACAGTTGCTACACGGAATCTTGTAAACTCCGGCTTCTTCCCCTTTTTTATTTAAGTATATACGTTAACGAGCGAGCTCCCGATGGATGTGCGATAATGGAAGATAAAAAGGGATTGTTAGACCTGAGTTGTTCTGTGGCTTTTTGGATGTTTTTGTGTTTTTGTGTATATTGTCAATGGGCATTTGTGTCCGAAATAAAGCTTTTGAATTTTGAATTTGAATTTGAACTTAATGGCTACTGGTTTGGGATTTTTGTGCACGAGGATTCGTCCTCAGATTTTAGCAACAACAGTTTTTGTTCAGCACTTTGTTTTATTATTGTACATTGATCTCCATATTTCCAGCTCCCTGTACATACTGGAATGGTTTTGTGGAATGGAAGGGTGTAAATAAGCCCGCAGGCCGTAAAAGCGAAAAAATGAGGATTGAGTTTTATCCTGTAGAAGAAGAGTAAAAGTTCCTTAGGGTTTTCATTTTTTACTTGGTGTCTGTTTTCTTCATGATGGAATTTTCCTGAGAAATATTTTGTTGCGAGAGAGAGAGAGAGAGTGAGATAGTATTTGGAGAGAGAGAGAGAGAGAGAGAGAGAGAGAGAGAGAGAGAGAGAGAGAGAGAGAGAGAGAGAGAACCATTATTATAGAGAGAGAGAGAGAGAGAGAGAGAGAGAGAGAGAGAGAGAGAGAGAGAGAGAGAGAGACAGTTTTGGCGTTTTAGAGAGAGAGTGACCTTACCTTACCTTACCTTACAGACCTTAAGTTCGTTTGTTGCCCCAGGTCCCTCAGTGTGAGGCACCTTTGATGTCACCAGAGAATTGCTAATGCATCTTCCGGTATATTTTGCATCTTCCAATCTTGGATGGTCTGGGATGCATCTTAGATATTTGTGAGCTTATTCTTAAACACATCTATGCTCACTCCTGTTATGTTCCTGAGATGAGCTGCTAGCGCATTGAATAGACGCTGCATTATCGATGCTGGTGCATGGTGGATTAATGTCCTGTGTTTTCCTTAGTTTTCCTGGTATAGTTTTGGGCACTATTAATCTACACCTCTGCTTGCTCTTTCTGATATTTTTAGCTCCATGATGTTTTCATTAATTCCTTCTATCTGTTTCCATGCCTGGATTATCATGTAGCGTTCTCTTCTCCTTTCGAGACTATATAGATTTAAAAATTGTAGTCTTTTCCAGTAGTCAAGGTCCTTAACTTCTATTCTAGCTGCAAAGGACCTTTGTACACTTTTCTATTTGTGCAATATCATTTTGGTAGTGTGGGTACCATATTATATTGCAATATTCAAGTGGACCACGTACGTACGTTTTATAAAGCATAATCAGTGTTTGGCTTTTCTTGTTTTGAAGTGCCAGAACAACATTCCCATTTTTGCTTTGCATTTTGCCAATAGTGTGCCTATTTGATCATTGCATAACATACTCCTATTCAACATCACACCAAGGTCTTTAACTGCTTCCCTTGTTTGTGATTGTCTCGTTATTAGGTCCTATATATGCATATAGCATTCCCTTCTTTATCACCATAATTTGTTGATTCAAATTTATCAGAGTTAAATACCATCCTATTGACCTCTGCCCATTTATATATTGTTTAGGTCTCTTTGTAGCGAGTTCCTATCTTCATCACAAGTAATTTCTCTACTTATTCTTGTGTCATCGGCGAAACTCCTCACTACCGAGTCCTTAACATTACTGTCTATGTTCGCAATCATAATCACAAACAGCAATGCAGCTAACACCGTACCTTGTGGCACACCGGATATTACCGTAGCTTCATCCGATTTCTCATCTTTAGCAATCACTATCTGTTTTCTGTTTTGCAAAAATTCTTTTATCCATCTTCCAACTTTATCCACAATGTTATGTTTTTCATTTTTTTGTTTGTTAATATATTATGGTCCACCTTGTCAAAAGCTTTTGCGTAAAAGTCTAGGTAAAACCACATCTGTATCTTTTCGTTTATCATATTTTTATATATGCTTTCGTGGTGAGCTAACAGTTGGGTCTGTGTACTTCCTCCGGTACAAAACCATGTTGTCCTGTATTAAACAAACTATTTTTCATTAAATGTTTTATTATATTTTTTTATTACCCTTTCATAAACTTTCATATATGAGATGTCAGACTCACAGGCCTATAATTACTTGCCTCTAGTCTTGAACCACCTTTGAAAGTTGGGGTAATATATGCCAATTTATGCTCATCATAAATCTTGCCTGTATCTATACTTTGTCTTAATAATATTGCTAGCAGCTTTATGCGATTGAATGAACCACTTTCTTTTAACAAAATGGCAGGAACACCATCAGGTCCTGCTACTGATCCATTTTAATCTCATTAATAGCCTGCACAATATCGGCTTCAGTAATATCTATATCCGATAAATATTCACAATTTTCATCTCTTATTTCTGTATCATTATCTTCATTATCAATTTAGGTGTGAATTCACTCTTATATCTTTCTGCTAATATGTTACATATTTTCTTTTTTCATTTGTTAATCGCCCTTCAATTCTTAGAGGGCCTATTTCTACTCTTATTTTATTCATCTTTTGCATATGAGTAAAAAATTTTCGGATTTTGTTTGATATTTTGCAGGTCTTTTTCTTCAAGGTCTTGATTTTCTTTATCCTTTGACTGTATAATCTTTTGTTCTGCATTTTCTATCTTACTTTTTAGCTTATGACCATGCAGCTTTTTCTTTACAAGAGCTTTTTCCACTTTAAAATTTTCTACAACAAGATCCTTCTGTCTCTTGGTATGAGTGAAAGATGTTTTACTTTTCTTCTTTGGTATATATTTTTCCACTATTTTGGCATTACAGAGAGAGAGAGAGAATTTAGAGAGTTACACACACACACACACACACAGAGAGAGAGAGAGAGAGAGAGAGAAGAGAGAGAGAGAGAGAGAGAGAAAGAGAGAGAAAGAGAATTAAAATGTTAAAATAGAGAGAGAGAGAGTAATTTAAAGTTACAGAGAAGTATTTGATGTTACAGAGAGAGAGAGAGAGAGAGTATTTTGGCGTTAGAGAGAGAGAGAGAGAGAGAGAGAGAGTATTTGGCGTTACAGAGAGAGAGATTTTTTGGCGTTACAGAGAGAAAAGAGAGAGAGTATTTTGGTCGAGGAGAGAAGAGAGAGAGAATATTTTTGAGCGAGAAATGAGAGAGAGAGAGAGAGAGAGATAGTAGAGAGAGAGAGAGAGAGAGAGAGAGAGAGAGAGAGAGAGAGAGTATTTTGGGGTTAGAGAGAGAGAGTATTTTGGCGTTACAGAGAGAGAGAGTATTTTGACGTTAATGAGAGAGAGAGAAGTGAGAGAGAGAGTATTTTTGTTGATAGAGAGAGAGAGAGAGAGAGAGAGAGAGAGAGAGAGAGAGAGAGAGAGAGAGAGTGAGAGAGAAAGTGAGAGAGAGAGCGTTATAGAAAGAGAGAGGAAAGAGAGAGAGAGAGAGGCGGGAGTAGGGGCTGGAGATAAATCTTGCAAACGAAATACTTTGCAAAACCAGTGAAATAATGGAGAAAAGATGACAAATATTTCTATTTAATAATAATAATAATAATAATAATAATAATAATAATAATAATAATAATAATAGTGAAAAGGACCATTTAAGAGAAATGTTTATTCTCCTCTCGTGATTTACATCTCTGCAGATGTAGAGTTTACAAAAGACAGCGCTCAGATCACAAGCACACAGAAGATGACCCCAGGATCTGTCGAAAGCTGAGAGCACTTTTTTGTGAATTGTTTTTTTGTCATAATTTGTTTATAGTAAGAAGAAAGTTGAGACACGAATTCCTGAATGAATCGGTTTGTCCTCTTGTTAACTGGAACGCTATTATTCGTCTACTTTTTATCAATAATATAATAATAATGATAAAATGGAGAAAAAAGTCCGCAGTTATGTATGAGTAAGCATATTCAAAGATAAATCTGTAGAAGAGTTGGGAGTCTGTTCGATTCCCATTTTCAACCAGATTGAAAGGGGAATCGAACAGATTCCCGAAAGCTCTCTGTAGAGATTTATCTTTAAATATTTAAACCCATAACTATGGATTTGTTTTTCTCCATTTCAAGACATGCTACCATGAGTATTTTTAATAATAATAATAATAATAATAATAATAATAATAATAATAATAATAATAATAATAATATGTTCCCTGGAAAGATAATGTAAAGTATAGTAAAATGAAAATATTTAAAAGGACAAACTTCCCTGGACTTTTAACTCGAGATTGGATCCAGTTCTAGTTACACTGTTGAAGTCTGCTGCGACACCACTTAACATTCATCATATGCTGAAATAATAAACCAGGTCTCTTATTGCCTTCGGAAATCTGTTTCTAAATTTCCGATGCGATTCGAGCGTGGAAAATTGTGTTGAAAATCGCCCAGCAGTGAACTGCCAGTTAACTCATAACATCATAGTTCAGTTTTACTCAAGAACGAACACAATTTCTGCCATTTAATTAAAACCAGCAACAAACCATTACTTGTTCGACCAATAATACGTGGACTCTGTAACCTTTTTCTCACACTGATATCGGAAACTGTACCATTGCCCTGATATAAATCAGGAGTTTGGGATATATTCTCATTTTCAAATTTAATATTATTCTGGAACAGAACAGAATATAGAATTTAGGCCAAAGGCTAAGCGCTGGGACCTATCAGGTCATTCAGTGCTGAAACGTAAATTGACAGTAAAAAGGTTTGAAAGGTGTAACAGAAGGAACACCTCTCAGTTGCACTATGAAACAATTGTTAGGAGAGGGTGGAACATAAGATGGAAGAAAGAGAATATGAACGGAGGTACAGTAAAAGGAATGAAAGGGTTGCAGTTATGGGTCATTGGTGCCTATTGAAATTAAAGAGACCTCCAAAGGAATCACCGAATTCCTCTTATGAAGCCTCTTCCAGCCTCCCTTCCAGGTGACAATGGATGAATGACTCAGAAACCCGAAGCCTCGACCACAAGACGAGGCTCTGTCCGGCACCTTCCTGATTCTGACCCTGAATCCCGTCCGTTGTTTTTCTCTCAACACCGGAGGTTTTTTTTTTTTTTTTTTTTTTTTTTTGAACGGGCCAGGCTGCGACAATGGGAGCACTATTTGGTGGGGAAGAAGCAGTTGACGAACAAAAGGAAAGGGTTGAGAGAAAGAGCGGAGAGGAGAACGTGTGGGGCAGAGCAGCATAAAAGGACCCATCCCCCCTTGGGAGGGTAGTGCTGTCAGTGCACCTCACGTGGTGTACTGTAGGCATTACTTAGGTCTTTGCAGTCCCTTCGGTCTCTAGCTGCAATCTCTTTCAGTCCTTTACCTCCGTTCATATTTTCTTCCATCTGACTTTCCACCCTCTCTAACAATTGTTTCACAGTGCAACTGCTTTGAGGTTTTCCTCCTGTCACACCTTTCAGACCTTCTTACTGTCAATTTCCGTTTCAGCGCTGAATGACCTCATAGGTCCCAGCGCTTGTCCTTGGGCCTAAATTCTACATTGTAAAGGATCCATCAGAAATATTATAAAAGGAAGCATGAGCGTTCAGATTGCAGCATGCAAGAACTGTTGATTTAATTTCACATTATTGCCTGCCCTCTTATCAGTAAGCCCCTAAACTATAAGTAGCTCTTTGCGCTTGTCGTCAAGGACCCAAATAAGAGGTTCATGCAGTTTCGGGTTTCCCTTTTCTGGGCTTTAGAGGTTTAAATTAGAATCAAGGAAAGAAAGACCCAGTTGTGTATTTTGAATATATACTGCAAGGGATGGAAGGGTCCACTTGTTGTATTTGAAATATATAATCACAAGGGAAAGAAAGGCCCAGTTATTGTATTTAAAATAGAGGTGAGTTTTAAACGCTTTTAGCAAGTCATTTTAAATAGAACAGCGAATGATATGGCACCTGGGACGCTTCTACAATGTATTCATGCAATTCATGTCAAAGCACAGCAACAGTTCTTTTTCATTTCCAGGAGTTGTGTTTTTGATCGTGGGAGAAATGAATGGAAGCTGAAATATTAAGAAAATTTGAATCCAGTAAGAATCGGGAAACCACATTAAGTTTCGAAACGCAAAGTAAGGAAAGAGAGACGACACAATTTGGGAAATCAAATCCCTTTTCGAAATGATGCGAGGAATGTCCGTTAACAGGGAAGAAATCCACTTAAACCCTGAAATTCATTCCTCAGACAATAGGCTAGATAGAAATCCTCTCTCTCTCTCTCTCTCTCTCTCTCTCTCTCTCTCTCTCTC
Source organism: Macrobrachium rosenbergii (assembly GCF_040412425.1). NCBI lineage: Eukaryota > Metazoa > Arthropoda > Malacostraca > Decapoda > Palaemonidae > Macrobrachium > Macrobrachium rosenbergii. Next base: position 39,250,757 of record NC_089766.1, read on the forward strand.
TCTCTCTCTCTCTCTATGCCTATTGTTTTTTCTTTAAAATTAAAGTCGCGTTCCTAAACATTGAAACTCTTCAGCTTCCTAACAGATTTCTTTTATTTTTAATATTTCCAGTTTCATTTCTCCCGGTTTTCTATAGCTCTGCTTTTATTTGGTATCCACGGTGAAGATTTAACATTATTCTGGAAAATGATAGTTAATCACCTCAAGCAGCCTCCGACAGGGTTGGTTCTCCTTTGAGTAAGTATAATATGGTTAAATCACTGGCATCCGCTTTCGGCATCTTTCTAAACAGTGGGCTCGTCGCTGCCGGGATACCTCTTGCATATTACTAGCACTAGGCTAATCACCTTCCCTATAACAAATATATAAACTTTACATAGTTCACATTTTTTCAATGCTTCAGTTTCACTCCACTTTCCCCAGTCATCACTGTACTAACTGCAGATATTAGCCATTCCTCAATCTATTCACCACCCATACATTCATAAATGAAAAGAGAAACAAAAACCCGTGGCCACATGCAGTACACTGAAATAAATAGTAAGCGTTAAGCTAGAGCCTGATGTCGATGAAAACGAAATCTAATATTCACAGCGACCATTTCCTTGTTATCTCGACAATGCTTCAAGAATCCCACGGAATAAAACTCAATGAAGCCTCTTAGGAAGGACTACAGCCGCTTTTCACCTGTGTATGAAACGCTGTATTTCCCTTCTCCTGAAGACTCCAAGAATATTCTAAGTTTTATTCGGTCATTCTGCAAACAAGTAACTGTATTCATTCTTATCTCCATGTGAATAGGTTTCATCTACTGAAATAATAATAATAATAATAATAATAATATCCCCAGTAATTATGAAAATGGTGCATAATGATCCCGCTATGCACCATTTTCAAAATCAAAACAAAAAGACAAAATAATATCTCTAGTCTATATAGATGATCATCTGCATATCTAATGACCAATCATAAGTCGTGTCTAAGTTACACTCTACTTTTGCATCTGCATATTAATATTCTGATCTGCTCTTCCCCAAAACAATGTCCACCAGTCAGGACAAGAAAGCTGTGAAGGTTTATACGAAACTAAAATATCTATTTTGTAAACATTCGTCTTTCCTTCCAGAGCTACAAGGAAAAATATCGACCAGAAAACCCATTTAATAAGGGAAACATTGCAACACCTGACCCTGACACAAATTACTTCAGTCCACGTTGTTTTAGATGCTGCAGAGTTCAACTGTTACATAGGTCCAGCCCACGCAAATCTTTTTCACTGTAAAGCGTTCTAAGTCCGAACTTCTTTCAATGTCCAACTCCCTAGAGACTTTACTGATCAAGATGAATTTTATTTCAATGGACAAAACCACTCTAAAAACATCGCGACATGCGTACTAAAACTAGCCTATGGTTGTATAGCGGTTTTATGCAGCTTCAGAACTGTTATTTAGGCTGCCCACATTTACGACAGTTAAAAAATGACGGTTAACTTTACTGTCTAGCATCGCTGGAATATATTCCACAATAATTCTACTTAGTGAAGTAGATTCAATGTTTAGCTCTACACGTTTTACTGCCTCACTACAAATGTTTGTATAAATAATTATAATAAAAGCATAACATTAATGCTGATTTAATAAAATATATAAGGGGGCTGTCGGGTATTACAATTACGATCGTTTGAGTTTTTGCTATTTTTCGTTGTCCTACATTTACAGTCGTTGAGCATGAATACACTTATAAAAAAGAAACATGGAAACGGGCTAATATACACGGCCAATGAAAATCTGGAACAAAAGAGATTCGTAAAACAAATAGGCTAAAGAAAGTGAACACTGACCAGCACCTGAAGAGGTGGCTGTATAAAGTTCATATCCCATATACGTCGTCCTTACCGCTAATCATCAAGTATATTTGTTATTGTGTAACCACCAAAGGCTTTCCCTATTCCCAGTTCTTTTAGTTACCACTCAACACGGGGCCTCGGCCTAAAAACTGTCCTCCCCACCCCAAAATCCAGTGGCAGGGAGGACCTCAAGGAGATTATATAACACAGTGATGTCAAATGTACAATATCACGGTATAAATTATATTGGACTAGAATTTCGAAAAATCTCCTAAACAGAATTGTCCCATAAGTTATTATTTTTCAACTAAAAAGTCGTTCAATTCATTTTCATTACCAGAAGAAAAAAAAAAAAAAAAAGCGTGTGTAACGGCGCCTTAGACATTGTGCAACTCCAAGAAAATGTGGGAGCACTCATGGGCTGGGAGGCCTGTCCCCTGCTGCCCGCTAGTTAACCGTTATTCCTTCTCGATGTTATTTCTTCTCTGTAATGTTTGAATTCTTGTCCTTGACCACCTCCCAGAAACTACTATCCAACTGTTTTCTACTGAGAATGATTTTCAATCTTGATGCGATAGAACATTTGAATAACAAAACGTGGGATATGAAAGTAAGTTCATTTAGGAAGCCTACGATGCGATACGATGCTGTCTGTCAAA
>NC_089766.1:39260761-39313261 GCF_040412425.1 Macrobrachium rosenbergii
AATGATAAGGACGATCGATATTTATCTTATTTCAAATGCAGTAATATCCCGGAGTGTCCAAATGATCTGATTGTATGCAAATCCTTCATAAAGGAAAACTAGAACGACTTTTAAGGAACGCTGAATTGAAGGTTCAGTTTGAGAGAGAGGAAACAGAAGGCAATGAACCCTTCCAGTGTGTTACTCTGGTTGTTCTTGAAAGAACTTTAATGTCAGCACTCGATCATTTGGGCCAATTTGAATATAATGGCTTTTAATTTCTTGTTTTCCGTCACATTTCTGACTTGGTGTTTGTAATAGGATTATATTTGCTTGCGTCGTTTGCCACATTGAACGTGTGGGGGGAAGTGTCTAATATCTGGCTGCCATATCAACTTCTATCTCTCTCTCTCTCTCTCTCTCTCTCTCTCTCTCTCTCTCTCTCTCTCTCTCAATGCCTATCTCTCTTGTGTTAAAGAGTCATGGTGCTTTTGATTTCTGTTTTATTACTATTCTTTTTTATTTCTTGCCTTTTTTGGCCTCAGTTTTATCTTTCATCTTCTTCTGCTTCCAAGCTGAACATAAAGAGGATAAGGTAGTATGTAATATATCGTAGATTTTGCAAGGTATTTGTGTTTGGTGATGATCTTCAATGTCTAAAATGTTGTTGGTCAAGTGCTTGCTTGTAACTCAGAGATTTGAGTTCAAATCAGATGGGGATGAAATTTACTACCTCATTTGATTGCCAGTTACATTGTCATACTTTTATACATCTCTCAGGAGGTTGAAGACTGAAAAGAAACCCAAAAACCGGTATGTTTATAAGTGAAGTGAAAGGGTGATTTAGCGGATGAATAGGGTGTGTAAGATACGCCTCAAAGAGAGAGGGGCTCCAAAAAATAGTTGAGAGGAATAACTGTTTCTTTGTAAAGATGTTACAGGGAAATAAGAACTAAAGGACCATAACATTACCAAAGTATGCTGATGAAGGTGTAGGACAGGATTTTCACTGGGTAGTCAGACAGATACTTAGAAGGACTGGAGATTTTGATTGGGTAGTCAGAAAGAACTAGAAGGACTGGGGATTTTGATTGGGTAGTAAGAAAGGTACTAGAAGGACTGGAGATTTTGATTGGGTAGTCAGAAAGAACTAGAAGAACTGGGGATTTTGATTGGGTAGTCAGAAAGATACCAGAAGGACTGACAGCAGAAGAGCAGTATTCGTTTAGACAAAGAAGAAGGTGAGGGGACCAAGTGTATGATACCCTCTCAGCACATCTGGGACGCCCACATGATGAACGAACCCTGTCCCTGTCAAACTGCCTCTTCGAGTCTCCCTATGTTAAGGAGTTTTATGGAAAGTACTTTGTTGGTCCTCCTCATAAAAATATAGAAATACGGAAAAATCCTTAACAAAGATTTGAACAAATTTAAAGTTATGATTAATTTAAAAAAACAAGGATTTTTCCTGAAAATTGTTAAAGAAATATTTTGTCTAATACAGGAAAAACTTTGTAGGAATATAACAGTTACACAGCGAATAGGTTAAAAATAATTCATTTCAGCTGATTTCAGCAAGAAGCAAAGGAACAGGCAACAGGAGGAGCGATTGGTTAAAATAATGCAAAGCTGAAAATAGAGTTGCTTTTTATTCCTAAAGTCAAAACGACTAAACACAGCGAATAATGGATGACTACACTGAAAAGAACCGAAGTAACAATAGATCAGAGAGCCTGAGAAGCAAACAGAATAAAATAGAACAGAACAGAATAGAATAGGCAATTTAGGCCGAATGCCAGGTGTTGGGACCTATGAGATCATTTAGCGGTGTAAGTAAAATTGAGAGTAAAGGTTACGAAGGTGCAACAGGAGGAAAACCTCGCAGTTGCTCAAAGAAACAATTGTCAGAAGAGGGTCAAGGAAAGTAAGATGGAAGAAAGACTATGAAATGAGGGAGACGCAAAAGTAAAACTCTGAAAACAAAAATAGAAGAAGAAAAGACAAGACCTTGGTTTTTCGTGAAAAATAAAATGGATCAAAAATTATTTTATTAGACAGAACGACAGGCACGGTTAAACGTTTAACACTTAGTTATTATGCATTCTCTAATCAATTAAATGAACAATTCATGCTGGTAGCGAATAAGTATTTGTGAACATTTTCCTTATATCTCATAGTGATGAAAAAACCACAACATATATATATATATATATATATATATATATATATATATATATATATATATATATATATATATATATATATATATGTGTGTGTGTGTGTGTGTGTTTATATACACACATATATATATATATATATATATATATATATATATATATATATATAAAATATATATATATACAGTATATATATGTGTACATACACACACACACACATATATATATATATATATATATATATATATATATATATTTTTTTTTTTTTTTTTTTTGTAATTTCCACAATGGTCCGTGGATGAAGTATATAATAAGTCCTCACGTGAAAATGAAAGGAATTGGTACCAAGACTTTCAACTTTTATTCAAAGTCATCTTCAGGGTACTGAACAGAGTTAAGAGAATAACATATACAAAGAAAGCAATATGGGTCACAGATAACAATAAAATAAAATAAGTCAACAAGCTATTTAAGTATGTAAACAACATTCTTCAAAAACAAAAAACATACTTAGTGGAAATATGTAATTACTACAAATGCCAGTACAAAACTATCTGTTTGTAAAAAATCTAACAGCTTGTTTTACTCTTGCATCCTTAAGAATAAAGCTTTTAACAATTCGTCTATCTTAAAAGACCTTCGCTCAAATTCATATTACTAAAAGAACTAATGAGGCATCCTTCGACCAACAATCTGTCATGCAACGAGGAACTCTTAAAAACAACTGCAGCTGAATTCCAATCTATTGGGTGTTCAAAGTCTCTTACGTGACAAAAAATGGTGCTTGAGCTGGTTGCAACTCGTACATTATATTTATGCTGTGTGACTCTCATACTTAGTACCTTACCAGATTGTCAATATAAGGTAAATTACAAGTTTGAGCAATCAATTTTGTACACACCCTCCTGCTGGCATTTCTGGTTTGTTACAAAACAACAAATTCTTGATAGACGAAGTATTAATAAAAACAACATTTATTTTCAGACATTTCAGGCTACGTACAATCGATAAAAATTCACATCGGTATGGCAAAACTAAAATATTTTCAATGTCATAATTACTTGACCTATCATGACAATAAAATGTTTTTTTGGCACGTGAACACGCAAAGAAATGTAAATCTAACATAAATTACAAAGATTTTAAAATTATAGGCCAAACTCCTAACGAACAATATTTAGCAAACTTAGAATCACTCTTCATTAAACAACTAATTCCACAGTTCAACACCCAGTCTCAGCACCTCTGTATCTCTCCAGTTGAAGTCGAAGCTGAACCCGGCCAGAATTGTCACTCGGTCTGTGCCCTCAGCACCTTATGGTAATCACTCCTCCCTATCCTTTCAACTCAATTTACATACGTGTCAGCAAAATTTATCTTTTCTGATATACATGTACAAATATCCTTTAGCAATAAAAGCATATCATGAACGAACACACGAACGTAGCAGAATATAACCAATTACATATGCACGTACACACATACACACACACGCATCTCTTCTGCTTACCTGCCATCGCCCGCCCCACCCATTTTTTTCGTTAATACATATTTTTGAATGAACGCGGAAACTAATATTTACGTTTAAATATTTTCTCATTTTATTTCAGTCATTCATTTCATGTTATTAATCATATGAAACCTAAAATTATTTAACATTTTTGTCAGAAATTCTGCTTTATTTTCATTGTTCATGCCTATTTAATGGTTATGTCATTTACCTCCTTTTGTCCTGTTCCATTTGTTGGTCACCAATGAAGGACAACTGTTTGAAGACTAACCTTTACTTTGTCACTCTTGTGCTGACTCATTTGCATAACGTTTCCCATTGTGTCTTGCAAGTGCACATCTGTCTTACCCTTTGCTTATTACAATTCCGGTTCTTCTGTGACAGATGTCACAGCAGATGACAGCCCCCACGCTGCACTGAACTAACCTCTTGGAATACAAATAACTCCTTCAGGTGGAGGAGAATGTCAGCCTGGAAGAAGCCAGTGAGAGCCGCCCTCGAGGGGAATAGGATCACGAGGACTCCATTCCATCAGAGCGTTCACGTCTTGCTAACAATGGAGGCTGTGAAGGCAGAACTTGGCACTGGAGGCCACACTGGCACTGCAGAGGGAGGGTCCACAAGGTGTTCTTGCCTAACAAAGGGTCCCGTGGTGGGTAGTGCCATCAGTGCACCTCATGCGGCGCGCTGTAGGCATTACTCAAGGTTCTTTACAGAGTCCATTCGGTCTCTAGCTGCAAACCCTTTCATTCCGTTTATTGTACCTCCGTTCATATTCCCTTTCTTCCGTCTTACTTTCCAACCTCTCCTAACAATAATTGATTCATAGTGCAAGTGCGAGATTTTCCTCCTGTTACACCTTTCAAACCTTCTTTACCTTCAATATCCCTTTTAACGCTAAAATTAATGACCTCATAGGTCCCAGTGATTGTCCTTTGGCCTAAATAGTATATCCTATCTATCTGTTGTGTTTTCAAATTATCTGACATGTTAACTGAATAGTCTGGGTACCTGATTTTTGTAATGATGCACAGCCCTCCCTGTGGCAAACTAGAGGTTGAAAAGAACACAGGGACTTTTCTCCCCTCTTGAATCCCCTGTGGGTGTGATGAGCCTGATCGGACCAGTTTCGTTTTGTTTTGGGAATAATGATATAAATTACATAGACACTATCGTCAAGTACCAATCCTGCAAGTCAGCTGATTATCTTAATTTGTTTAAGGCATCAAAATATCAAACAAGGTGATAACTTGTAGCAAAGAACTTAATTACTATTAAGATAAAATAAGTAAAAAATGCACCGAGGTTTCTTCGACGCAGTCGAGTTTTCTGTACATCGTAATCGTGTTATGCTGTACGAAACCCTCAGCCACGGCCCATGAAACTCAGCCACGGCCCATAAAACTTTAAGCCACGGCCAGGTAGTGGCCTGTGTTGTTGGCACCCACAGCGGTGCCAGACGCACGATCATGGCTAAATTTAACCTTAAATAAAATAAAAACTACTGAGGCAAGAGGGCTGCAATCTGGTATGTTTCATGACTGGAGGGTGGATGACCAACATACCAATTTGCAGCCCTCTAGCCTCAGTGGTTTTTAAGATCAGAGGGCGGGCAGAAAAAGTGCGGACGGACAGACAAAGCCGGCACAATAGTTTTCTTTTACAGAAAACTAAAAACGTACCATGAACTTCAATGCACTTAGAGACAGACACTCTCACTTGAGAGAGAGAGAGAGAGAGAGAGAGAGAGAGAGAGAGAGATTAAAACAGAAATTATAAGGGGGCGAGATTTTTATCTTATTTCAGACACAGCAATATAATAACTGTGAAGGTCAAAGTCACATAAATCCCTCATATAAGAAAATGATGAAGTTTACGGAACGCTTTCTGAATGACAGCTCCAAAGGCAATTAACTCTTCCTGTCTGTTACTCTGGTTGTTTTTGAAGGCGTTGAATGTCAGCACCTGATCATTTGGGGAAATTTGAATATTTTCTTTTAATTTTTGTTTTCCGTCACATTTCACACTTGATGTTTGCAATTGATTAATATATGTTGGTGTTCTTTTTCCATATTGAACGTGTGAGGGGAAGTGTCTGATACCTGCTGTCATATCCCCCACCCCCTTCTCTCTCTCTCTCTCTCTCTCTCTCTCTCTCTCTCTCTCTCTCTCTCTCTCTCTGTCAGTGTGTTGAATGGTCCCAGAGATATTGACAGATGAGATTTTGTTTCCCAGTTTTATTACTTTTCCGTTTTATTTCTTTATCTTTTTTGCTTCAGTTTCATCGTTTATATTTTACTACTTTTAGGCTGGACATTGAAAGGGTGACGTAGTGTAGTATGCAAAGCGTTGCGGATCTTGTAAGGTGCTTTGGTGTTAGTGCTGCTCTTCGGTGTCTTGAAGGTAGTCGATCATACTGTTTTCGTAACTCAGAGAATCTTGAATTTCAATCAAGATCAACCGGGGCTGAAGTTGATTTTCTTATTTGATTGCCAGTTGCATTCTCATGCATACATACGGTTCTCTCAGCAAGTGTGAAGTTCGTGTCATTTGGAATGCCTTGCTCTGCAAGGTGTTACTGCGCATGTTTGTTACGTCGCTGGAAACCAATTAAATGAAGAGTTACTATGAAAAATTTCACGTTCGAAACTTCCTTTCGCCTGTGATTCGACCTGCGTCCATACACGGAACAAAAAGCCGTGGTTGTCGAGATGAAAAGGACTGCCCAAGGAAGAGCACCTTAATCCGGGTTGAGAGCGCTTCCTTGTTCTTCACTCTGGTAAGTTCAAATGCTGATTCATGAGTTTCGATCAAAAGCAGCCAGATGATGACATGCGCGAGACTGTCCTTATCTTAGAGGTGGACTAACCCTGCACTTTATTAATCCTGTTGCTCTACACCCTGTTGTATTAATCTACATGTAAGGGACAGAGCACTCTAACACACCTTCCTCTTCTACCTGTTAACCATCGGTGGTCCTTCTCATTAGGAGAATAATCACCCTATTATGTTCTAAACTCTGTTTCCTCCAGGAAACCCAGCTACAGACAGAAGTGACGTCCTGTAGAGATGGTAACCATATGCCATAAGGCCCCTGGTGGCTTAGATTCACCCAAATAAAATATTTCTGGTACGTAAGGCTGTCTAATATCAGTGGAAGCAGCAATTTTTCACGGCTTCTTAAGAGGTGTTAAGGCACCTCTTTTTTTATCTCTCACCTACAGTCAACATCATCCAAGCTCAAATGAACAGCAGGACCAACCCGCAACCAGATAACTTGAAAGGCTAAGTGGTTCCTCGCTAGTGTGTGTGTCTGTGAAGCTGTTCGTGTGGCAGAAATTAGGGCAAATGAATGAGGTACCAAAACGAAAGAACCAAAGTTATGGCCAGTACAGAATTCTGAATATTTTCAAGATCCACTCCTAGCACAGCAATTAACCAGGCACTCATCTCAACGTGATATCAGCCTGTGTCACATCATGGGCCATAGCATACAATGTATGCACAAAGTACACACTTGCTGCGACTGACATAAAATAAAAGTACTCTTCAACCAAAAATGCGATTCCCGCCTTACATATGTAGGTGATTAAGACAGCTCCATTAAATTAACATACTTGAAGTTTGTCGATGGATTGAATTTGCAGCTGAATATCAGTCAATACCAGTTCGAGAGAGAAACCAGAATTGTCATGCAATGCAGCAGTCAAGTAGTAATAAAAGTTCTTAAGACTAAGCTGAGTTTAAAACGGTCTAAGAGAATTTTATGTTGCTTTTAAAAGAAGGCTTTGGAACATAATTGCTACCAAAACCAGGGTCCAGAATTTCAGTTGATATATGAATCACTATTATCTTGGAGCATAGCTTTTACTTAACCTGAGAAGAATAACTTGGTTAAACAATTCACAGACTAAAGGTCATTTTCATTAGGTGCAAAAGTCTTGGAATGAAATTCCTGTAACGTCCTGAATTTCATAATGAAAAGGGGAATATCAAGCTGCCTTGAACGCTGTGCTGCCTCTTAATCATTTACATATTACTGTCCTCCCACGAAGTTCGTGTTCTGGATATAAGCTTGTATAAATCAGTGTAACATGACTGAATTGGGTACAGATAATTAATGCATACAATAAATACTTAACGCTTTTCATTGTAAATACATAATCTTATGTAAAGACGGGATCATGTCCAATTTCAGTTCATAGTAATATTTGTACACTTTAAATCATTGTTCATTACCGCAGTTTAATTAGACAATGATTGTTTTACATATTGATATATCATTATGGACATCATTAAACCAATTTTGTTCAAGACAGTTTATAGAACTTTACTATTGTATTATACCAATAAAAAACTTTAATATAATTCACTTCCTGTGTTCTATAAAAGTGAAATCCTGCATATATCAACATTTTGAGAAAAATGGTCAAGCTTTAGACAGATCGATGACGTGCTGTCGGTAATATGCAACCTAACCTCAATTGCCATTGTGCGTCAAAGCATTTTTTTTCTAAAAATATATTTATCAGAGTACATCAGTGCCTCATAATAAGGGAACTTGAAGGTGACGGCATGACGCCTACTGAGTGGGGTGGAAGCAAACGGAATGTTTGAAGACGTCTGAGTATTTAACAGTGGAAGAAGCTGTTTTATAAATAATGACTCTGGGATGGTCAAGTCTTGAGGGTTGGCAGTGTGACCGATGATACTAAAACCCTTGTTCTCAATGTAAGTTTTGCGTTGTTTAGAATGCTTTCTGGTATTGGAGTGCCCTGGGTTTAAGACTCTGCTCCCTGTACGAGAAATTACTTCCCGATGTGAATCAATGAGTACCTTAAGAAGCCTCCTGGTGGAGTCCACGTACATCCCTGACATACTCAAATATATTTATAGACAACACCATAGGGCATATAAGGACGAAATTGATCTTTTAGGGGATTTTTAGGAATTAAGTTGACTATATGGCTGTGATGTGTTCATGAATAATTTGAGTAAATCATTTCCGAAATGTTAGATCATGGATACATGGGAAGCTTGTGTGAAAATTAATTTTTTGTGCAGTTAAACTTTAGGTCTTGTACTAAAATGTTTATTAATTGATGTAACTTTTTATAGAGTAGCCGGGGTGGAAAACAGTTACCTTTAAAGATTATAACTAGAAATAAAGTCTCACTGTGAAAACCATTCCCGTTAAATGAGAGGCCTGCAGTCTATGGAGTGTAGAAATGATATAATGCTTCAAAACAAATTTACTGAAATTATTCAGGAACATTTCTTGGCCATCAAAGTCAACAATTCCAAAGAAATCCTTTATTATAGTCTCTTTGTTTAAAGTAAAAGATCAACTGTGTTCATATATGTCCTACAGTGTTATCCATAATTATACTTGCCCTAGATATATTTAGGATCTACCAGTAGGCTTCTTAAGGCGAGCACTGATTCACATCGGGAGTCAGTTTTCGCACAGGGAGTAGAGTCTCGAACCCAGAGCACTCCAATATCAGGAACCACTCTAAACAATGCATACCCTATATAGAGAACAAAGATTTTAGTATCGTCGGTCATACTGCCAACCCTCAAGACTTAACCATCCTGGAGTCATTATTTACATAACATCTTGAATCATTATTAAATACTAGGGTGTTCACCTCCAATGTATTTGGCTGAACCTCCTGCTGTGGTGTTTTGTTTTCAGTTGGTTCCTTTTTGCCTCACCTCTAGGTTAGATGTGTTTTACCTCATTTATTCCTAATTTTTGTTATAAATGTTTTTAAGTTGTACTTATGTTTTTGTCTCTCTTTTTTTATGTGCAGCCCTGAAGATGTAATTCTGTTTAAACTATGAAATGTCGGCAATAAAATTATATATATATATATATATATATATATATATATATATATATATATATATATTTTTATATATATATATATATATATATATATATATATATATATATATATATATATATAGGTATGTATGTATATGACTGTAAAATATTTCCTGTTAAAACAGAAATCCACCTAATAAAAAAGCCCATAAAGACAGGAACAGTGTAGAAGGCTACAGCTATATTTCGGAGACACTGTCTGTCTCCCTCAACAGGTAGGTAATGAGTGAAATAAGAGTTACGGAGCAGTGGTATTTATACAATGAAGGAATGTCTCCGAAATAAAGCTATAACTTTCTATACTGCTGGTGTTTTTATGGGCTCCTTTTATTAGATGGATTTCTGTTTTAACAGAAAATATTTTACAGTCATATATACATACACATATATATGTTTATATATATATCTGCATATATATATATATATATATATATATATATATATATATATATATATATATATATATATATATATATATATATATATATATATATATATATATATACACACAAGATTTGTCAAGCTCTCGATCAACCTGCGTCATAAGGGGCATTGTCCCACCTGCTCTTCCATCATGCCTACAGTTTTCAACCACCTGTCTGTTCACTTGTTCATTTGGGTTCTTCTTTTGCCAAACTAACATGATGTAAATTTCTGCTACTGTGTACTGTACTAGCCCTCCTGAAGATTTCTAATTAAGATGAAACCAGTCAAGAGTCATACGTTTGGTTTCATTTTCCTCTGTGGTATTTAACATTATCATGTGTCCCCGTGTGCTCAACGATATATATATATATATATATATATATATATATATATATATATATATATATATATATATATATATATATATATATATTATATATATATATATATATTATATATATATATATTATGTATATATGTGTAATATATATATATATATATATATATATATATATATATATATATATATATATATATATATATATATATATATATATATTCTGAAAATTTAATGAAACTTAATTGAAAAATTTTCAAAATTAAATCCAGAAATTTGCAAGCAAACTTAGCAATATGGAAAGATAAAAGGAAGAAACCTTCAGTGACATAAAGAAACAAATGCATCTTCAAAGCAAAAATAATATATTAACATTAATTCTCTAGACTTCAGAGGATTCATTTCTCTCTCGAACGGAAATTTTTATTTCTCGGTGAAACTTTCGACTTTAAGGGTTACAGGAAATAAAGTATCGTTATTTTGGCAGAGGCGAATGCGAAGCATATAGCAATATAAATATTAGTTATGACATTAATCAATAAAAACAAATATCGAAAACAAAATGGGACAGAAAACCTTTTTGGAATTTCCTATGAAATAAAAGTATATTGCAATGACCACCAGCTATGGAGAATATGCGACCAATGCCTGTTGTATCCCCATAGAAGAGGCAATGCTGTCAGTGCACTTCATGCGGTACACTGTAGGCATTACTTACGTTTCTTTGCAGCGTCCCTTCGGCCCCTATCTGCAACCCCTTTCATTTCTTTTACTATACCTCCTTTCATATTCCCTTTCTTCTATCTTACTTTTCACCCTCTCACAACAATTGATTCATAGTGCAACTGCGAGGCTTTCCTCCAGTTACACCTTTCAAACCTTTTGCTGTCAATTTCTCTTTCAGCGCTGAATGACCTCATAGGTCCCAGCGCTTGGTCTTTGCCCTAAATTCTATATTCTGTTCTGTTCAATACCTGTTTTATTATTAAAGAATTCGAATGATTTCGATCTGATACTTCCCAGAAACAAATAAAAAATATGATAGATCTACTCAAGTTCAGCTGATAGGGATTCAGATTTTACTTCTTCTACGCAGATTAACTTGAGTTCTGTAGCTTCCATTCACATTTCTATGAGAATTCTTAGGCACCAAAACCTAAAATATGATCCTGGCAACCAATAATATAACGATTCAACTGTAACATTTCCATCACTCCTCCAATAAATATTTATTATCAGAAATGAAGTATTGCAATGATGAATACCTCTCACCCATTAATAGTGTTCATAATGTGTGTCTGCGACAGCAATAATAATAATAATAATAATAATAATAATAATAATAACGAACTCAGATGCGATCAAGAATTGTGAATGAGAGAAGGCTTCCGTAAGAAAGAGGCAGAGAAAGTGAATAAAAGACAATGAAAAGAAGCAGACTGAATAAAGGACGGATCTACATATTTGCAGGTTTCTTTTCTAAAACACTGGGCATTCAGCTTTCACTTCCATTTCACTATAAAAATCCTTCCGTAGGAAAGATCTTAGACAGAATAAGCTCTCCTAAGGATAAACTTTTTTGTGAAAGTAAAAAAATACAAATGTAAAGTAATGATGAAGAAAAAATACACATGTAAAATAATAAAGGAAAAATGCAAATGTAAACAAATAATAAAGAAAAAATTACAAATGTAAAATAATAAATAAATAAATAAAGATGAATAGGAGCAACCTAGACAAGGCAATAAAAGATTATTTAAAGACAAATAATTCATGATGATATGAATACGTTGAGGCAAATAATATAAAAAAGAATATGCCTCACAATATATCGCCAAAAAACCTAAAGGAAAGAGTGGACGTGAAAGAAATATATCGGTATACTGTCGTAAAAGAAATACGATTTCTAGGGAAGGAAGGAAAGAAAGCAGGGACGCGTGTCCCCTCGACACAACCATCCACAAAAAGAATATTTCCATTATTCCTGCTCCGAAAAAATTAATAAATAAATAACTGCCTGTAATATAAAAAACGAGAAAGCCTTTCCTGGAATAACTAATATTAATAATGGAAATTCAAGGGAAAATGGCCAAAAAATGAGAATCCAAAGTAGAAAAATCATTAACAAATGAATAATGAAAAACTGAAGACGAAGCAGAATTGGAAGGAAAGTAGAGAAAATGAGGTTTAGTCCACCAATAATTAATATTATTGCGTACATGGAAAATCTTGCAGTAGAAAATCAAGTATATGAGAAGAGGAAAGAGAAAGCTGGTTCCAGCAATAAAAAAAAAAAAACAGACATGAATACATGGGCTTAAAGAGAATACAAACCGAAGATGATGATCAAAAGGAGAAGACAGTTAACAGAATAATTCGTGAGAAAATACTAACAAATTGTAGGAAATAAAAGGAAAGCCGAGAATTGTGTCTGAATGAAAGGGAAAAACAGAATTTAGCAAGAAAAAATACGTCAGGAAAATCATCTGAAAGCAAGCTAGAATTCAGTAGCAACAGGAGACGTCTTTCTTCTAAGGGGACAGATCTTTAAAAACTGGAATGGAATGAAAGGAAGATAGAATTTTGGTTAAAGGCCAACCACTGGGACCCAGGAGGTCATTCAGCGCTGAAAGGAAAATTGAGAGTAGAAAGGTTTGAAAGGTGTAACCGGAGGAAAACTCCGCAGTTGCACTATGAAACAATTGTTAGGAAAGGGTGGCAAGTAAGATGGAAGAAAGAGAATACTAACGGAGGTACAGTAAAAAGAATGAAAGGGGGTTGCAGCAGCTAGGGGTTGAAAAAGCGCTGCAAAGAACCTTATGTAATGCCTACAGTGCACCGCATGAGGTGCACTGACGACTCTACCTCCCTAAGGGGTTTAACAGACGGGGAACAGGAAGAACGTCGAAGATATGAAAATGGATGAAATCCATTTTCGGCTGAGAAGACTCTGGGTGCTGGATGCCGCTCATCCATCCCTTCACTGATAGACACCAGGTGATGGTTGTGGCCATTCCACAAATCCTTTCAGGTGAAGACCCGATTTTTAAGAATAAAGACAGACGAATGGGCGACACTCGATGTGAGAAGGAAACAGATCCTGCTGCTTGAATCCAAACTAACATCATCTCTTCAGTCAAATGCCTTTGGCAAGGGGAGAGAGAGAGAGAGAGAGAGAGAGAGAGAGAGAGAGAGAGAGAGAGAGAAGTGGGCGTGTGATTGATTCGAGAGTGTGCCTGGGTGTGTTTGACTCGACGATTTATTTCCATAAAATAAGGTCAAGGTCAAACCACTTGTATATTATAACCATTCTCTCTCTCTCTCTCTCTACTGTCATTTTTTGCGTCTTACAATGATGAGAAATATATATATTTTTTTTACTTTCTTATATAAATGCGTTGTTTATGTACTCCATTCGAATTCTCGCTCGAAAGAACAGAATAGGACATAAATAGAAACCTTTATCTTGGAGATAACTATAATGACGTTATTATATAAAACGTAGTTGAATGTCCCCTTACCTGTTCAGTGTCTGTCTAGTGTTATCAGGCTTAGTTGATATGGGAAATATTACACTCACCTTCTACTTTTGGTGTATATTACTACAAGATTAACTTCTCTTCTCGATAAGCATCTGACGCGTTAGGAGTGAAAGCTCATATGAGTGTCATTAAAAGTTTAATAATCCAGTGAAATAAGCCTGTTGTCTGTCTCTCTCCTCCGCCTCTCAAAGGTGGACGACTACTGCTCTCTTAATGATGTGACTTTTCAACCTTCACCGACAGTTGCTACACAAGTTGTTCTTCGAGGATTCTAACCGAGAGCTCCTGCTACAACACTCCCTAATAAGTTTTACGGGACATCTTCAGTATTTCAGCGAAGGAAGTAACTACCGACCTTACTGCCGGCAATACGATTAACGAAGACAAAATGCCATCAAGAGAAAAACTAAGTGAACCCAACAGAAAGCCAAGGAAACAAGTATGTGATACTAAAAAGCCTTTCCGTCTTCACAGAAAAACATCTGCCTGAGGTCATTTTGTACTTTTCTTGGGATTATTTCGTAGTTATTCAGTTATTCAATTTGACGCCTGTTCTGTAGCTAACGCCTCGGTGAGAGTCCAATCTCACTTGTGACTAACCTCCGTGTGGCGCCGACGTACTTCCCAAGATTACATCTAGGGCAATTAAATAAATATACGAATCCTGAGGTCATTAGTGGATCAAGTTTCTCCTTATGTTTAAATAGAGATCTAATACTCATTGGGTTGCAGGGTATTAGCTTTAATTCAATTGCAGGTAAAAATTTCTCGACTAACAACTTCAATTCACGATAGAAATTTAGGTCATGAATAAATGGGACACTTGCATATAATCGGGAATTGAAGTTGCTAGTCGAGAAATTTTTACCTGCAATTGAATTAAAGCTAATACCCTGCAACCCAATGAGTATTAGATCTCTATTTAAACATAAGGAGAAACTTGATCCACTAATGACCTCAGGATTCGTATATTTATTTAATTGCCCAAGATGTAATCTTGGGAAGTACGTCGGCTCCACACGGAGGTTACTCAAAGTGAGATTGGACCATCAAACCTCCAGCAGACAAGATATACACAAATTTCAGTGGAAAAGATTTCAGTTTTCCTGCACTGGAAACTTATCCGACATGTGTCCAACAAACAAGGTAACAAAACTGTCAATGGCATCAGATCAGTTCCCCAAATTGGGCAATTAATCTGCAAGCCTCCTGCGTCCACTGGAAAGCAGTCAGTGGAAAAAGGGATCAAATCACCTACATTGGGTCACGTAACCAACATCTGTCCTTCAAACAAGGTGACAACAGAGTATACATAAAATGCTTCAGCCACCCAAACTTGTGTACTTACTGAAATGAGTGGCCTGCAGACAGGGTGGCAAAATAGTCAATAGAAAATTGTTGGGGTTTCCAAACCGTAAAAACCCAAGCATTGTGTGCATGGCCACTCATCTCTTAGGTATAGTCAAGTACTTCCATGGAAGAGCTGATTTGGTAAAGTCCAACATTTTCTGGATTTGCGTTTTCTTTTTTAATTTTATTTGGGTGCTTTGAAAGATATTCATAACTGACAGAGGTGTCCTTCTTGGTAAATATTTTCATGTTATGTCCCTCTAAGTTGTCTAACTTTCCTTTGTCCTTCACACCTTTGTGTGCAATTACGCCCCCCCCCCCCCACAAAAAGCCATTAAAAGTTCCAGCAGTCAATTTCAAATATCTCAGTGGTAGCAGAAGCTATTTCTCTAGAATTGTGTGGATCTATGAATGCTATCAAGGGAGACTATACGTGAAATCGCTTAAAGAGACAATAAACAAGGGGTAGGTACTGGATACCGCACGACCATTTAAGGCTGCTGTTGGTAAAGAAAAAATAGGGGAAGGGGATAGAAAATGACCAGCTAGGTCTCGAAGAGACCAAGTCCATTTAGTGGCTTTGAATTTGAATGCAGAATTTATTTTGTCAAACTAGATATTTTATTTCACTAATCACTTATGGGGACAATGCACATCGCTATCATTAAAGCACAATGCACATGATTATCATTAAATTTATGACTAAATTTACTAAAAAAATTATTTTAAAAACTCACCCAAAAGGTAGGTGACTTAAAATAAAACTATGTTATAAACAGAACATTATCTTTATCATTTAAGAAAAAATCTTTGTAAGAATATGTCGTCCCCATTCAATCATGTAGTAAGAGATGCACAAAAGCTTTAGAAAGGCAAGATTCACCAAAGCCACTTTCCACGCGAGGCAAGTAAGTAAGTAAGTAAGTAAGTAAGTAACTCTCCTCCTCTGCCTTCTGGAAACGAGCTTAAAAGGCCGAGTGCATCCTGGAACTTCCTTGAGGAAGAAAACGACCAAATGAAATAATAATATCCTTCCAGAACTCTGCTGTCAGAGAACATTTCGGGCCTCTGTCGTCCTTATTCTGTTGCAGAGGCTTTCAGGGCACCTGGAAGCTCTAGGGTGGAAGTTACTTCGTTTTTGGGCCAGTTTTACTCTCTTTTCCATATAATCAAGACACGGCAAGGATTTTGGCTAGCCATTTCTTTTGCAATAATCTGACTTTAGATCACTTTGATCTAGGCACCATCTAATAAATTTATATCTGATTTTCTTTATATTAAAAAATTATAAATCAAAACGAACATATAATTATCATAGGTTGATAAAAAAAACTTGTGATTGATATCAAAAGGGTTTATATTTTTTTATATATGGTCATCTATTATTCCTCAGTCTCACCACACAAATATTTATTGCAAATGAACCATCCCATTTATAATATATATATATATATATATATATATATATATATATATATATATATATATATATATATATATATATATATATATATATATATATTTATATATATATATATATATTTATATATATATATATATATATAAATTTATATATATATATATATATATATATATATATATATATATATATATATATATATATATATATAAAGCTATTCCTATAATTATACATATTTAAATACACATGCACACACACAGACATATATATGTTTACACAGATATATATATATATATATATATATATATATATATATATATATATATATATATATAAAGCTATTCATATAATTATACATATTTAAATACACATGCACACACACAGACATATATATGTTTACACAGATATATATATATATATATATATATATATATATATATATATAAATATATATATATATATATATATATATATATATATATATATTTTATATATCATTTATATATATATATATATATATGTGTTTATACACGCGTTACATATTTTCATATTCACAGACACTAATATCCATTCACTATACCTTGGGAACAAGTTATACTCAAGGGGAATCATAACTGGTAGGTCCTTAGTCGCCGGCGGAGTTGAATGATAGATGAGAAGGCCATTTGCAAGCACACAGGAAGACTTATAGGGCAGTCAAGAAGACAACGACAGGGGAAAGAAGACATGTAATAAAAACAGAGGGGAGGAGACGAAAAGGAACTTTAGAGAAACTAAAGCATTCTACACAGATTCTACACAGAGGTCAATGCAAAGATTACGATTAATTGATAAATTTATCCTAGCCTACTGCCCACCAGTCAACCCAACTGTAAATGGGTACCAACATCTGCTTGTGCCGAAGAAGAGGGTACAAGGCTAACAACTTCATCACTCAAAACTACCTGATAAACCAGAAAGCTGCACTTTTCCTGAAAGCTGTACTTTTCTGAAACCTGCACATTTCTGAAAGGTGTACCTTTCTGTAAGCTGTGTCTTTCCGGTGCTATGTTGTATTGTCGCATTCTAATCCTTGATCCCCTTTCTTCTGCAATGAATACGTTAATCTCTTGAATGTGTTGGATTTTTCGTACTTCTTCTCATGAAACTTTATCTAGAAAATTATATAATTTTATGTACAGAAAATCACCAATAAGCGTCACACTTTCATAGCTCAAAAATATTATATTGTATATCTGTGTGCTTTATACCTGATTAAGGAAACGCCTCTACGTTGATTTTATTTCGCCCTGTATAAAATGTCTGACAAAGGATCTGAAACGCTGCGGCAGATGCTGTTCTCAAATACAATGAATAAATTAACAACATATAACTGAGCTTCCCAAGATCAGCTTTTCATAATGGAAACTGAGTGCTTTCTTGTTATTCAACAAAGAAAATCCTTAATCCTTGAAGACATTTCATTTCTCTACTTATATATTACACTCAACGTTAATACGAAACGACTAGGATACTGTATAAATGTTCCCCTCTTGACTAAAGCTTCCAAATTAAAATAATGCTTGGCTAACTATTCATGCAAAATTGATACCTGGTTAATTTTATGTGGCTTTGCTTATGAGTTCCTAGAAGAATTATTCCTTTACTTAAATATACATGGAAGTTGATCCGCATTCCTTTATGAAAGCAACGGCAGCTGAATAATAGGAGAATGTAGACTGCAATAATGGTTTTGTGAAATTCGCACAGAAATCACTGGATAAAGTTTCTAACTCAAAAGTGTTCCGGCTTCATATTGGAATATTATGTAATGGGTTGCGAGCCAAAGCACAATGTTTTCATCAGCACAGGATACGAGTTACTCATCAGTTCTCAGGTTCTACTGTTTTCAGTGAAAGGAAATTATGCTCCACATTATATAAAGGGCTTCGGTATTCCGAAAAGTAATAAGAGGAAAAAGTCGTTTTTTAATTAACTACGTGTACCACATGGTAAATATTAGCTATTGTGATGAGGTAATTGTGTGTGTATTATCCAAGCCTCTTCATGCCTATAATTTGCATACATGTGCACACAAACGGTTCAGTAGTCATGAGAATATGAATGTAGCAGTGGCTTGTATTTTCTCGTACACCTCCCTTTTAGGAGAAAAGGTTTAAATGTTGAAAAACGTTTGGACGTGTTATTAATAGTCACACTGATACCTTAACTTCTCGATTTTCCTGTGAGACACGACTGAAGAAGCCACTTTCATGCTAGTATGACTGACGTTCCTTTCAGCCAACTATTCCCAGCTGATACTATTACATACTATTCTCCCCTTGGTTGGGCGAAGGACATGTACAAGCCATCTCCCATTCTTCAGTACCTCATCTCCGTAGGGCACTTCCGTCATTTCCCTAATGGTGTTATTTCTATATTTCTAAAACTGTCCAAGTATCTGACAACTAATATTTTTCTTAAAGCTTTATTCACAAATTAACTAAATCTTTTACACAGTTTTATGAGCGTATACAAATATAAATTGTACTTGACTAACAAACATACATCTTACTTTTGTTCACAGTTTGTCTATCTAATTTCCAAATCTGACTCAGGCTGCCCGTTTTGCCTTTGTGTCCTCAGCAAATTCCAACTATAGGGAACCTGTATTGGATATTGTCCCTAAATATTTGAGACTCAGTAATCCCCTCTCTCATCAGTTCTATTGCCTCCTTTTGTGCAGACTTTGCCCTCATTTTTTATATACAATTTACCCTAATCCCCATCTCTCTAGGTGTGTGATAAAAGTCTACCAAGCTGGCCTTGCAAATCTTGTAGTGTTTACCTGACTGAATCAGCTTCTGCATATTCTGTCTGTCATCTTTCTAGCGTTTGCTCCACTCTAAACTTGCTCTTCCTTTCCATCTACATTTTCACGGTTAACTTCAATTAGTTTTCCATATTTAAGGTTAGCTTGAATTAGTTTTCCATATTTAACGTGAATGCGGAGAACTCTGTAAAGCCTCTCAGTGGAAATAACATCATCTCATCGGTGATGTACTAGAGAAACTGAAGGATTTTGAACGACTTTTGTTCTATATAATTTCTCTGTATAACAAAACCACCCAATTCTTTCATCAAATGAAGAATGATGATTTATAGCATACAAAAATATTTGCAATATTTTTAAGATTATTAAATCAGGGATCCTTGATTCACAGTGAATCATTTCTGAACTTTCGTGATAAATCCGTAGCCCAGATTAGAATCATTCTTGTGCTGCCACTTTCAATCTGCTTCCCATACATCTGTCTCTGTCTCTCTCTCTCTCTCTCTCTCTCTCTCTCTCTCTCTCTCTCTCTCTCTCTCTCTCTCTCTCTCTCTCTCTCCTGCAAACCTATTTCTGATTTCATCTTAACTTTCTCTAATGCAGTTTACGTAAAGTTTTTTTTTAGCTGTTATCCTTTCTTCTGATACTTAAGGAATGAGCAAAGCGATATTTGAAAACACTTGACTTAAATTATTATGACATATTTCTAATTCTAAGTTTGCGAAGCCACAACAGTTGCAAAAATCGTCAATATGACGATACGCATTTCTCACTAAATATAAAAATTCACAATAAACTTTATTATATCTTGCTGGCCGACCAATTTCCAATCATATGTCACCTCAAAACCTTTCAAAGTATAATGAGTGAATTCAGTTCTCCTGTTTTCAGTAAAAACAATAAAACTGGAAGTGAAGATCCTATGTTTTCAGGAAAAACAATAAAACTGGAATTGACGATCCTATGTATGTTTTCAGTAAAAACAATAAAACTGGAAGTGAAGATCCTATGTTTTCAGTAAAAACAATAAAACTGGAAGTGAAGATCCTATGTTTTCAGTAAAAACAATAAAACTGGAAGTGAAGATCCTATGTTTTCAGGAAAAACAATAAAACTGGAATTGACGATCCTATGTATGTTTTCAGTAAAAACAATAAAACTGGAAGTGAAGATCCTATGTTTTCAGTAAAAACAATAAAACTGGAAGTGAAGATCCTATGTTTTCAGTAAAAACAAACTGGAAGCGAAGATCCTATGTTTTCAGGAAAAACAATAAAACTGGAAGTGTTTTTTCAATAAAAACAATAAAACTGGAGGAAAAACAATAAAACTGGAAGTGAAACTGTATATTCCATCCAACGGCTTTTATTGCACTGAGCTGGACAACTAATCTGAAAAGGTGTTTTGGAAAATTCATGAAACTGTGAAAAGTGAAAAGTACTTCAGATAACTGAGGCCAACAGTCACGAGATTAAACTGAAGGATTTACAATGTGTTTGAATTGAGGAGCCAAATAACTGAGGCCAACAGTCACGAGATTTAACTGAAGGTTTTACAATGTGTTTGTATTCAAGAGCCAAGACCTTTGAGACAGTTGAAACATTTTCTTACATAGATAAGTTAACATACAGTCATACACAATTAATGTCAAACCATTTTATACAAGCAGTTTGAGATGACAACGGTATGAAGAATAAAATACTTGAATGTAACTTACATTAAAAATCTACCAAAAAGGCTCGAAAAGTCATAAGAAAAATATCAAGGTTAAATTTTGTCACATTTTTACTACGGCCTTCAATGACTGGAGAATAAATAGATGTGGAAGCTTGGCAGCAGAAGATAAATCAACTGCTGACGTTGTGAGCCCAAAGGTCTTAAATCGATAAAGGCTGGTGACGTCAAGCAGCAGAAAAACGTCAAAGTGAAGATATGCAAAAATATTAAGCGGTTGATATATTGATTCATTTAATAAACATCTCCAATTTCTCTGATGAGTAGTTCCCTTTATGTGAATTTGTAATCACACATGCTCATAACAACCATGCAATATATACTGTATGTATGTGTGTGTGTATATATATATATATATATATATATATATATATATATATATATATATATATATATATATATATATATATATATATATATACATATATTTTTTTTTTCCAGGCAGCATTTCTCTCTCTCTTGCATTCTTATTGTAGGCGATCACCTTTGTGGCATTAACTTCTTTGATGCAGACTTTTTCATATTTCCTGACTTCTGTTTTTAATACGTGTTCAAAGTTCTGGATAAGTAGAGTCGTGGTGGGTTTTCCATTTATTAAAAATTGCTACAGCTGTTTCGCCGGAATCCCAGGCTTTTTCAAGCAGAACTAATACATTGAGATTCTACCTTTCTATTCATACCAAGCCATCGGCTGTAAGTGGATTCTGGGAGTTGCTAAAGTTTTTATTTACCATGTTTAATTTACAATACATTAGAGTGGTTAGTAGTTAACATATTTACATAATGTGTTATTACATAGTATATGATGTTATTAGTTTTACACTCTATTTCTATTTCTTATGAAATTACTGATTTCTTCGGTTGTGGCATTTGGATTTGGGTGTGTCGCTGTTCTCCAGGGGTGACCTTGACCCTGATTTCTGGACCGTGCAAAGGGTAAACTTCTTTTGGCTTCCAGCTGTGTGTTTAAACTAGGCTTATTTGTGGCTATGCATACTGCTTCTGTGATTGCATTTGTATTTTATTTTAGTGTTGTCTATAAGGTCTTGTAGCAATGGTTTCTTGTCATGTTTGTCTGTATAGTGTTGGAAAACCACTCCTGTGTTTCGGTGTGCAAGTAATCTCCAATTGAGGTAGTGGGTGTTCTGCCAATGTAAATTTCTCTGGAAAGACTACATTCCTCCTCAGGGCAAATAAATTCATAAACTACATTGGTAGTCATCTCCTTCGGTGTGGTTGTGCATGTGCTATTTCTCATTACCAGTGATGCCAGTAAGCGGGGTTTGCAGTATACTCGTACGTTCATGTTGGTATAAGGGGCTCGTGGTTTGATGTTCTTCCTAATAATCTTCTTGATTATGTTGCTGCTGTTGTTATATTCATTGTTAAAGTTAGTTTGGTAGTATATGGTTATCTGTTGTCATGTCTTCTGATCACGTTGGTCTGTGGTGGTGTCTTGCTGGTAGTATCGGTCAAAAAACTCACATTTCTGATTGTATCATCTTCAAATCCATTGTTAGTGAGCAGCTTTTGTATTCTGTCTAATTCCAGGTGTGTCGTCTTCCACATGGTGCAGTGGGTGAAAGCCCGCCGTACATATGTACAGATCATGGACTGATTATTTATAGGCCTCAGGGCATTCAACTCTCGCATTCAGGCAGCGCCCGATGTTGGTAGCCTTCGTGTATACCTGTGCGTCAGATTTGTTGGTTTCGTTGTTTACTAGTACATCTAAAAATGGAAGTTTCTGGTCTAAGGTGTGTTCTATGGTGAAGTTTAGTATGGATTTTTCTGTGAAGTTGTCTTTTGAAGTATGAATATCTTGTCTGTTGTTGGTTGCAATGAAACTGTCATCGGTGTATCTTGTACAGATTTCTGGTTTCTCATGACTGTTAAAACAGTGTCCTCTAAATTTGCCATATATGTGTTCACCATAAGAACACCCAGGGAGTAAAAAGGTGCTTCTTTTGTGCATGCTTCAAGCATGCTTCTTATGGTCTTCTCTTGGATTTGTGGTGGGGTTTGTTGTGACAAGCGCATTTGGTTAAGGATTGTCTATCTTAGTGTCTACGGGTATATTAGTGGAAAGGCTTTCTACGTCCATGGATGCAATTTCTTTGGTAGTGTGTTTGGTTTTCAGATGTCTTTGAGTTCTGTTGCTGATCTTAAGTGTGTATTCTATCGGTATGTACAGGGTGATTAGTCGTTCAGGGTCTTGACTATTTTGTAGGTGGGGGATGTGGTCTGTGATATGATTAGTCTGAGTGGGTTGTTGTTTTTATGTGTTTTTACTGTGCCATGGCAATATCTGGGGCTAAAGTCTCCCACGATGTTCGGGAACTGGTCTGTAGCCTCTTTGTGGAGTTTAATGAATTTTGTGGTGTAGCTTAATATGTTGTCCATTTTCTCATCGTATTCTTGTCTGTACATTACTACGTATATAGCTGTTTTGTTACCTTTGCGTACAGTTATGTTTCCGTTGTTTTTAAGTTCCTCGTGGCTTCCTTTAAACTCATCGGTATAATCTTGCATTGGTTGTGTCTTCTTGTCTTGTTGGCCTCTCCCAGTTAGCAAGACCTTATTATTACCGGCCCAGTAATTCATTATTCTTATGATGTGTGTTTATTATGTATTAAGAGAACCCTTGATTTTATGTAATCTTCACTCAAATGAAGAAGGCCCTAAGCCAGCATTGTTTTCCTTGATTTATTTATCTACGCACTTGCCTTAACCAGTCTTATTAGTCAGATTTTTTAGTAAAATACAGTAGATTTCTTGATAATGTAAAGAAGTCCCTGCGATTATCCGTTGCTGCCCAGAATCCAGTCAGTATCTAAGGCACAAATGTAACAATATATACATATATATAGTCTATATATTATATATATATATATATATATATATATATATATATATATATAAATATAAAATATAAAGCCATTAAATTAATACACCCCAGCAAAATGTAAGTTTTAAAACCTTACAACAAATTAAGAAAATGCGATGGAAAATTGAATAAATGCGAAAAGTTAAGGTATACTGTACTGAAGCGGTTTTATCCCAGTGAAGAATACAATACATGCTTACTTGAGAAGGTGATTCATCTCCATCGCCTTCCTTTCCCGACTTGTTCTGCCCTTCCCTCTTCACAACACTTTATGGCATTCCCTCTTCACAACACCTTCATGGCATCCCCTCTTCACAACACCTTCATGGCATCCCCTCTTCACAACACCTTCATGGCATTCCCTCTTCACAACACCTTCATGGCATTCCTCTTCACAACACCTTCATGGCATTCCCTCTTCACAACACCTTCATGGCATTCCTCTTCACAACACCTTCATGCCATTCCCCTCTTCACAACACCTTCATGGCATTCCCTCTTCACAACACCTTCATGCCATTCCTCTTCACAACACCTTCATGCCATTCCCTCTTCACAACACCTTCATGGCATTCCCTCTTCACAACACCTTCATGCCATTCCCTCTTCACAACACCTTCATGGCATTCCCTCTTCACAACACCTTCATGGCATTCCCTCTTCACAACACCTTCATGGCATTCCCTCTTCACAACACCTTCATGGCATTCCCTCTTCACAACACCTTCATGGCATTCCCTCTTCACAGCACTTTCATGGCATTCCCTCTTCACACCACCTTCATGCCATTCCCTCTTCACAACACCTTCATGGCATTCCCTCTTCACAACACCTTCATGGCATTCCCTCTTCACAACACCTTCATGGCATTCCCTCTTCACAACACCTTCATGGCATTCCTCTTCACAACACATTCATGCCATTCCCTCTTCACAAAACCTTCATGGCATTCCCTCTTCACAACACCTTCATGGCATTCCCTCTTCACAACACCTTCATGGCATTCCCTCTTCACAACACCTTCATGGCATTCCCTCTTCACAACACCTTCATGGCATTCCCTCTTCACAACACCTTCATGCCATTCCCTCTTCACAACACCTTCATGGCATTCCCTCTTCACAACACCTTCATGCCATTCCCTCTTCACAACACCTTCATGGCATTCCCTCTTCACAACACCTTCATGCCATTCCCTCTTCACAACACCTTTATGGCATTCCCTCTTCACAACACCTTTATGGCATTCCCTCTTCACAACACCTTTATGGCATTCCTCTTCACAACACCTTCATGGCATTCCTCTTCACAACACCTTCATGCCATTCCATCTTCACAACACCTTCATGCCATTCCCTCTTCACAACACCTTCATGGCATTCCCTCTTCACAACACCTTCATGGCATTCCCTCTTCACAACACCTTCATGCCATTCCCTCTTCACAACACCTTCATGGCATTCCCTCTTCACAACACCTTCATGGCATTCCCTCTTCACAACACCTTCATGGCATTCCCTCTTCACAACACCTTCATGCCATTCCCTCTTCACAACACCATGCCATTCCCTCTTCACAACACCTTCATGGCATTCCCTCTTCACAACACCTTCATGCCATTCCCTCTTCACAACACCTTCATGGCATCCCCTCTTCACAGCACCTTCATGGCATTCCCTCTTCACAACACCTTCATGGCATTCCCTCTTCACAACACCTTCATGCCATTCCTCTTCACAACACCTTCATGGCATTCCTCTTTCACAACACCTTCATGGCATTCCCTCTTCACAACACCTTCATGGCATTCCCTCTTCACAACACCTTCATGCCATTCCCTCTTCACAACACCTTCATGGCATTCCCTCTTCACAACACCTTCATGGCATTCCCTCTTCACAACACCTTCATGCCATTCCCTCTTCACAACACCTTCATGGCAAAGAGGAGATGCTGGCCAAATACAGACGAATAGGCAATGCTGTGAAGCGCCGATGGAAATAAATCTCGCCTTGTGCAGGCTATAAACATCCTTATGGTGCTCATCATACAAAACCACACTCTTACACTTGCGTGAGAGAGAGACTAAAGACATCATCTAAATTCATATAAAATTCTAATGTAAGGATATACCCAAGTGTTATATGGCCAGTCTTAAGTGATTCTCTCTCTCTCTCTCTCTCTCTCTCTCTCTCTCTCTCTCTCTCTCTCTCTCTCTCTCTCTCTCTCTCTCTAACCGCAATTTTTCAACGTTCGCTGCTCGATGAATTTAGTTTCTCCTAAGTTTGCATCTCACACTTTATCTCTATCCGGAGTCTTGTTAAGAAGACAACGCATCAGAAAGGTAGGAAAAACTGTCTGTTTTGCACCTCGCTTCGCAAAAGAATGTTGTTTGAAAGATCAGAGTGGGCACTTTTTCGTGAAGAAGAGGAAATACGAGTAAATACAGTATTTAACAATGAGCTAATGATATAACAGAGCTGAAAGGAGTTATTGCCATTAATACAAAAACTGAGCTGAAATATGAATAGAACAGAAGCCTTATTACCAACGAAACAAACCACCGGGAGTGCACTGGATGACATACTGCAACTGGACCTATATCATTAGAATGACTAATTGAAAGGTAATCTTAGAAATGACAACCAAGGAGTCAGTTTTTCATTGGAAGGGCAAATGGCATTTGAAAAGTTTCATTTCAGAAGTTATTGGAAGCTACATTGAAAATTTTTTTTTTTTCAGTGCAAGGCGCAAGGACAGTATGTGTTTCCTTACCTTGTGAGAATACATTTTCTTATATAGTATGAAAACACTTTTTGTTACTCAAGCAATACAGTTCCTCTTAGCAGGCTTAAAGGTACGTATTAAACTGGGATTACACTAGGAAGGGTTAGGTAAGAGTGGAGCTCTCTCTCTCTCTCTCTCTCTCTCTCTCTCTCTCTCTCTCTCTCTCTCTCTCTCTCTCTCTCTCTCAACTAGATGGCACTGGAAGAGAAGCAGTTCGACAAAGAGATAGAAAGAGAAATAGTTAATAGGAAGGAGGAGATGATTTCAGTACCCAAGGTTGTAATTCACCAACTTTAAACAAAACTGAGTGAAGGCTGAAGTGAGATATGAAAAAGGTTAAATGTAAGACTGAAAATTTGTATTTGGGAGACAGGATGTGAGTAGGCAGAGGTTATATGATGCAATAAAGGAATGACTGGAGATGAGAAGACAAAATAATGTCAGAGAAGTAAAACAAAACTATGCAAAGACCTATTGGTGATGCTATTCTTGACCAAAGGTACATTCAGAGCTATTCCAGCGATTCTGTAAGTCCCAGTGTGCATCATCTTTATTTCAAATTATTGAGGAAGCAGGGAAGTACGATGAAATTTAAAGATGTTAAATGGTCAGTTTTGTTACAAATATAAAGACAAGAGAAAGCAAAAAGAACATGACAGATCATCCAGTGTATGTGTAGACAAAGACAGATTACCTTAAATGGCTCACTGACTTTGTATGTAAGAAGTATATTTGATAAAAAAAGATGACAACGTTACTGAAAAACGGATGATGAATTATCAAGTTGTACAAACCGGAGATGAATCCGAAAGAATCTATGATTAGTTCCTTAGGATGTCACATAGTTGGTATACTCTCGCTGACTTCTGCTATGTATACCAGTCAGTATTAACAAATGAGAATCTATGCACAAGACCCTAAATATCATATAGAACTTTTACAGCAGGAAATATGATAAAGTGCAAATTCGTGATAACCAGCCTTTTCTAGATAAACAATTCTGAAGTCTTCTGTACGAATATACCTTGAGAGCAAGCTGATTTTCTCACTACAGCTTGATAACAGGTGGTTAGTGACAGGTGAGGAACAGGTTGGGGGAAACACCCACCCATTCTGTAAGTGCTTCCCATTTTCCTTCAGTAACAGAGACATATGCTATCTTGGTTAGAGGTGACATTGTAGTGAAAGAATTCAGGTTTGTTTATGTAGGGAATATGCAAATTACAGTCAATTGAAATTTGTTCCTGCAAGAATAAAAACTTTTGTATATGGAGATTTACTCCTTAAGTGGAGTTACTGCCCAAAGAACATGGCTGGTGTTGCTCTACTATCTGGAAATGTCAGCTTTCCAGTCAAGTTTGTGAAAGGGAAAAGAATGCCTCCTGTTACCACCTGTAAACTTTGGCATATATGATGCGGCAGCTGACCGGGCCCAGCTCCAGAATGGCTTGTTTGTTACCTCAGTTTAATAAAATGGGAAAAGTTTGGTTTCCTGTGTGGGGCAGGAAGACCTTTTCAGAAGGTAGCATACCATTGCAAATTCCCAGATAGTTATGCTATTCTGTCTGCCCTTCACCACCCATCAAGTAAAAAGGGAGAGAGGGAGTTGTATCTACCATATACAAATCAGCCAGAAGCTCTGTTGAGTAACAAACGTCTATCTGAACTGACCAGCAAGAATTTGGTCAATTGCTGCTACGTGAAAAAAAGATAAATAAAGGAAGAGAATACCACAGGCACCATTCTTTCATCCAACCTTTCACCACCTTAAACCTTAGGTAAGATGCTTCTCTGTCCCAGATGAGCTTGGGATGAAAGACACTGAGGTGTGTGCCCCACCATTCCTTTAGTGCACCCAGGAACAAAAGTATCTCTGGAATGACGAATTCAGCAGAACTCCCACAAAGAATTCCAATCATCCAGCCTCTAAGCAAGATTTCCATCACTTCCTGGAAAGTTTCAGAGCACAGACAGATCTGCCAGTGAGGCACAAGTTCCTCCAATAATGACAAGTGATCAAGAAGGGTCTGCCAAAGTTGCCCTGTAGGGAGGTAGGGCCATTAGTGCACCCAGTGTGGCGTAATGTAGGCATTACCCAGAGTTGGTTTGCAACATCCCTTCGGCTTCTAGCTGCAACCACTTTTTATCTTTTAGTTTACCTCTCTTCCCACGCCCTTTCTTCCATCTTGTTGTCCAACCAACCCAACTCACTCTTTTCACTGCTATAAGTGTTGAATGGCTGGAAGCGCCCAACGTTTAGCTGTATAACCATTGTCAAACTGGGCTGGTGTTCCTGTCATGATGGGAACCACACTGATAATTCCATGAACTTGAAACTCCAAGAGTCCTTGAGATGGCCCCTTGCTGCTATCTTGTTGATCAGCATGTCCATCTAGTTCCTCCCTACACTAACAATCTTCAGAACTTTTCCTTATCTCCCTTCAAAGAAGACACCAGAAAAGTCGAAATCCACCATGTATTGAGCCACTGGCTTAACCACTATGGAGCTCGGAATGAAAGCAAGGCAACCAACTCTCCTGCTCCTGCTTTGGCAGCCAAGAAAAAATCCCTTCTGCATGAAGCTGTTCAAAAGAAAGATTGTTTACCAGTCCACAGACTTACAAATACACCTGTGAGGTCTGGTCTCGGCATCCTCTGGGAATAATATGTTTGCTGCCATGTCAGAGGTGGGGAAGCAGCTTGGATAAGCAACAGCAGGAAATATAGTTCTCTGGCTTGGATAGTCCGCCTGTAAGGTAAGGTCTGAGCATCCAGTAGGGAGTAATATTTCTGCTGCCATGTTGGAGGCAAGGAAGCAGCTTGGATAAGCGAAGGTGGAAAGATAATTCTTTTGACTGAATACCAAGAAATCTATCATCTCAAAAATGCCATTCATTATTAAATGGATGGATTCATGCGAGAATTAGAGGAAGGGCATCAGACATAGTCATAACATTGTGGGATAAATTTAAAGGCAGTGAATGGATTGTGGAATGGCCAACATTGGCAGATAAAACAGTGATGACTGGGTGATATTGGAGGGAAAGTGAAGCAGTAAAACAACCTGAGAATATGAGAAGTTTGTATTGTGATGTGGAAACCACTTCCTAGGCAAACCCAAACCTCCAACTGCCTTGCAATCCGAATAAAGTAATTTTCGTACTGATACCTAACTGAGGAAGGGCGTGAGAAACTCAGCCCCTAAGTAAATTTCTCTCCATGCTCCCCTTTTTGGTGGCTCTGTTTATCTTTCCTAAAGACCTAGTGACTGCTTGAATTACCTCTTTTCAGGTAAAAGGTGAATGGAGATGAACTTTTCAGATAAAAGGCAAATGGAGACGAAGCCTGCCAAAAATTTGCCAGAAAGGTTGAGTCCCCCATAAAAACTGGCGAACATGGATTGCCAGAAGTCACCAGGATTTGAAAGATTCCAACATAAAAAACAAGATGACTGAACCGCCATCTTGCGATCCAGTGACCTCTAGAAGGAGCAAGAAAATAAGCCCCCCGAGGTCATATAAGGGGAGAGACAGCGCATCTGCCTCAGAAACCTGCCGGTAGCAGACCGACACACATCCCCCTTGTATGCTCCTTACTGAGCTGACCCCTCCACGTGGTCAAGTTTCGACCACCCAGTCACATTACCTATGCATTCCCATTAAACTCATCCCTCCAGACCTGGTAAAATTTGACGAGGCCCCTCCATCGCTCCGTTATAAGGTAGTGTCCTGATTCCAGGTTCTTTCAACAGTCATGTATCTTTAATCTTCCATTCCATTCTCATTTTCTTTTCTGAAGTGCGAGTTATCACAAAGACCTGACTCACTTAGCTCAGTGTGAATTTTAATGCAAGCACATCAAAACAGAGCAGAGTTATCTTGGCAACCTCTGTGCAACCCTCGATTTGCCCAAAATCGTTATAGCCTAATTATCCTTGTGACCGCTGGCATTATCAAATTGCAGACAGTACATCGGCTGTGGAAACATCGACTTGTCTTGTGCTTCTTGCAGTGAAAAGGCCACTGCAATCAATTCTTCAGTATCCCTTTCAAGAGGATTAATCATAGACTCTTCAATAGCTGAACCAGTGATAGCATAATAACTACGTGGCAGCCCCCTGTTGCATCTGCCTATCATTCCCTAGTCTTCTGATTGACGTGTTTAATTGTAAATATATTCAATTTAAAGTAAACCTAAGTGTTCATTTGCAACAGCCTCTTGTTGAAGCATGACCTTCAGCCCAACTGTTTTTCTATTTAGCTTCCTACCTGACCTAGAAATTGCAGTCAGAATTTCAAGGTGTATTCGTAAGGGCCCCTGTTCACGAGCTACACCCAAGATTGGACCCCTGAACAAGGAATACAGTAAGTAGGGCAGGTGAGAACCTAAAAATATATTTGATATGGTAGAGGTGATTTTCGCTTGTAATATACAAGCCTACTGGGAATTCTGACCTATTACATGTTGCTGAACCAGAGAAGTGCTAGAAAGATGATAGCAGTGGATGCCAGTGTTTTAACCATATCATAATAACTCAATCAAACCATAACTGATGGCAGCTGTTAGAGGTGATTAAATATAGTTTTCATGTCTATAATTATTTCTGTGACTGTGATAAATAATAATGTCAAATCCTCACAGTGGATGTTGCCTTAACTAAAAACTGAGCTACAAAAAAGCGGCAGTGATGAACCTAGGAATATTGAAAAAAAAAATCCCAGTCACGAATCTGAAAAGAATTTCATTGATAAGGAGCGGTTCTCCGTGTAATTTTATTTATTTTCGTTTCAAGAACAATGAGAGAGAGAGAGAGAGAGAGAGAGAGAGAGAGAGAGAGAGAGAGAGAGAGAGAGAGAGAGAGAGAGAGAGAGAGATTTCTACCAAGTCTATCGACTGAGGAACGAAATTCCGGGGTTTGAATTGGATTTCGTCCCTGTTAACGGGGATTCCCCGCATCATTTCCGAAAAGGGATTCGATTTCCCAGATTTCCTTCTGTTTCTTTCCTTACTCTGCATTTCGAATCTTAATGTGGTTCCCCATTTTTCTGATTTTAAATCAACAAAATATTACTGCATCATTCGTATCTCTCACGAAATCAAAAACACAACCATAAAACCACGGTTTATGAAGACGGGGATAAAAATAAGAACCAAAGGAATAGGAAAATGGTTTAAGTTAATTTTAAGAAATCATTGATATGATTACTCTTGCGCTGCATACGACTGGAGGAAAATATCTTTGCTCATTTGATAACATAATAACTGAGGAAAATGACTGTCTCACACGTCAGCTGAATCATTGGCGATTTCAATAAATCCCTCAAAATTTGTTATAATAACATCTTCATGTAATGCACAGTCCAGAGACTGTTTCTGTTGATCCTTTGGAGCATCCAAAAAAGGCATTTCAAAATTTTTTCCATAAGAAAAAAAAAAAATAACAATGAAGGAAGGTGTTTTTTCCGCTGGTTTCAAAAGCACACTTCAGCTGAATGATTCTAAGCGATCATTTGACCTTCATCGGAGTCACGGGAATCAGGTCAACAATTATATGAACATTGGAGAGGATTATTTTCATTGGCTGAAGAGAGACTGACTTTACCGGAGAAAATTTCAGTCAAATGGTTTTTGTAATCTATCAGCTTTATATCACACAAACAAGTATTAAGAACATTAAAAGGTTTTCAAAGAAATTTCTTCTTCCAGTCATCATTGATCACTATTTGTATGACCGTTATTGTAACCGACATTTTGACAATGATGTAAAAAACGCCCAATTCTACGGTACCTTAATTGTTTTCACAATTATGGTGGAATGATTTTAACCCTTCGGGTTTAACGCTATTAAATAAACTTAGAAGAAATTTCCGAGATATTTTCGTCCAAATGATAGCCTAAATTCTCCTTGCTAAGACTCTGGTTATATAAGGATTATTTCTTTAGGTGTCCGAACTTTTTGGGGTAATTGTGCATGATTAAACTATCATCTGCATGACTTGTTTCTTAGCGCTAACTTTTAAACGTCCAGCCCGCTTGTATGTGGATTTTATTTAACCTTTCCTTCCTGTGTTTAAGTAAGATACTTGTACTATTCTTTTTTTTTTTCAAGTTAGTCGGTAAAATGCAAATACAGTTGTTTGATTTTACCATTGACACACTTGTGATATCAGCAATTCTGTTGTCCTTCCCTCGAACCACAAAATGCTGCTGACCATTTTGAACCAGTTGTGAGTGGCGGAGGACCTCGACAACAAAGAATGGTCATTAGCCAAATCACTCTATCTATGAAGATCAATTAGACCATCACATTCTACCTAAGATAAACCTTCTTTGACTTTCATGGTACCTTGAGTGGGTTCACACAAACATTCTTCCTGGACCTGAAGTCCTCTCCCATTGGCTATGTCCGTATCTTCTGTTAGGCAATTAAAACCTCCCTTATAAAGAAAGCCCGTCACTTTCTCCATCAAAGAAAAGTGTAGAGTTCTACCAGCCTTAGCATAGTCCAGTGGATGCCTGAAATGGTGGATGAGATCTATATACTTGTTTATGGAGACCATCATATTGATGTCTCACAACAAATGGAACAGTTTACGAACTACTGGAGAACAGAGAGAAACACATGCTACCATCATTGGAATCCCAGACTTATGAAATCTATGTCAAGGTCTGCCAGAATCACTGGAGACCCACAATTAAGAAATTTTTGTCAAGGTCTGCCAGAATGACTGGAAACCCACACTTAAGAAATTTATGTCAAGGTCTGCCAAAATCACTGGAAACCCACACTTAAGAAATTTATGTCAAGGTCTGCCAGAATCACTGGAAACCCACACTTAAGAAATTTATGTCAAGGTCTGCCAGAATGACTGGAAACCCACACTTAAGAAACTTATGTCAAGGTCTGCCAGAATCACTGGAAACCCAGACTTAAGAAATCTATGTCAAGGTCTGCCAGAATCACTGGAAACCCACACTTAAGAAATTTATGTCAAGGTCTGCCAGAATCACTGGAAACCCACACTCAATAAATTTATGTTAAGGTCTGCCAGAATCACTGGAAACCCAGGCTTCAGCAAATTTACGACAGGATCTGCTAAAATATAATCTTGTCAGATATCCACTTCACCAACGACTGTTTATAAGCTGACAGTTTGCAGAATATTTGGGAGGGTTTCAACATGATGTGGAACATAATTCACTAGCTTTCTTTTTCATTTCAAAAAGTTGTGCTCTATGAAAATTTAGTTCTGTGCAAGGCTGCCAAATCTTCAAGAAACTCACCCCCACTAGAGTCATACATTAACAATTAATTTTTGTTGCTTGTAATTGAATCACAAGTTAGTTCTGAATTATTATTATTATTATTATTATTATTATTATTATTATTATTATTATTATTATTATTATTATTATTATTATTATTATTATTATTATTATTTAGTAGACGAAACCTATTCATATGGAACAAACCCACAGGGCCACTGACTTGAAATTCAACCTTCCAAAGAATATGGTGTTCATTAGGAAGAAGTAAGAGGAAGAAAGGAAACCATAGAAAGAAGAGTCCCACTTATTAAAAAAGAAAAATAATTAATAAATAGATAAATAGACAAAAATGTACTAAAATACAGGAAGACTAGTATTAGGGTAGTAATGCATTGCATTTTCGCTTGAACTTCTGAAGTTCCAACTGCACAACATCTAGGAGGCTGTTCCACAGTCCAAAGGTGTGAGAAATAAAGGACCTCTGGAACCGAGAAGTTCGATAGCGAGGCACGGTTACCGCTTATTGGTGCTTCTGTTCAGCAAATCTGGTTCTCTCGGCAGATAAAGGGGATCAGGGATCAATTGTGAATGTGAAAGATCTCTGTTGAAATAAACTTATGAAAAACGGACAAAGAAGAGACCATCCGTCAATGGTGCAAGTCATAACTGCTACAGAAACCTACCACCACAAACCACTCTATCTAAAAGGAGATAAATCTCTGGCAGATACAGACATCCACACCAGAGAACAGTATTCCAGTGAAGGAAGTACAAATGACCTATAATAGGTTGCACTTATTTTATCAGTCATAAATATATGAGGCCTTACAAACAATACCTAACTTTCGTACGGCATTTGCTGAAACTTGCATTAGACGTTTCTTAAAAGTTGAATGTGAGTCAAAAGTTACACCTAGAATAGTTAAAGCTTCAGACTCAATCTGCAAAGTTCCAGCCACCTGAAGGGGAGGACGGGGTGGGAAATCTGTATGAGATCTGCTAACCAATATTGTTTTCATATTACTGGAGTTCAGCCTCAAACCCCACCGACTACACCATTCCCTGATCCACTCCATGTCTTGACTGAAGCTGCGGGCGGCTTCATTTCTCATAAGTGGAGACTTTATTACACCCACAGGCCTACAAGCGTATCACTTGTATACACTAAAAATAACAGTGGACCAAGAACACTGCCTGTGGAACTCCAGGCACAACAGGTCTTGGTTCACTAAAGATCCCATCCACAGCAACTCGCTGCTGCCTACCTGTAAGGAAATCTTGAAGTAATCCTAAAACATATCCACTCACTCCAAGAGCCTGAAGTTTATAAATAAGTGCCTTGTGACTTACTAAATCGAAGCAGCAATAAATCTATTTGAATTACTCTGCGTGACTCAAAACCCTTATCAAGGTTCCCTTGCAAATGGCAAAGGAAGTCTGTGAACTAAACTGGATTCAATGTCAATATTCCAATGATGAAACAATTAGCCATAGAAGGAAATATCCAAGGTGCTTATGTTCCTTTTCCTGGGTAAGTTCAATGCCAATACATACAATTGTTCAATTAGTAAACAAGAATAGAAGAAAAAGCTTAATTTGATTTAATGATTTACATTTACTGCGATTTATAGTTTCGTGCAGTTTCTGATGAAAACTAGTATATCCAGCCCTTAAATCATAACCACTGAAAGAGAGCAGTATCTTCCCTGGCAAAACCTGTTTCCTGGGTTACAGCACTTATGAGAAAAAATCAACACTACGAACTGCTTATTCCACGTGTGGTTGAGAGGTATCTTTCATTCATAAAGTAAACTGAGGAACCGATAAGACAAAATGGATCCTATGATACTATATGCACAGATCTTTCAGTTCTCGTAGTTGCCAAGTCTATGAAAGCAAGTGACTTAGACACCAACACCAAAAGCAGACACAGTAATGCCAATTGTTCCTGAGAGATAGATGACTGTACATATGAACCTTTGTTAAATATGTTAAAGAGTCAGTTTGCCCCAACAGAAAACCAACTATCATATTCTACTTCAGTCTCTGGTGGAAGTTGCGACAGCACATCAAATTAGCCTATGCCCAGTAAGATCAAATATGGCAGCTGGATAAGCTGTGTGTGTGCCTAGTCAGCCATGCATAAAGATCCGCAATGGTGCTTCTAGGTCTTTCAGGGCAGAACAAGCCACGACATCAAGAGACTGAGCACTTGAGACTAGAATGAGCCAGATTCAGCTCCTTACGAGAGTAAGTGGTGTAGAATGTCTAAAACTGAATGCTGTAGTTTTGAGATAAACTCAGTTTCAAAGTCTAATGCTTAAGAAAAATTATGTCCTGCCATTATGTGTAATTTGCTGGAGGCTCCTGTGAACTAATCCCACAACTTTCTCATCTGTATTATAAATTGGCAGCTGTGTATTAGTAATTTGAAATAAATTTATGATAATCATAACTGGTGCAAATGTGAAAGTTTGATTCTCGAATAATTCTGTCCTTTGACTCGGATACCTTACAATCATTTGCACTTATATTTCAGTGTATTCAGTAACAAGGTCCAAGTATAAATAGTTTGTTGGGAGAAGTCAATTTCACTTTGTAATCAGGCACAAATAATTTGCCAGTGATTTAGCTCACTGATGAGTTCTATCAGTAATTAATTCCAACAACAGTATTAATGTACATGCATTGTTTCATTTTAAAGAACATGTGTAATTGGTATTAATTCCAATACTATTTTACCAATTTTTGCAGCAGAATTTCTTTAAAACAATTAATATATGGAAAGCAGAAAAGGGAGAGAAATAAATATTGAGTATAAGTTTCCACAGTATCGAAAGCTCAATAAACAAAGGCTGATGTATGCACTGGTGCTATATTATAGAGTAAATAAAAAAATTATTGAACTGTTTCACTCTAAAGATATACCAGGTGTTTCGAAATTAGAGCCCTCCCCCTCCACAGAACAAATGGAAAGTTATGAAGTTTTCTGCTATAGGCTATCTCCTAGTACATTATTTTAAGTTTCTATTAAGCTAATTTTCATTTTACATTTCTTGTATTTTCAGACTGAGTGACGGAGTTAGATACAGCCATGGCTAACGACTCGGAGGAAATCAGATGGATTGACCGAATCTGGGCTATAACCTTCAGAGAGGCCAGGGATGCTGGCGCATCCTTCACTTCATGCTCCTGGATAGCTAAATACATTAAAAGAGATGAATCCTTTGTTAAAAGAAACTGGAACAAAAATCCATGTGACTGTCATCGCGAAAAGAGTGAGAATCTTGGAAGGCCTTAAGTTCTTTCTCAGGAGTCAAAAGACATCATAGCTGAGGCAGTGGGTAGACCAAGAAAGTCTTTACATAAATTGGCGCTTGAACTAGAAACAAAAAGGGGAAAGAAGAGAAGTTATAGTGCTGTATATCGTGAGTTGAAAAAATCTGGTATCAAGCCATTTCATGTTATCAGCAAGTCCAACATCACTCAGCAACAGAGAGAAGACCGTGCATGGTTTTGTGGCTCGTTTCTTAAAGATTGGGATGAAGCTGACTTTCTCCATGGTCCCGCATCAGATGAATTCTTCATTTACACAGTCAGGAAGCCAAATCATAAAAATGACATCATTTGGGCTGCAAAGTTGGATGATATCAGCGATGACATGCGCTATTGCCAAGTTGTGAAATTTCCTGAATGTCTGAGAATTTTTCTCTGTTTCACAGCCAAATGGTTAATGTGGATCATCAAAGAAAAAGGACAGTCATGGAATGGTGAACATTTCAGAGAAAGTGTGCTTACTGGTGGAGTATTTCCTTTCCTTAAAGATTCTGAAAATGTGTTATCTGTTGAAGAAGTCACATTTTTGCATGATAAGGCACCATGTTTCAAGGCTCTTCCGACGCAGGAGCTGCTTCAAAACAGTGGTATCAATTTCTTCTTGTCAAGTGAATTTCCATGTAGCTCCCCGAACCTTAATGTGTGTGAAAACATTGGTAGTATCTTAAAGGATCGTGTTGAAGTGCGTGCAGTGAACTATGATGGTATACCAAGCCTCGACGACCTCCAAGTAAGAGAGGTGACCAAGTGCTCAGGAAATGGAGTTTGAGTCTCAGCTTGTTTTGCGATTTGCTGAAATCATACCCCTAAAGAATGCAAGCTGTGGTACAGGCAGATGGAGGCCACACAAAATATTAAATACTCAGAGAGAAACTTAAATAAATAC
The DNA here is from genome assembly GCF_040412425.1 of Macrobrachium rosenbergii. NCBI lineage: Eukaryota > Metazoa > Arthropoda > Malacostraca > Decapoda > Palaemonidae > Macrobrachium > Macrobrachium rosenbergii. Next base: position 39,299,104 of record NC_089766.1, read on the forward strand.
CTGTTCTGAATTACTTTTGTTTTTGTCCATATCAATTTTAATTTATGCTGTAGAGGGGGCTCCAGATTGAAACACCCCATATTTTGAAAGTGTACGTGAAACATAAAAAAAAAAAGAGCATCAAAAATCTATAAAAGAGAAATATATTGAGAGATTAACCAGAGATTTCAGAGAAATGTCTCTTCCATTTCATATTCATGGCACGCTATGCACCCTCCCCAAAACCCCGCTTGCCCGGCCCAGAGATTGATGCCTCCCATGACTCTGGGAACGAATCTGTGGCATATAAATTGCTTCCGGATAAAACTTCTTCAGTATGATGTATGATGTTTGGACTCCCTCTGCCTTTCCCCAGATTTATCTTCTTCTTGGATGAGGATGCGAGTTAACATATTTCATTCTTCCATTTATATATATATTTATACTAGCTGACCAACCAGGCACTGCCCAGAATAACTTTGAAGAACTTTCATTGAAAATACCTTTCTTTCCTGTGATTAATTATTCTGTCTTGAATTCATTACTTTAAATAAACATTTTATATACATATATCCTGGTACTTATCTGATTAAAATGGTGAGAGAGAGAGAGAGAGAGAGAGAGAGAGAGAGAGAGAGAGAGAGAGAGAGAGAGAGAGAGAGAGAGAGAGAATGATTGACTCGCAGTGGCAAATATTCTCGGGTTTTTCTAGTATGACTTGTTTAACTCCATTCATAAAGGGAAAATAAAAGTGAGAGAACAAAGATATAAGCAACGGAACGCCGAACTGACATTCACACATTCTCTAAAGAAGGGCAAGAGCAATTTCATGCAAAGTCTTGCAATGGTATTTACTGCATGATGCAAGAGAAATCACGACCCTCAAATAATGTTAATGGCTCATGTTCGCTTTAATCCTATATTCTTACTTATAGTAATACGCGTCCTTTTCTACCGTAATAATCAAATTCCATAAAAGAATTGTCACGTGTTTTGAAATGAATTACATGAATGTATCGTAGAAGCGTCCCAGCTGTCAAATCATTCACTGCTCTATTCAAAAGAACTTGCTAAAAGCGCTAAAACTTACTCTCATTTTCAACTCAACCTTTCTTTCCTTTGTGATTATATATTTTAAATATACCAACTGACCCTTCCATTCCTTGTGAGGCGCATTTCATCATAATTAACTGGACCTTTCTTTTCCCTTTGTGATTTAATCTGAACATCCAAAAGCCCAGAAAAGCGAAACCCGAAAACCTGCGTGACCCTCTTATTTGGGTCCTTAGACGACGAAGTGGAAAGAAAGCTACTTATAGTTTGGGGCTTACTGATAAGAGGGCAGCCAATAATGTCAAATTAAATCAACAGTTCTTGCAATCTGAACGCTCATGCTTCTTTATAATATTTTGAAGGATCTTACAATATGGTAATTTAGGCTCAAGGACAAGCGCTGACCATGAGGTCATTCAGCGCGAAACGGAACTGATGAAAACAAGAAGGTCTGAAAGGTGAGGAGGGAACCTCAAAGCAGTTGCACTCTGAATCAATCGTTAGGAGGGGAGGGGGGGGGAAGTCAGATGGAAGAGAGATTATGAACGGAGGTAAAGTAAAAGGAATGAAAGAGATTTGCAGCTAGGAGCCGAAGGGACGCTGCAAAGAACCTTAAGTAATGCCTACAGTACACCACGTGAGGTGCAATGACAGCACTACCCTCCAAGGGGGTGGGTCTCATGCTCTGTCTCACACGTTCTCCTCTCCGCTCTTTCTCCAACCTTTTGTTCATCAGCTGCTTCTTCCCACCAAATAGTGCTCTCGTGTCGCAGCCTGGCCCGTTAAAAAAAAATAAATAAATAAATAAGTAAATAAATAAATAAACCCGCTGTTGAGAAAAACAACGGACGGGATTTGGGGTCAGAATCAGGAAGGTGCTGGAAAGAGCCTCGTCTTGTGGTCCAGGCTTCGAGTTCCTGAGTCATTCATCCATTGTCACCTGGAAGGGAGGCTGGAAGAGGCTCACACAAGAGGAATTCGGTGACTCCTTTGGCGTCTCTTTAATCTCACAAGCGCTAATGACCCATTGCTGCAACTCCTTTCATTTCTTTTACTGTACCTCCGTTCATATTCTGTTTCTTCCATCTTATGCCCTACCCTCTCTAACAATTGTTTCATAGTGCAACTGAGAGGTTTTCCTCCTGTTACACCTTTCAAACCTTTTTACTGTCAATTTCCGTTTCAGCACTGAATGACCTGATAGGTCCCAGCGCTTGGCCTCTGGCCTAAATTCTATATTATATTCCCAAGTTCCGTTCCAGAATAAAATTAAATTTGAAAAATGACAATATATCCCAAACTCCAGATGTGTATCAGGGCAATGGTACAGTTTCCGACATCAGTGTGAGAAAGGTTACGGAGTCCACGTGTCATTGGTCGAACAAGTAATGGTTTGTTGCTGGTTTTAATTAAATGGCAGAAATAGTGTTCGTTCTTGAGTAAAACTGAACTATGATGTTATGAGGTTAACTGGCGCAGTTCACTGCTGAGCGATTTTCAACACAATTTTCCATGCTCGAATCGCATCGGAAATTTAGAACAGATTTCCGAAGGCGACAAGCGACCTGGTTTATTATTTTAACATAGGATGAATGTTAAGTGGTGTCGCAACAGACTTCAGCAGTGTAACTAGAACTGGATCCAATCTCGAGTTAAAGGTCCAGGGAAGTTCGTCCTTTTAATTATTTTCATTTAACTATATATTATCTTTCCAGGGAACTTATTATTATTATTATTATTATTATTATTATTATTATTATTATTATTATTATTATTATTATTATTTCATTATTATTATTATTATTATTATTATTAAAAAATACTCATGGTAGCATGAGGTGTTAGAGCTTTCGGGAATCTGTTCGATTCCCTTTCAGTCTGATTGAAAATGGGAATCGAACAGATTCCCGAAAGCTCTCCGTACAGATTTATCTTTAAAATATGCGTACCCATACATAACTGTGGACTTTTTTCTCCATTTTATTATTATTATTATTATTATTATTATTATTATTATTATTATTATTATTATTATTATTGACAAAAAGTCGACGAATAATAGCGTTCCAGTTAATAACAGGACAAACCGACCCATTCAGTGAAATTCGTGTCTCAATTTTCTTCTTACTATATACAAATTATGACAGAAAACACCACAAATATCAAAGGTCAGCTTTCGATAGCTCTATGTCATCTTCTGTGTGCCTCTGGTCGGAGAGCTGTCCTTTGGGAACTGTTCATCTGTATAGATAAAATCACGAGAGGAGGATAAACAAACATTTCACTTAAATCGTCCTTTTCCACTATTATTATTATTATTATTATTATTATGAAATAGAAATATTTGTCGATGATTTTCTCCATTATTTTACCGGTTTTTACAAAGTATTTCGTTTGAAAGATTTTATCTCCAGCCCCTACTCCGCCTCTCTCTCTCATTCTCTGTAACGCCAAAATACCCCCTCTCTCTCTCTATAACGCCAAAATACTCTCTCTCTCTCTCTCTCTCTCTCTCTCTCTCTCTCTCTCTCTCTCTCTCTAACGCCAAAATTAAAACCCAAGAAACTTTTACTCTTCTTCTACAGGATAAAACTTAATCCTCATTCTTTCGCTTTTAAGGGCTGCGGGCTTATTTACACCCTCCCATTCCACAAAACCATTCCAGTATGTACAGGAGTTGGGGCATGGAGATGAATGTACAATAATAAAACAAAGTGCTGAACAAAATTGCTGCTGTTAAAATCTGAGAACGAACTTGGTGCAGAAAATCCCAAATCAGTAGCCATTAAGTTCCAACCAAATTAAAATTAAAGCTTTATTTGCCACAAATGGCCAGACAAACATACACATAAACACACATAAACCCAAACTCTAAAAAGATGAAACCGAAAACAAGTATGAGAAAAGATTATGAAAGAGAGGTGAAAATTACGACATGAATGAGATGTGGATTATGAAACTAAGTGATTCTTCATGCTAAAAGGACATATAGCCTACATGTGTAGCATATCAGAATAAAAGATCATAAAGAAATTTTCTTACATAAAGGAGCGCACCAAATACACTAAGCATAAACAAGGCTTTCTCAGTGTTTAAAAACAATAAAATTATACAATAAAACAGAACATTTCTTCAATTTAGGTGACCTTCATTCATATTCAGCGTCAGTATAACTGTTCAAATAACAACGCGTTCGTTCTTCGATCTCCATCGTTGTCTTTCATAAGGAATAAACTTTAAAGTAAATTCCTACTTGACACAGTGACATGGTAGTTGTGAACACCCAAACGAAAATCAATTCTTTCTCAGCGCAAGGATCGTTTCACACCCACCAAAAGAACCTTATTCATCTCGGTCTCCTCAACTGAACGACTGGTGGACTCATTGTTAAGCCTGTCCCACTTCACAATACCACATCAGCTGCGAATGAAGGAAAGAGGAAAAACAGAGACTGATGAAAAACGACACAATCTGCTGAACAATAACAGCTGCTTCTTAAGAAAATGGCTCTCCTCTTTCTCATTCACACTTTTTACTCCAAACTTATCAGCCATAATTTTGCTGTAAGTTTACTTTCTCTTTTGCTTTCTACAGCATTTACATCGTCCAGCACAACTATTTTGCTTTAATTCTAGCGAAATACGGATTCTGGCTCTCCTAAAAACTCACTGTTCATTTTCTCCGGCCACACTTAACTTTACTTTAAAAGCCTTTGACTCAACTTATTTGTGTCCTTTCAGCTACCCACAGTTTTTCTGACACAACAAGCGCTACCCATATTCATTCCCTGAATCCGTTACTCTTTTTTCTATACTGAATTCTGTGCAATGGATAACTTGTCTTTCGTCTCAGTTATTCCAGCCATATCCAGCACACACACTCCTCTGGCAAATCAAACGTATAGTTCTCCTTCGAACTACATTCAAGCCCAGCCACAGTCACCAGACTTTATTTTTATTTCATTTTCTCCAGTTTTTTTTGGCAAAGTGAATTCTATGTTTGGCAGTGAAACCCCCCTTTCTTCGTGTCATAAAATGATCCAATACGTGGTGAGAGTGATATTGTTTTATTCCCCAACTCTGAGAGGACCGGAAATGTTTTTAAGAAAATAACAGTCAATTCCTCCTATCTGGGTAGAAAGAATGAGAGGATGCCTCTGTTACGTGATTTAATTGTAAAGATGGTGAAAGTGAGAGATTGTAATTGGTTTTTGGCAATTACAGAGTTCTTGAAAGAATGAACAGAATTTATACTCATGTATTCTGAGGGTGACTGTTGTTGAAATATATACATGGTTCCAAAAGAAAAATATTCATAAGTAGACAAAAATATGATGGATAGATGAGGCAGATTTGAATGATATTGGAGTGGCAGTGGTGAGTAGGAGTAAGCCAAGAATGCTTGTGAAAGTACCTGGTGGGGATGCAAGGCCAGCAATCAAGAGGAGGTTGAAGAATGAAAAGAAACCCAAAAACTTGTGTTTATAAGTGAAGTGAGAGGGTGATTTAGTGGATGACTAGGGTGTGTAAGATACGCCTCAAAGAGGGAGGGGCTCCAAAAAATAGTTGAGAGGATTAACACTTTCTTTGTAAGGGTGTTACAGGGGAATAAGAACTACAGGATCATAACATTACTAAAGCATACTGATGAAGGTGTGAGACAGGATTTTGGCTGGGGCACTAAGACAGATACCAGAAGGACTGGGGATTTTGATTGGGTAGTAAGAAAGATACCAGAAGGACTGACAGCAGAAGAGCAGTATCCGTTTAGACAAGGAAGAAGGTGAGGGGACCAAGTGTATGATACCCTCTCAGCGCATTCTGGCTTCTGGCTCAAGCAAATACCTCTCTCTTTCTCCTCAGTCTTGTATAACAAGGGATTCTCAAGTATTTTTAGAAATTCCAACCATGGTGATGGGGCTGTTCGGTCATCAAATTTCCGGAACCATCAATAAAAAAAAATTTAAAGGAGTGCACCTTTGCTTTTTCCACTCCCTTTGGAAGAAGAAAGATGGGGTGAAAGCTTGAAAAATCAATAAACTGGAAATTGACTTTTAATCTACTATTAATCTAAACGTACAATTATTTGCGCATACATACAATCATACATACATACATACATACATACATATTATTATTGCATACATACATACATACATACATACATACATACAAGTCATAAATTGGTGGTGTTTTCATGAGCTTATTTTCAGCACATCCTCGCGGTACTGAAGATTGTGTAAAACAAAATCACCAAACTGTTCATTAATCTTCATTTTTTCTACCAAAGATTTGCTGATATTTTGGTCATGTGACTTTTTTTATTTTCTCAATTTTACATATATTTTACCCATTTTACATATATTTTATTGTCATTCCAAGTGCATACTACTCATACTGGTGATCTCAAGATGATATTATTATTATTATTATTATTATTATTATTATTATTATTATTATTATTATTATTCAGCAGATGAAACCTATTTATATGGAACAAGCCCACAGGTATTCATTGGAAGAAGTAAGAGGAGGTAAAGGAAAATACAGAAAGAGATCTCACTTATTAAAAAAAATAAATAAATTGGTATATAGATAAAAAAAAAAGATAACTGAAGTCTGCCTGCATTATATGAACACATTTCTCCAAATCTTTCTGATAAAGGAATTTTTGCAAATTGCGCGACTGTTGTAGATGGTTTTATAAGTTCCACTGATCCAATCTCCGAGATAAGAAGTCAGTCATGGTTCAGTGATATGAAAAGTTCACGGAAAATATGAAGATACCGACAGGTTTTTCGAGCCACATATAACATTTATATATAAATCATAGGTGGACTATTTTTATTTGATTTTGGTAGCATATTCATTGCCTCGTTTTTCAATTATTACTGATAATTATAATGTTCATTCACTCATTCAAGATTTATTACTAAACTTACATTGCTATTTTAATTATAGAACTACCAATTAGTAGCTTGCCTTAGTTTTTGACAGGAAAGGATGTTGGTAGGATGCACAAGAAATTGGACTTTCCAGAGATCTATGGCTGTGGGTAATGAATCATTTTTGGGGTGAGTTTCGAAACCAGGAAAGGATGTTGGTAGGATGCACAAGAAATTGGACTTTAGGCATAAAAGTAAAGATCTAGCTCCTAATAAGGCAGCGAAAATAAAACCAGGCAATAAATGAAGGAGTTACGAGTATAGGTAAATAAATAATTTTTACTGGACCGAAAAAGGGTGTTGGAGTGATGCACAAACGGCGTCAATAACCTACAAGTTGTGCTGCTTTAGTTTTAATAGTCATAAATCAATCAATTAATCAATCAATCAGAGATGCACAAGCAAACAGCTTCTAAGCATAACAAAAATTATAGACCTGCCTTAAAAGGGCAAAGAACAGTAAAATCAAGCAATGGGACTGAAGGACATAACGGTATCTAATTTACAAAGTATATACTTCACCAAAAAAAAAAAAAAAACTAAATGAGTGAAAAGTATTCTGACAAAAAACAAATACTGCAAACTTAATTCTATAATGAGAAAGTTTCGGGGAAAATCTTATACAGATTTTGTTACATTAACTAGGCAAAGAACAGGATAATAGCTGAAAGTAGAAAATTTCTGATAACCAATAGAATACTGCTAAGCATTATGGCTTTGAAACTCCAGTGTTTTTATATTATTTTATATTTTATTTTATTCTACTTTATTTTATTTTACTTTGTGTTTCCTAAAAAGTAAGTGCAGGAGAAAATATTATTTTTCTCTGATTTTAATGTTTTCTCTTATTGATGAAAAGAAAGCCTACATGGATACAAATTCTTTGAGAGTGAAGATTGTTTTCCTTACTGAATCATTGCATTGAAGTTATTTCTTCGCCCTATGAAGGAGTCGCACTATGAAAACATACCTCCAAGCAAATATCTACCAAATTTCACATTTTTCCATTCACATTGTTTCATTTCACCAGAAAAAAAACTCTACCTCCCACTCACCCTCAAGCAAATATCTATCATAATTAAACATTTTTTCCATTCAGATTGCTTCATTTTTCCTGAATATAACCCCACCTGCCAGTCTGTCACCTCTAAGCAAATATCTATCATATTTTCAAATTTTTCCATTCACATTGCCTCATTATACCAAAATATAATTCCACCTGCCACTGACCCCCAAGCAGTTATCTACCAAATTTCACATTTTTCCATTCACATTGCCTACCTCCCACTCATCCCCCAAGCAAATATCTATCATAATTTCACATTTTTCGTTCACATTGCCTCATTTTACCAAAATATAACCCCACTTGCCACTGACCCACAAGCAAATATCTATTATAATTAACATTTTTCCACCCAGATTGCTCTCATTTTACCAAAGAGTAACCCCAATTACACTCACCCCTGCCAAACATCAATCATAATAACATTTTTCCACTCAGATTGCCTCATTTTACCAAAATATAACCCCACTTGCCACTCAATTCTCAAGCAAATATCGATCATAAGTAAACATTTTTCCATTCACATTGCCTCGTTTCAATTTCCAAAAAAATCTACCTCCCACTCACCCCGAAGCAACATTCATCATAATTTCACATTTTTCCACTCATATTGCCTCATTTGGCCAAAATATAACCTGACCCAAGCACTCACCCCCCAAGCAAATATCTACTACCATTTTTTCATTCACATTGCCTCGTTTTACCAGAAAAAAAAACTCCACCTCCCACTCACCCCCAAGTAAATATCTATCATAATTTCACATCTTTCCACTCATATTGCCTCATTTTACCAACATATCTGTCTTTTTTTTTTTTTTTTTTTTTTTAGTGGTACTCGAAATTAGGGAAGATAACCTTCGCTACGAAGGACATCAGATACCAAGGGATTTTGGGACGGTCGAAGGGGGATATCTCCCACAGGGACAAAGTCCTCGTAAACAAACTCTACGGATGTATTGGTAAGTGATAATATTAAATGTTACTTTAAGTTCTATTTAGATAATGTTATAATGAAGAAAAATAGGTAATTAAAACAATTTTTTTTTAAATTCATAAACGCTGAAGTTCATAAAAGTTACTTTATGTTCTCTTCAGGTAATGTCATAGGTAATAAAAATATTTTTAAAATATTTTTATAATTCATAGACGCTGATTTTCATCAAAGTACTTGCTTGCATTCTGTCCCTCGCATGACAAAGGGAATTATCCTTATAAATGGGATTTTTGACTATGGCCTCGAAGAATGGTGGAAAAAACAGGATCGTTCTAAACAGTTACCCCCAAGGGTTTTCGGAATTAGTATTTCTTGGGGGTCATTATCTTATGATATTTATAATCTTTTGTTTATGTTTTTACGGTCATCCCAACGGGCCGGTACTAAACAAGCCGCAAAGGGGTCATCATCTAGCAAATATCCAAAAACAGAGATTAAAATCGACTGTTTCTTGAATTTCTTCAAGAGGAATGGCGGTCTTGCTGCGTATCCAGATGGAACCATTGTAAAACGAGGGTTATGTCGGCAAAACTTGTGATCGCGAATGTTTTGGCCAGGTACCTCCGGGCCAAGATGCAAGCGAGTTCAATATTTATGATTATTATGGTAAGTGTAAACGTATTATTATTATTATTATTATTATTATTATTATTATTATTATTATTATTATTATTATTATTATTATTATTATTAAAAATCACTCATAGTAGCATGTGTCTTGGAATGGAGAAACAAATCCACAGTTATGGAATCGAACAGATTCCCGAAAGCTCTCTGTAAAGATTTACCTTTAAATATTAGTACATACACATAATTGTGGATTTGTTTCTTCATTATTATTATTATTATTATTATTATTATTATTATTATTATTATTATTATTATTATTATTATTATTATTATTATTATTATTATTATTATTATTATTATTATTATTACTAAGTAAAATGCAAAAGTGAAGACTTTCGAACACCTGAACGGTGTCTTCATTAGTGTTTAAGTCATACACACACAATAATAATAATAATAATAATAATAATAATAATAATAATAATAATAATAATAATAATAATAATAATAATAATAATAATAATAAGAAGAAGAAGACGAAGAAAAAGAAGAAATAGAAGAAGAAGAAGAAGAAGAAGAAGAAGAAGAAGAAGAAGAAGAAGAAGAAGAAGCATCTTAGCACTAAAACTACAGTTATATTGTAAAACTATACTACAATGTATTTTAACTTAAACACTGATGAGGAACACAGTTCAGGTATTCGAAAGTCTTTGATTTTGTATTTAACTTAGTAAAATAGTTTACTATATAACTGTGGATTTTTATTACGCTAATTATTATTATCATTATTCAGAAGAATAATGATAATAATAATTAGCCACTGGCTTGAAATTCAAGCTTCCAAAGAATATGGTGTTCACTAGAAAGAAGTGACAGAAGGTAAAGAGAAATACAGAAAGAAGAAATTTCACTTATTATAAAATAAAGAAAATAAATAAGAAAATTAATACATAGATAAAAGAATAAGTAAATTATTACACTGCAAGAAGAATTGGATTAGGGTAGTAAAGCATCGCATCTTCGCTTGAACTTTTGAAGTTCCAATCGCAAGACATCCTCAGTAGGGAGGCTGTTCCACAGTCCAGCGGTGTGAGGAGGAATAAAGGACCTCTGGAACTGGAGAAGTTCGACAGCAAGGTATATTTACTGCATATTTGGTGCGGCCGTTCAGCGAATCTGCTGCGCTCGGCAGAAAAAAGGGGGACTGTGAATCAGTTGTAAAGGTGAAAGATTACAGGAATAGGAGGAAAGGGTTCAATCACCGTCAAGCCTTTCTGAACTGCGAAGAAATCGAGAAGGCAAGAGGGTATTATAGTATACTGTGTGGTGTGTATATATATATATATATATATATATATATATATATATATATATATATATATATATATATACACATTCAGCTAAATTCATAAAAACTCACTACTCTTAATTTTAAAAATCAGAAGAGAGAAAAATAGAACAAACAGAATAAGTGGAAAGGGTTAAATCACAGTCAAGCCTTTCTAAAATGAGAAGAAATCGAGAATTCAAGAGGGCATTATATATATATATATATATATACATATATATACATTCAACTACATTCATAAAAACTCATTACCTTCCAAAAAAACTGTGAAGAGAGAAAAAATAGAACAAACAGAAGTAAAGGAATGACGTTGATCATATTTTCAATAAGTGTTCATTCTGGCTTCCAAAGATGATCATCCTGTGTTCTCTTTGAATTCCAGGCCATCTTTTACCGCCATGCTCAAAGGACATTTATCGAGAGACCACCATTGAAGCGCCTGTAACTGAGAAATGGATATGTCGTGTATGGTAAGATGAAATTCTCTCTCTCTCTCTCTCTCTAGTCTTCTGTAGGCAAAAAATATTGTTTGTCTTGTTATCCATTCAGTACGTTTCATTGGTGAAAACACTCTCTCTCTCTCTCTCTCTCTCTCTCTCTCTCTCTCTCTCTCTCTATATATATATATATATATATATATATATATATATATATATATGTATATATATATGTATGTATGTATATAATGTATACAATATATGAGATATATATATATATATATATATATATATATATATATATATATATATATATATATATATATATATATATATATTCATCACAGCTATTTAGCTTATGTAAGTTACAAAACTCGTCTCTCCCAATATAGTCTGGAGACAAACAAGATCAATATATTTTATAAATAAAGAAAAAAAGGTCAGTAACATCCAATTCGAACAATTGCAGACACGTGGTGCACTTGGAGAATCAGGGCACCGAAGGGGCACGTGATCAAACTGACATTCAATTATTTTGGTCTGGCAATGACGGGTCGTAACTGCGACGTGGCTTTCTGGAGATACGTCGTTGAACCAGGATTTTGAAATGTGTGTTGTCCTTTTTGTCACTGGATCATTGAATATGAATGAATACACAATTACCGCACAGGCATGGTAGAGGCCCCTTGTCAGTACATAACGTACGTACTTCCTGTGTTGATATTATTGTTGCTTTTAATAACTTGATCAATAAATATGAATGAATATACAATTACCACATGTATGGTAGAGGCCCATTGTCAATAGAAAACGTAAGTACTTCTTGTGTTAATGCTATTGTTCAAATCATTATTCCACTTGCCACCACTACTTTTTTTGGAATCAGCTTGTTTATACAGACTTAGTAAAAAGCAAATTCAACTTTAACGTATATTATTGTTACTTTTAGTAACAAGATCACTGGATATAAATGAATATACAATTACCATAGGTATGCTTGAGGCCCCTTGTCAACAAACAACGTAAGCCCTTCTTTGTGTTAATGATATTGTTCAAATTATTATTCCACTTGCCACCGCTACCTTTTGGAATCAGCTCGTTTATATAGACTTGGTAAAAAACAGATTCAACTCCTTTAACGTTTTTTTCCACTTTGGTATGTCCAAGCACTCCAACTCACTCTTTCCACTATCTAGTGCCTGGAGTTACAGTCAAATCTTTCATCAACAGACCTTGTATTAAAAGGAAAAATTTTACTTACTTTTAAAATCTAGTGCTTCTCTTTATATCCTAATTTTCATAAATCAAATCAACGAAATTTAAAAGTAAAAAATCATAATTATTGTTCCTCTTTGACTATCGTAATATTTTAGAATCTTTCTTGCCCTGCTATATAACATTGCAAATTGAACCTTACACAAATAAAACTGCATTCAGGTATTTTGTTCGTAAAATGCTCAAGGAAGATGGTAATTTGCATAAATACTTTACCCTGAAACTAATGTAAATGTCTATTTCAGACCTACAGGAGATATTATTACAATCGCAGGCACTGCTGATATTTAAAGTCATTATAAAAAAAAAAAAACTAAAGTATGTTTGTCGGACAGCAAATGCACCTAATTCAGACAAAAGCTACACAAACTCAAATGTATTACTTTTTCCAACGGATACTGCGGAGTATTGATATTGACTGCTGATAATTAGCGTCATTACCAAAAAAACAAAAAACAAAAACAAAATAAAAGTATGTTTCCCGATAGTAATTGTATACCTAAACTAGACGAAGGCTTCCACAAACTCGAATGTATTATTTTATCCTCTTTCTAAAAGGTACTGCGGAGTATTGATATCGACTGTTGATAATCAACGTCGTCACCAAATAAATAAATAAATGAATAAAATAAAATAAATAAAAGTATGTTTGACGGTCAGTAAATGCATAGCTAAACTAGACCAAGGTTAAAACTCTCAAATGTATTATTTTCCCCCTCTTTCTAACAGGTAGCCTGTTGCGGTGTATTGATATCGGCTGTTGATAATTAATGTCACTCTCCTTCCCCCCCCCCAAAGAAAAAAAAACTGAAAGTATGATTGATGGCAATAAGTTTGCTTATGCTAGACCAAAATTTCCACGAACTCGAATGTATCATCTTACACTCTTTCTAGCAGGTACTGCGGAGTATTGATATGGACTGCTGATAATTAATGCCAACCCCCCCCCCCCCAAAAAAAAAAAAAATATGTTTGACGGCTAGAAAATGTAAACCTGACCTTGCTCAAAGTTTCCACAACCTCTTATGTATTATTTTGCCCTCTTTCTAACAGGTACTGCGGAGCAGAAATACAACCGGGCGAAGCAATTCTAAGCTGGGGTAACGAGTTGTCCCTGTACCTGGATGTTCGTAATCATTTATCGATCGGTTTCAGCGCTGAGGTTACTTTCTGTCCCAGATTTCCTAAGTATGGCTTCGGCAGCGAGCCTCGCACTGTTGTTCGCTTCGTCTGTTGTTATGGGCATGACTAGTTTATTATCTAAGCTATATCTGTAACTGTTTTTAGTTTAATGCGTTTTATGAATATATATATATATATATATATATATATATATATATATATATATATATATATATATATATATATATATATATATATATATATATATATATCAGTAAGTAACTACAATGCCTTTTTAACTTCTCGATTTCATAACTTTTTTTTTTATATGCACTCGTCACTGCATAGCCTAGGATCCAAATGAAGGATCAAG